>NC_091129.1:104513911-104833911 GCF_040183065.1 Periplaneta americana
CGAAGAGATAACTGTTCGTGACTTAATGCAATTTACAAGATCACAGAGTTTGGGAGAACCAAAAGTTGCAGAGTTTGGAGATCCGAACTATAGATTCCAATTCTAGCGTTTTCAGATTTCAGAAGATGTTTACGATTTTTAGTCTAAATCTGTAAAAGTTGGAAGTGAAAATTCGTATTTTTTTTTTTCACAAGAAACTATGTCTGTTTCAAAATTTTTTTTGCTAAAAACTGTAGTGGTCACAAATTAATTTCAGTATTTTACACCAGACACAAATTAAATTTAAAACAGTTTATCTAAATAATTTAAATTGACCTTATTATTCAAAATAGTTGATTTTTCGATAGACTCGTTACTTATGAAAGACTCTGTATATTAACTTGGTTGTAATTTAAATTACATATTCTAAATACCTCCCATTTATAATTTGAATTTAAACGGTATAATTTTAAATATACGATACCGGTACTTCAAAATCATGTCATTATACATTTTAGGTCATAATTAAGACTGTGTTTTTTTCAGCAATTGTGACGCATTTTGTCATTTCAAATAAAATTACATATTTCTACTGTTAAGTTTATTTTTTTTTTTTTTAGGAATTTAATAATGTATACTTAAGAGTTTGTTCCAATTGAATTTCATTCTGGGCATCCCAACTGTCCCAGCTTCAATGCTAGTACGTACGAAACCTTCTGCCAGACCGGAAAAAGTAAACAAGCTCTAGCCTGTTCCCCCAACTCCTTCCAATACTCCGCTATCAGTCAACATGTATCTTCTCCATCGGCACCTGAAATTCGAAGTGTAGTGATAATGATGATCAGGCTTCGAGACTTGGGACCCGATACAATAAGTTTACTGTGCATGTACTATAGGTTGTTGACTCGCTGCAGGTAGTGAAAGGTAGAGATGTGTTGAGGTAACAACGTTGCTATTTAGACTGGAGTACGGTAGTATGGGGAAATGCACACATATGCACATTCTGAAAGTAAATATACATTACACAATGACAATGTCAAAAGAATGTGAAAAGCATTTATTCTCCTGTCTTTTATAAGCATTTGTGTTTAATTATACACAGTGTTAATGGTGGAATAGTAATATACGTTACAAGAGCGGTATGTTGACGTTTTCATGGTCGAGGAAAAGACTGAAAAAGCGAAACGTAGTTGAGCTTTTTTAATTTCCGAGAACATGAAAACAAACATACCGCTCGTGTATCGTACATTATTTTGTGTGAAGATCATTTATTACATACCTGAAAGACGAATTTCTAATTAGTTGCAATGAAATCTCCATGTTGGTTTCTGTTTAATGACGGCAACTTCGGAAAACTAAAATATCTTTCTTCAACATTGTTGCTATAAAATGTTTTCTGTGTTTACTATACTCCAGCAGGCCGTGATATACGTCTGTCTTTTTTTCCCCCAGTCTATAAATGCGAACTTAAAACAAACGGTAAGGTTATGTAATGATTTATTTTTCACTTTAATATTTTAACAATATTATTTATATAACATATTGCAGTAATAACATCCGCATCTGGAATCTTGTTGATTTTTTCACTGCTTCCTTAATGTTACTTTTATCAGGAATGCAATAAGTTTCGTGGAGTAGTAGACTTTGCTTAATTTTTGCAAATATTTAAAAACAATAATTAACGTTGCAATTTAGGTGAAATTGCAGTGGTAAGTTTCCAATTTATAATTATTACTATGTTAAACGTCTCTAAAAATAATATGTTAAAAGCCTAAAGCAGTAAAATGAATATCGCGCTTAAGCGGTAAGAAGAGGGAAATTGTTATGTGTGTTACGTTGGGAATACTGAATGTGGTATTTCACACTTACCGCGTATTGGTTCTGTGCGGAAAACAAGCACATACGCACGATCTCGCACAAATAAACATGTAGCAATTTTAATTTTTTCGTTCATACTATTGGTCGCCTTTAGGAAGTGCAGTTACAGTACCAAATTGCAATGTACTACAAGATACATTTTCAGTGTCTCAAACGTAAAGGCCCATTCACAATGAAAATTAAATATAACCGTAACATAAACACAGAAGTTTGCGCCCAGACTACCAAATGGGATCATTCACAATGATTCACATAAGCATTGACATAAACATTGCCGTGAGACGTTAACATGAACGTTTGCAAACTCCAAACTTTGATGCGTATGCATACGTGATTTGCAAACAGAACACAATCGTGGAGCGCTGAAGTATACGACAGAATATGAGAAAATGGCGTCGTTGTTATGTTTCCATGGTTACCAAGTATGTTTGCGGTTATGTTTATGTTCCCATCGTGAATGATGGTAGGACTTCTTGATTTTAATGTAACGTTTATATTCTTAAGTTAACGCTTACGTTATGTTTAATTTTCATTGTGAATGAGCCTTATATATTTTTCCGTTATCTGCCAAACACAATTTGTACTGTGACAAGCTACGCTCTACGTCGCCTGAAGTGATAGGAGCAAAACGAAGAAATCTAACACCTTGCAGTCTCTAAGAGACAGTCTTTTATTCTCGGGTGACTCTTGTCAACTAATTTGCTGTTTATATTACACAGTGTTCTATATCCGTTATTTTTACATAAAATTGATTTCCACTACTGTTTTACACGTTCAGTAACGATGTACTTGGTGTCTCATCATTTCTCTGTGTCATTTCCTCAATTAATTTGAGGGCTTCCGGCATCTCTTGCTCTGACTTTTCTAACCGTGTAATAGTTTCAGACACAGTTTTGAAATAGGTTTGTATGAAAACCAAATTATTCGTCAGAACCTTCAAATCCAGAGCGTTTTCCTTTGCGTATTTGTTGGCATTCATTCTACAGTACCCCCACCCACTGTACGCTTTACCACTATACTCAGTACGCCGTTATGCGGATTTCCCACTGAACTGCTCTATCGGGTCCGAAGTTTCTAAGCCTAATGATGATGTTAATGATGACAGTATGTAATTACATGCAAAACTGAGCTCTGGTTATGATACATCCTGTATAGAAATCTAGAAGAGTAATACAATTTATTAATATAATATGTATTACTGTCTCTGTTGCATGTAGAGCTCCGTCTAGGCAACGAGATAAGAGAACGGCCACCGCATTCTGATTCTTGTTTTGTGTCCGGCACTGATACATTAGCAAGAAAAGAGGTCGAGTGTATGAAATATTGTCTTACTGTCAGGTCGCAATTTCTTTCAATTAATTACTTTTATTACCTGAGGGCAACGTCTGGCGCAGGGATATTCTCACAGTGCAGAGACAAAAGCAAAGGCTGTCGTCTCGGAAGACGGCCGCCTTCATCAGATCAATTAATAACGTCCCGTTAGCCGTCGGATTTATTTGTGAATCGGTTTCTCGTCTGCAATTAATAGAGAATTTGCTAATAATGGCTGATCCACGCACACACTTGTGAGGGCTCTTCACGTGCTGGCCGAACCACGACGGTGCAGAAACGTGAGTCTGATCCGCATGGCGGCGCCAACAGCATCAGATTTCACGTTCACTTGTTTTTGTTCTCTCCACGGCGTAATGTATGCTCCGGATCTTCTCACAGGCTCTCTCCGCATTGTTCCTCCAGAAGCGATCTCTTGTGACCACGGCCCTTCTCATTTGTTTCGTTTTCGTTGTTTTATAATTTTTATATAATTTCTGTACTTATTTAACCGCTTTCTTTCCCGTCGTTTTTGTTTGAATTATTGTCATCGTCGTCATTGCTTTCATCATCATTAGGATTGATTGTCGTCACCACGATATCATGGCAGATATCGTAAACATGAGTATTTGTTTATTCTTATAATATGATCACTTTCTCTTCTTCCAAACAGTAGCATTTCTTTTCTTCCACCTTCATAATTCTTCACATTGCCGTCAACATCATAACCTAACCATACATGTTTATTCTTTTTTCCAACGTGATTATTTACTTTATAATCACTATCACTAATATCTTTATCATAATCAGTATCATAATTATCATAAATTTCACCACCGTCAGTATCACTATCATCATAATCCTTTTCGTCAATATTATCATCACATCATCAATACCACTGCCATCCTTATCATAAACATTAATCCTTAACGTTACTATCATTACCATTATCATCATCACTCACGATCAATATCATTAGTAGGGGGCGGATGTTGATGACCTAAAAATCTACTTAAAATGATCAATAAAATGCCCTTAAAGTAATGGAAAAATGACATGAAATTAAAAGAAAATTACATTTAAATATTATTCAAATTACTGCACCACAACTTCTTAAAAATTAGTCACCTTGTTTCAATGACTGCCCTGCAAATCTCGGAATTTCACTAAGATAAAGAAAAAGGACATGCAACAAAATGAATGTTTTAAGGGAATACTATAGATTTTAATGAGGGTTTCCTATGTGTTCCAAATGATCTAAAAGATTTTCGAAGTATTAAATATGACCAAAAAGTGACGAAAAAAATATAAAAATGACCTATTATCTCAAAAACATAAAAAGTACGTCGATATTAACATAGAAAGAATTTCCATATTAATAGACTTCACCCTAATGTGAAAAATAAGATGACTTTTCATCAACAACCGACCCCTAATCATTAGTATCACTTTCAACTTCATTATCATAAAATCAATATCACCACTTCATTATCATCATCACTGTCATCATCAATATCATTACCACCATTACTATCATAAAAATAAACATCTGTAATATCATTATCAGTATAATTGTCATCAGTGTCATCAATATTATCCCTATCATCAACTGCATTATCATAGAAATAAAAATCATCATTAAAATAATCATAATTACCAGCAACAATAACATCAAAATTATCACCAACATCAATATCATCGAATTATTATCAATATCAATATCCTCATTTACATTATCAATATCATAATCGTCATAATTATCATAATCATACAATGAATATAATCACTATTATCATTAATACCATAATCATCAGTATCATCATTATAATTATTACTATCATAAAATCAATATTGTCATTATCAATATCACCATAATTATCATTAACTTTAATATCATCATAATTATCTCCCATATCAATATCATCATCACTATCATTCATTCATTGTGTTCTGCCTAAGGGCAGGTCTTTCACTGTGAATCCAGCATTCTCCATTCTTTCCTATTTTCTACCTTCCTCTTTGTCTTTGCATATGATCCATATACGTATCTTAATGTCGTCTGTAATCTGATATCTTCTTCTGTCCCCAACTCTTCTCCCGCTCACCATTCCTTCCATTGTTTGCTTCTTTCTTTCTTTTTTCTTTCTTTCTTTTTTCTTTCTTTCTTTCTTTTTTCTTTCTTTCTTTCTTTCTTTCTTTCTTTCTTTCTTTCTTTCTTTCTTTCTTCATCATCATCATCATCGACTCCATTATCATCATCATCATCATCATCATCATCGTCAACACTTTCCTTTTCTTCCTCCAACTTCATAATCATTATCATGATTACTTTTCATCGTCATCGTCATTATTATCAACATCACTGTCATTTTATAGCCCTATTTTTCTTATTTCTTCATCGCCATTACCACAGTTGTTTGTTTTTAAATTATAACTATTATTGTCATTGCCATGAAAATCATCATCCTCAGAGTCATCGTTTTCTCTGCTTTATTGTTGCCATTGTTATCATAACGAAATTTTATTCTATATTTGTTTGTCAATATCATCATAATTGTAAAGCCTAATATTTCTTGTCATTAAATATTATAATTTTCTTCTGTTCCCTCATTATCATCACTTCCCTCTTTCTTATATTGCACTGTTATGTCAATTGAGTTAGAGGCCTCCGTATATTCTTATCCCACAGAAAAAGATGCAAACGTCAACAGATCCCGTACAACTTGTGGTAGGCACTGGACTAGTAAGTAGGTGTTCTTCACTGAAAAAAAACCCTTCTAATTTACACAAACTATTGATATAACCAATAAGATAGCGATATATCACTATTGAAGGAATTACTTAGGCTACTTACAAATGATGAAGGCTCGGTGGAGCGGAGGAAAATTCTCTCCGGCACCGGGATTCGAACCCGGGTTTTCAGCTCTACGTGCGACGCTCTATCCACTAAGCCACACCGGATTCGAATTCCGATGCCGGATTGAATCCTCTCAGTTTAAGCTCCACCTCTTAGTTTCCCTTTAGTTGCCAACCCTCATGTCACAGATGTGTGACAGTGGCTCCACCGATCCTTCATCATATGATAACGCAGAATTCCTGCATGGAAATATCATATGTACTTCAGTACATCGCAGTAATACTTACAAATGGCTTCTAAAGAAGCTGGAGGTTTATTGCCACCCTCACATAAGCCCGCCACCGCTCCCTATCCTCAGCAAGATTAATCAGTTCCCTAGCATAACATCCCTCCTCCCTCAAATCCATTTTAATATTACCCTCCCATCTACGTCTCGACCTCTCCAAAGGTCTTTTTACCTCAGGTCTTCCAACTAACACTCTATATGCATTTCTGAATTCACCCATGCGTGCTACACGCCCTGTCCATCTCAAACATCTTGCGGACAGATAACGACACACGAATAAAATCATCTTTTAATTGTCAAAATCTTATAGAATCTTGTGGGGATTCGAACACGTGTCTGTCGCTTCGGTACACACAAGCGCCTGTGCTTCATTCTCATTATCACGTCATCACAAAGATAAATTTCATATCATCGTAAAATGGAGCTGTTGTTCAACTCATCTTGCATTGTTCTTGCAGGTTTTGTTCTTATTCCGTGAGCATCAAACTTGTTCACTTGTGCCTTTCACTCTATGAATCCCATTGTGTTAGTGTCCAGCTATTTTTCTCGCTCCAGTAGTTACTTGTTTAATGCACAGCTGATACGGGTAATGGCAGTCTGATGTCTTTGTTCAAATGTTAACATATAAAAATAAAGATCAACGCCAGTGATCTCATGTCCTGGATGTTCTTACATCTTCTACAGAGTGTTTCAGTGGGATCTCCCACTTTTTAATTAGCTATAATCCTGTCTGCATAGGTGAATTTTAAATTGTAAATACATCGAAATGATGCACGAAATCAGGAGTGCCAGTAAATAATGGCAGATTATCTGCGATGCATCCTTATAATGTTTATTGTTGTAACATAACCATTCACTTTTCAGGCTGTGGAAATTTTCGAAACAGAAGGATATGGGCATCAGAAAATCCACATGTGTACAATGAGACATTACTTCATTCCGAAAAAGTTGAAGTGTGGTGTGCAGTATCCCGTCACAGGATCATTGAACCAATTTTATTTGAAGAAACTGTAAATACTGATGAGTATAAGAACATTTTTACGGATTTCGCGGAACAGTTAGACGACATCGAACTTACGCATGCATATTTTAAACAGGATGACGTCTCATGCCAAACCTCTAATGAATCCATGACACACATCAGCAGCTTCTTCGAGGACCGTGTTATCTCTAAAGGTCTTTGGCCTCAAAGGACACCAGACTTGACGTCAGCGGATTATTTTCTGTGGGGCTGTCTCATGGAAAGAGTACAGAAACCGATCACGAAACATCAGAATCTCCAGACAAACATCACAACTAAAATAAACAATACCGACGTAGATATGTTGAGACGTGTATCTGACATGGTGAAATTAAATATATTTTCGATACAAATACACAAAGTTTACTTACGAATACATATTACTTACAACAGAGAAACATATTACATGCAAGTACATATGCATGTATGTAGGTCCTATGTATGTATGTATGTATGTATGTGTATGTGTGTATGTGTGTATGTATGTATGTATGTTACCACAGACATATATATATATATATATATGTGGATGAAAAGCAGATATATTACGTATAAATAAGTACATATTTAATAGAAACAGACATAATTATTACATTAAAGCAGACATAGGTATTACACAGAAATTACACATATATGACACACAAAAACATACATATTACATAAAAACTGCACACATATGACACACAAAATATACATATTACATAAAAATTACACACACACTACACACACAAACATATTACATAGAAATTACATACATATTACTCACAAAACGGATATGTTACATAGAAGTTTTCATACATATCACATAAAAAAGACACATTAGATAAAAGTACATATATGGAACAATTATTATGTAATATTATTCCTAAATACACCATAATATTTATACAAATTACAAAGCAATGATTCAGTAGAGATGTATTGAGATAGAAATATGTTGACTTGACTCATGGAACAGTTGAACATAACATTTCAGGTAATAAAGTTGTGGTGGAAACTAGCAAAGAAATATTTCTGATGGATTTAAAGATCTCAAACATTATTAATTTTATATTCAACATATAATCGAAGTACCAAACTATACTGATTTCGTAATTTGTGTGGAAAATCTGTCAATAGTATTGCCATTAACAGATGCAACTTCATGTGTTGCTTTGGTTTCTATAAAGACACATTTGTGTGTAAATGCAGAAATTTGTGCTGTTGGATATGTGCAACTCCGTCCTAAGATTCTTCATAAGCAGTATGCAAGCAGGCCTAATCACTATTCACTGATTACACAGACCTGTGAATAGTTCGAGAAAAGGCACAAAATAGTACTACTACTACTACTACTGCTACTACTGCTACTACTACTACTACTGCTACTACTGCTACTACTGCTACTACTACTACTACTACTACTGCTACTACTGCTACTACTACTACTACTACTGCTACTACTATTGCTACTACTGCTACTACTACTGCTACTACTGCTACTACTACTACTACTGCTACTACTACTACTACTGCTACTACTACTACTGCTACTACTACTATTACTGCAACTACTACTACTACTACTACTACTGCTACTACTGCTACTACTACTACTGCTACTACTACTACTACTACTGCTACTACTACTACTACTACTACTGCTACTACTACTACTACTACTACTACTACTACTACTGCTGCTGCTACTGCTGCTACTGCTACTACTACTACTACTACTACTACTACTGCTACTACTACTACTCCAACTACTACTACTACTACTGCTACTACTGCTACTATTACTACTGCTACTACTACTACTACTACTGCTACTACTACTACTACTACTACTGCTGCTGCTGCTGCTGCTACTGCTGCTACTGCTACTACTACTACTAGTACAACTGCTACTATTGCTACTACTACTACTATTGCTACTACTGCTACTACTACTACTACTACTAATACTACTACTACAATAATAATAATAATAATAATAATAATAATAATAATAATAATAATAATACTTTTTTTTAAGATATTTGTATGTATTTATTTACACTGCAAGTGGGCAAGCACCCGGTGGCAGTGGTATACACAATATAAACAATACACAATAAAATGATAAGCAATACACAATAAAATTTACAGTACACAATACAGTTTTACAATACATATACATATATAATAATAATAATAATAATAATAATAATAATAATAATAATAATAATAATAATAATTTGTTACAAAAACTCTTTTTTCCCCATTTCGCATCAGGACTGTCAACCAATATTCTACATTCTCAAGCTGGTGGCTCATTAGTTACGGAAACATAAAAACATCTTAGGATAATGCTGAATGAGAAATAATATACGTAGGAGATTATTGCTGTGCCTCCTAAAACCGTTGTTCTTACATTAGCAAAATGGAGCGGGGTTATTACATTTACACGAAGCCATTTAGAGTCTCAGCTGGTGTACGAACTGGGTGGTCACCGAAGTGTTCTCGAATTTATGACATTTCGTGCCGGTGATTTGGAAACTAGAGTAAGATTGTGGGAATTTATGTTTTATATAGACTGTCTGGGAAATCTTCCGACAAATTTTTAGATATGATTCTAGTTAAAAAAAGAAAAAGTGAATGAATTCCCATAAATGCGTAAAACGTTTATGCTGTTCATGTTATTGTGAGCATGGTTGGGATTGTAAGGATGTTTGAGATTTGAAACTAAAGTTTGATATTTATTTTTGTGTTTTTCTTCATACTCTCCGCATTTAAATTTAACAAGACGGAGCTTTCTCGTCAACAACTTCGTAATCGCTTCCCCATTCAACGAGGCCAGGTCTCGAAACTACAATATGGGCCAAAGAAACGGGAGAGTTTAATTTTGTTGTTGGAAATGCAAGGATTATTTTAGTAGGCTTAGATTCATTGTCATTGTATAGCAGCGGTGACCAAAGCGGGTGTCGTGATTACATCATGTAATCACAGACACTCAAACGGGTACGAGGAGTTTCTTGTACAATGCTGTGTATTTCATTCACGTACTGAAGGCAAGCAGTGACGGTATCATGTCGCTCTACAAACTCTGTCTCTACAAACAGTAAGAGGTGATTTAGTAAAGAATGAGAAGGAGAACTTTTTTGTTGTTCTGTCGGACAAAATGTAATATGTTTACTTTGCTCAACGGTTCAATTAGGAGTATATAGAAACATTAATTGCCACGCTGAATAATGTATTATTATTATTATTATTATTATTATTATTATTATTATTATTATTATTATTATTATTACTGACCACTAAGTATGTGTTTCTATAATTCTTCTGTACGTGCATGAATATTGATATTTTTAGATCTTCTCCCTGGAAGGATACAATTATTAGGTTTTATCTCAATTTTAATCTTCTTAATCTTTATATGAGGTTAACTATTTACTAGTTATTCATTAATAATAATATTGTAGAAAAACAGATTCAATATTATGTGCCAACGAACTGTTAAACGCCAGGAATTGACATGTCTTAAATCATAGCCAGGAAAAGAAAGATTACGTAAATAAATGTAAGGAAATCAGCTACCTAATGGGGTTTGAAATATCTCGTGCTCTAAAGCCTTTTAATAGAACACAATTTCTCAAAAGAGTAATGATTAAAATGGCTTAAATAACTGTGCATAAGAAGTTTTTAATTTTGAAAAACCACGAATTTCTCGACCAAGTATCGAGAGAAGAATTTTAAAAATTCCTGATTATATTCAAGAGGAAGTTCAAAAAAAGAAGCAAGAAAAATCGTACATTTTTCACAGACTCTTTATGACAGCAGTGACATTACTAATACAGCTAAGCTTGAGATTTTTATCCGCGGGATTGATCAAGATGTTAGTACAGAAACCACCACTGGTTATAGTTTTCATGCCAAGTACCTTGCCTTCGTCTCCTTATTTCATAGGCTGTCTGTCGCATGTAATCACTGCAGTTCAAGTTTTGGTCACCGCTGTTGTATAGCCTGAGTGTTGCAATTTATTAAACATGGAGCATTGGACTGGTGAGCAATGAGGATTTGCTGTAAAATCTTATTATCCAAATGGTCAATGCGCAGAAGGGAGTATCGCCGCCACTTTCAACTTCGTCAAGATCCTGTGCCCTCTTCACATGCGACTAAAACCTGCGTTCGCAATTTAGAAGAAACAGACTCACCATTAAAGAAGAAATGAAGAAGCATAAAAAATACGTTACTTATTTATAAATTAATATCATTGTTAGTGTTGAAATTACCTATATAAATAGACGACATCCCGAATGGTTGCGTACCTTATTTCAGAAAATGCTGAGATGTACATAACCTCTTAAAATACAAATGAGGATGAATCCGATAATAAGCAAAGGCTAAACATTCCATTTAATTAGTGTTGTAGTAGAAGCATAGTCTGGGCCATAAATGAACAAATGAAGACCCTTAATAAACGAATATATTGCGGGTGGCATAAACGCGGCTCCCAAAAGGAGCAGTGCTGTACTCTTTGTTACGATGTTTGTCGAGTGGTACGCAGAAAAATGTCCCACTTAAAAATTAATACAATCACGTATCCGAAATCGAACTATTTAAGAGCAATTTCCCACTTTATACATGCCAGTAGGCTACATTTAATGGCATAATAGTTGAGCAACTCGAGTTTTTTCTAAGTCAAAGAGTGCCACATTGTGCATGCTCCGAGCCGAAAGTTTTCAGCCATATTTTGATGAGATATTGTCTTCGCTTTTCTGTTTAAATATTACATATCTATGCTGAGAAGTATATAAAGCTATAGTATCTTATGAACCGCGCTACAGATCTTGAACATTTTCGCTCGCACAACAATTTTATGTTCTTCACTGTTGCTACATACTTTGACCGTCAATGCAACTGGTGTTTTCGCTGGGTTAGTTGCCCGTTTAGTCTACGCAAGGCATCAGTAAATTCTCTCTTGCTCTGTGTTTTTTGTGTTTTTGTGTGCTTCTTGTGTTTGTTTTTCTGTGTTTTGTGTGTGTTTCTGGGTGTTTCTTGTGTGTATAGTTTAGTGTTTCCTGTGTGTGTTTTGTGTTTTTGTGTGTTTCTTGTATTTGTTTTTCTGTGTTTTGTGTGTGTTTCTGTGTGTTTATTGTGTGTATTTTTTTAGTGTTTCCTGTGTGTGTTTTTGTGTGTTTCATGTTTGTTTCTTGTGGGTATTTTTGTGTGTTTCTTGTAAATATTTCAATGTGTTTCTTGTGTGTTTTGCGTTGATCTCATTATAAACTGGCATATTGGATCCTACGTTTAAACAAACAGGCTCACATTCTGACAGGATCTGTATAAATTTAATAATATAGGTGATAATGATAGCCTTGACATACCGGTAATACCCGATTTATTTTGAAATAATTACGGCTTGTGTTTTCCTCTCTCTGTGTGTATTTTTGTTTCAAAATCTCGATTGAGTTTCACTAAATGTTCTGGAAACCATTTTCCTTTTCATTCTGTCTTCCGCACTGAGGACTATGTTTATTTTCTTCTGCTAATTGAATCATGAATTGCAGAAACTCCATGTGTCCAGTTGAGTAAATTTTTTAGGAGACACAAAGAACTGATTATATCTTCAAAAGCATTCGGTATTTAGAAATGACTATTATTATTTATTAAAGCATAATAATAATAATAATAATAATAATAATAATAATAATAATAATAATAATAATAATAATAATAATAATATGATGTGATTGACACACATGAACTTGAATGTATTGTGGGTCCCTTTCACCATGGCATGACGCGTCCTCAGGTTGCGGATAGAGGAGACGGCCTCCAGATATATATTGAATAAAAAGTCGCGAACAGCCGATAAGGGGTGGTCCACCAGCTTGGGGGTTGGACGAAGGGCTAAAAACCCTTCACCGTATAAAAACTTGTTAGTAAACCCTAACATAAGCCTCGGAATAGGACTGATTCTCTGGCACGACCACAGAGATAGGATTAATCTTGCTCAGGATATAGACCGACGTCGGGCTTATGCGAGGGCGGGAATGAACCTCCGGGTTCTCTAAAAGCCATAAGCAAGGTAAGTATTTGTTTAAAAAAAGTCTGAATTGCCTGGATGTGGGGTCTTTGCAATTTTTTAAATTCATAACTGGTGACAATTATTTTGTTCCCTTAAAACTATTTCTAGGTTAAGAAGGCGGAGCTCTTTTTATCTTTAAAACTGTTTTAAACGTATATTGAAGCCAAGAAATTAAAATATATATATATATATATATATATATATATATATATATATATATATATATATATATATATATATATACACAAACATAGAAAATGGAAAA
The DNA here is from genome assembly GCF_040183065.1 of Periplaneta americana. Taxonomy (NCBI): domain Eukaryota; kingdom Metazoa; phylum Arthropoda; class Insecta; order Blattodea; family Blattidae; genus Periplaneta; species Periplaneta americana. The sequence goes on from NC_091129.1 coordinate 104,527,564, forward strand.
TGATATGTTTTACATATTTCATTCTTCAAATTCTTTTAAAGCAATAAAATAACAATGGAAAGTAAACAAAATTTTTTTGGTTCCTAAAAAAATTCCACACGTTATGAAATTGTGATTCTACAATTCACTTCAACTTATTGTCGCAGTAAAATGTACACCGAGCACCAATTGAAAGGCCTATGCATGAACATTACAACCTTATGAAAAACTAAATTTGAGAAAAAATATTACTTTTGAGGCTTCTGCAATTTTACTCACGATTCAGTTCTTAATAGAAAGAAAGACCGACAGTGCATTATTAAAATCATATATTACATCGAATCTACCTAGAACTATTTTGAGTAAGAATGAAATGAAAATTTAAACGTGTGAGTAGAATTTTAAACTAGCATCAATTTACAGAGATCGTCATATTGCGTTATGAACTACATGCTAAATAATTTATTGTTGTACAGTTTTCTTCCCTTCCTCTATTTGACTCCCAATAATCAAATCTTCTAAATGTCAATTTTCTGTTGCATATTTGAGAAATTTTAATATCACAACCTCTTGCTACTTAATCTAGTTTAAGACAACTTCTCTCTATACGGTTCCTTGCTCGTCCTCACATAGCAAGTTGTTAAAATTTCGATTAGATTATTTGATGGCTTTCGTAACAGTCGATAATACCATTTTCTGCGTACACTCTGTTAGGCTATTTATTGTATCGGTGAACGTCACACGTTGCGGTCGTTTTATCCACATAGAAGGACCACTTTCTAGTGCCCGGCCACTGATTTATGTCATAACCAATCAGGAGGTTCCTGCTTCCTGTTAGACAAATCACGAAGTGACGTTTGATTAACGGGTGACGTGACAGATATTTTTGTGGTAAATATTGCGGTAATGCACTGGTTTGCTTCCAACTACAATGAGCAATTTCCGTGGCATGAGGTCCATTCGGTATTTGAAAGTTCCTGGTTCAGATAGCGATGGAAATCTTAACGTTACGATAGAGATAAGACGAATCATTATTCTATTTGTTATTATACAAAGTGTAATTATATATATATATATATATATATATATTTTTTTTTAATAAAAAAACTCTCAATGAAAATGCTTTATGTGCCAATATATTTGGCTCGAATCCAGGTACTAATGATGATCTCCAGGGCCGGGTATTTATGGAGATCGCGAAAATCACGACATGATAGATATATGTACAATAGATTTTTGCTAATATTTACGAATTAAGTGATTCTGATTATTAATATGCAGATAAGACAATCGCGACAAATCGCGAAATAGAGTTCTAATAGCGAAATATGAACACATTAACAAATTATTATTACTATTGTGTCGTTTTATAGCGAATTTCTCATTCGGATAGTAAACTATTTTCGGATTTTTTTTCACTTGAGTTTCTTATATATATATCCAAGTTAGTGTCCTGCAATGCTCGAACATGAGAGACGCAACTAAGACATTAAAAATTTCGTTTTATTTCATATGAAAACTAATCGCAAGATATGAGCAAAAATTCTTAAGCGACTAACGCATGAGTGAAGGACAGCGAATATTTTTATAACAAGGTGGAACAAACACTACAGGTCTTCTTCTGCAGAGCGAACATCGGCGAATATCGAACTTCACCATACTCGACAAACTTGAACCGAACATAGCGCCTGTAATGCACGACGTTAATCCAAGTAGCCTACATTACATGGTATTCCAGGTGTTCTGATTACGTTAGTGAATTCAAAAGACTGAGAATTTAACATTTCACTAATAATTTGAAAATGTTAATTTGAGAGCTTGCAAGTCTTTTTTTTTTTTTTTTTTCGTTTTTAATGAATATGTGTTAAATACAGTCTCAATCCAAGAAATATTGTCTATTGGCCATACCGCACATTAACCAGAATCCAACGAACCTTTAATGTTAATTATTTGGAAAGTAATATTCATACAGAGTTAATACTCCAGTTCCAAAATAAATGTATTTTCCAAAATTTCCATTAATCTCCGACAAAAGTACAAATCAATCTCCAACAATATCCGCCGACACCAGTATTGAAAAATACAAATGATAAAATTAATCTCCATAAAAACCTGTCCCTGATGATCTGTAACGGGGACTTGAAGATCCCTTTTGTACAGATACAAAGTGTCTGTTATTTATTACCTTTTACATATGTATGTCATTAAAAATCTCTCATAGGCTATAGTTTACCATCTCTCACATGTAATTTACGATCTCTCATAAATGTTTTATGATCTCTTCTGTGCAGAATGAGAGTTATATCACAGTCTACTATATACAGTCACGAAGCTTGAGTTTTAAGGGTGCTAGAAACAATAGACTGTGACGGTACTATTTTGCATTGCCTGTACTGAGGCGATATTAGCGATCCTAGTGGTGAGCAACTACCTAATGTTTGCATATTTACTACGTATTGAGCTTCGCGATTGTATATAGTAGACTGTGATTATATAGCTGTGCAGATTGAAGGGGACAATGGAGTACTTTAAAATAAATAAAAAAAAACTGTTATGCGTTTTGTAATAAAATACTTGGTTAATTATAAAATTAAGCTGAAAGTCTGCTTAGTTTAGCAACAGCGCGTCGTCGAATCACCTATGAAACACACACCAACTCAGACTGAATAGCAGCATTCCGTCCCATAGTCACTCCAGTAGGTTTTCCGGGCTTCCTAATGGAAGGAAATAATGATACGTCTTAATCTTTGCATTTAATTTGCAAGAAAACCTTCCATTTTATTTAAAAACTGCAAAGGAATAAATCATATCTTAGCAATTTATTTAATGATAGGAGTATGGGTAAAATCAGAATCGTACGGATAATAACATACTTATCGAGTAAAACAGTGTTGTCATTTAGGGGAAAATTATTTGTTTATTCTGAGAAAAGTATTAGTTTGAGACTAGTTTGGTTATAATTTGTTGTACTCCAGCAAGGAATAAGCAGTTAAAGTTTGCACAGTTATGTCACTTCCACTCTGTAATATGATTTATACCTATAATCCCTAATATATGTATATATGATTTATGTACTCTCATTGTGTTCTTCATATATTATTTAGATTCCCTATAATGTGTAGTTCAAGATTTCAAAATGAATGAAAATTAAGATTCATCATGCATGAAATTTAAGATTTCTTATGTATGGAAATGAAGATTCCTTACAGCCTACATGGAATTTAAGGTTCTTCATACATCGAATTTAAGATTCCTCATACATCGAATTTAAGATTCCTCATACATCGAATTTAAGATTTCGCATGCATGAAATTTGAGTTTTTTATTCATGGAACTGAAGATTCTTTATAGACCTATATATAATTTAAGATTCCTCATGCATTGAATTTAAGATTCCTCATACATGAAATTTAAGATTCCTCATGCTAGTATTTAAGTTTCGTCATGCATGGAATTCAAGATTCCTTATTAATGGAATTTAAGATTTTTCATGTATAGAATTTAAAATTACTCACGCAGGAATTCAACATTCCTTAAGCTTACAATATTCTTCACATAGCATATGAGATCACTAAATTTAATTTAGACTTACAAGATCTGCAAATAGATCTTGTTATTTAAGTAGGTTATTTTACTACGCTGTATCAACATCTCAGGTTATTTAGCGTCTGAATGAAGTGAAGGTGATAATGCCGGTGAAATGAGTCCGGGGTCCAGCACCGAAAGTTACCCAGCATTTGCTCAAATTGGGTTGAGGGAAAACCCCGGAAAAAACCTCAACCAGGTAACTTGTCCCGACCGGGATTCGAACCTGGGCCACGTAGTTTCGCGGCCAGACGCGCTAACCGTTACTCCACAAATGTGGACTCCGCAAATGGAAAGTATAAGACCATTCTTATATAAATTTATGATCTCTCCTATAGAATTTAGAATCAGTAATACATAATATTTAAGTTCTCTCATTTTTAATTCATGATCCTTCATATATACAAATTTATTATAATGTAGCCCGATCGAATTTAACTTACATAATTTGTCCGTTATGGAATCTATGCAAATCCTTTTGTATTTCTGATGCATAAAGAAATTTTCACAAAGATTTCTCCGATTACTTCTTTATGCCAGTGTCATTCCTAAGACCATATTACCATATCTTCATATCCTCTTCAGTGTATGAGAGATCTAATATAAAATAAATTATTACCATTATTATTTATTGTATATTTCATTTCAGTGCGAGGTATTGAAATTTGCGAGCAGAGATATAATTTATAATTAGCTCACATGTACATATATTTCTTTTTACAGGAGCATCTTTCGTTTATTGCACATTGATCAAGTGGCTCTCCGGGGTTCTACAATTCAACAAAGGTAGGACGACACAAGCAATTACTTATTTTCAGTTGTGTACAGCTATATGTTGCAAATTTGTTTAAAAAATAAGAACTGTTAAAATTAAAACACATCTTCTTTGTGTTTGTTCACAAGTCGCTGGAAAATAACAAAAAAAAAAAAAAAACTTATTTTCTTCACATTTACCTACTTTACGTCACAAAAATGTAAGGAAATGTACTGTCTCGGAAAACATTCTTCAAATCAAATGTTTTAATGTAAAAAGTCCAAGAACGGATCAATATTGTTTCTTTTCATCTCACCGATAGAGTTATTAGAGTCAGACACGCCGTGAAAAATAATACAGTTGAATAGATGCATCGGTAATTTAAATTGTATAATAACATCAAATGAAGCAAATTCACTGACTAATTTTGGTCTCACAAATAATTAGGTACCTACAAGAATAAACATTATTCATATTTTCTCTGTTCAGTTACGCTGAATAAAAATAAAAAAGTCAAATAAAATTAACATTTTTACGAATAATGATTTACATTATGAAACATAAAATTTCGTAAATATATATTAATTTCTACCTTAGAATAATTTAATTTTTCTCTTGGAAGCTTTCTGTAAAGCACGATTGCACAACGTAAAAAGTTTTGACAGTTAAATCTATTCCGACCTTTCTTGCACCTCCAACCCGTCTATACAATATTAGAAAGCAGGTTTTCTCCTGAATGACAAACAATATCACATATTAATACAATTTCCTCATGTCAATCATATTCCATATCTCTCCTTCCGCGACATTCGCGACAATTTGAACAAACTCTTCATCACTAAAACTATCACAATAATAATAATCAGGTTTAGCTCTTTCCGAGTACATTTTTTCTTTAACGTTTTCTGCATCTTATACGATGCATAAATTTGCAACAGTATTCTGAATTATTACTATTGAATTGTTACAGTTGTTTTCAATACATTCTTCGTGAAGAGATCGCAATTAATGCAATTTTTTTCATCGGGTATTTGTGCTATATTATAAACACCCAACTTAGTTGTGCATTTCTTTCGCAAGTGCCTGATTTTCTTCGGCAGATACACTTTGAAATATCTTCGTTTAAGGGTTTCTGTTACACACTCGTATGCAGGCTGTATCAGAGGTATAGAATTTAGCGATAGGATATATTATTTTAGAACCGCTAGTACTTCATTCCTTATTTGAATGAACTGGCACATTGTATAATATGTCCACACCTGTGGAGTAACGGTTAGCGCGTTTGGCCGCGAAACCAGGTGCCCGGTCTGGGCAAGTTACCTGGTTGTTTTTTCCGGGGGTTTCCCTCAACCCAACTTGAGCAAATGCTGAGTAACTTTCTGTGCTGAACCCCGGACTCATTTCATCGGCATTATCACCATCTCATTTAGACGCTAAATAACCTAAGATGTTGATACAGCGTCGTAAAATAACCTACTTATAAAAATTGTATAACACCTGCTTTATTTCCTCTGAAAAAATTACTTTTCTCAAGTGCCTATCACGTTAAAAAAAAACCTTGCAAAATTCATCAAAGAGATAAGATTTTGAGCCACCGGCGTAGCTCTGTCGGTTAAGGCGCTTGCCTGCCGATCCGGAGTTGCAATCGGGCTGATTATCTGGTTGGGTTTTTTCCGAGGTTTTTCCCAACCGTAAGGCAGGTAATCTATGGCTAATCCTCTGTCTCATCTCGCCAAATACCATCTCGCTATCACCAATCCCATCGACTCTAAATAACCTCATAGTTCATATAGCGTCGTTAAATAACTAAGAAAAAAGAAGATGCATTTTGAATATATTTTGAATTCAATTAACTGAGAACAATTTCATATTAAGATATTTAGGCCTAACTGCTCTTGGCTTAATAGCTTTTCCGACGATAGTAAGGAGTAGCCTAAGTTGGTCCACCACTGTGGAGTAACGGTTAGCGTGTCTGACTGTGAAGCGAGTAGGCCCGGGTACAAATCCTGGTAGGGACAAGTTACTTGGCTGGAGTTTTTTCGTCAACGTGTTAAGGGATTGTTCGTGTACAATTTTCTGCACAAAACCGGTCCTTCTCTCGCTCAGTAAAATTGTAATAAATTCTCAAAAATAACTATCACAATATTACCAATTTTTACCACATGATGTTGTATCTTCAACTAAGTCTCTCATTTCCTTACAACTATGTTAAGAATTTTGATAATCCCTTAAAATTCATCACCCTCTGTCAGATTTAAACCTGCGAAAATTTGGAACGAGTCTTGATGTGAGTCCACCTGTTAGTAGGCACCAAATTCGCTCGACTGTCCACAAGTAGCATATGCAAGGTGGAAGTGAAATAACCCTGCAGATTTTCAGACCGAGTAGCTCATGTTGTATGTAACAAAAACGTGTACTTAATACCATATTGGTGGAAAGTTCATAGTTTTGTCAGAAAAAAATGTTTTTCCCAAATGTTTACCACCCTCTTATTCGTTAACTATTGCGAGTAGGATTGTGATTTTTGTCCATATCGATAAAAATCTAATAAAGAATCATTTATTCTTCTGGAATATTTCAATAGTGTGAACGGTTTTCGTGTAAATTTAATTTAAGAACCACTAATTTCAAGCCACCGAACAATGCGAGGAACTTCGTAGCGAGAGAGGGAGGCTCGCGTACAGAGACAGATCTGAGTTCGTTGACCTCTTACATCTTTATTACGAGAAGAAAAACGACTGTGTTAGCGGCGATGTTGACAGACTGCTGAAATTTTCAACTTAATTTTCTAAATAACTGTGCATTTAATCATGAAATGTAAAATAGGTCTTCTATTCCTTTAAGTGTACCCTATCGTCCCTTGCAATATGCATGGTTATTTCGCTTCTACTCTGTGTACAGGGGCTCTTGTTTACTGCACTTGCGCAGTGTTTTGTAAGCGAAACTTATACAATAACGGAGCTTCAAATTTTATTTCAGTATCTGTACAGTCTACTTGGAATGTAGACTAATTTATCTACAGACACTTGCCATTAACTAGCTAACACTGATCTCTACTCCGTTAGATGCGGATTTCTTCCAACACGTGTTCGAAATTCTGGAGCAAATGTTGCCCGCTATTGCACAGTATGTATCCTCTCCTGAGTACCGTAAGAAGCGAAGTCTATAAATTAGCTGTAATTATATGGCGAGCTTAGGAGCATAGCAATAGCCTGTAATTCTTGCCTATATCGTAATTAAGATAAAACTCGAGACGTTTTTTTTACGTCAATAACCCATAAAACACACAACGCAGAGCGAGACCATGGGTAGCTTATGTAAGGGTTCAATAAATAAAATGCACCGTTTCCTGTGTTACAACACAAGAGATGAAAGAAAGAAAGGAAAGGAAAGGAAAGGAAAGGAAAGGAAAGGAAAGGAAGGGAAGGGAAGGGAAGGGAAGGGAAGGGAAGGGAAGGGAAGGGAAGGGAAGGGAAGAGAGAAAGAAAGAAAGAAGGGAGGGAGAAGGAGGAGGAGGGAGGGAGAAGGATGAGGAGGGAGGGAGAGGTGGTGATGGAAGAAAATGAACTCCATGATAATTATGGCTCTGAGCACAGGATTGACACATAACAATATACTTACTTACAAATGGCTTTCAAGGAACCCGGAGGTACATTGCTGCCCTCACATAAGCCTGCCATCGGTCCGTATCTCGAGCAATATTAATTCATTTCCTAGCATCATACCCCAACTCCCTCAATTCCATTTTCATATTATCCTCCCATCTTCGTCTCGGCCTCCCCAAAGGTCTTTTTCCCTCAGGTCTCCAAACTAACACACTATACGCATTTCTGTATTCAGCCAGACGTGCTATATTATGTCCTGCCTATTTCAAACGCCTGGATTTAATGTTCCTAATTATGTTGGGTGAAGAATGCAATCCGTGCAGTTCTGTGTTGTGTAATTTTCTCCATTCTCCTGTAACTTCAACCCTCTTAGCCCCTAATATTTTCCTAAGCATCTTATTCTCAAACACCCTTAACCTCTGTTCCTCTTTCAAAGTGAGAGTTCAAGTTTTACAGCCTTACAGAACAACCAGTAATTTCATTTCATTTAGTGTTCTGCCCAAGGGCAGGTCTTTCACTGCAAACCCAGCTTTCTCCAATCTTTTGTATTTTCTGCTTTCCTCTTTGTTTCCTAATATGATCCATATATCTTAATATCGTCTATCATCTGATATCTTCTTCTGCCCCGAACTCTTCTCCCGTTCACCATTCCTTTTATTACATCTTTCAGTAGGCAGTTTCTTCTCAGACAATGACCCAACTAATTCCTTTATCTTTTTTCTGATCACTATGAGCATCATTCTTTCTTCATCCACTCTTTCCAACACAGTTTCATTTCTTATTCTGTCTGTCCATTTCACACGCTCCATCCTTCTCCACATTTCAAGTGCTTCTAGTCGCGTCTCTTCACTTCGTCGTAATGTCCTTGTATCAGCTCCATGCAATGCCACACTCCACACACAGCACTTCACTGGTCTCTTCCTTAGTTATTTTTCCAGAGGTCAGCGTTAAGGGCCTTAAATGAAAATAAATAATCGAGTATATGACGTCTGGAATACAAGCTTCGACAATTAATCTTACCTGTACCCGGAGTCATTGGCAACAAATCTGTAAAAAGATAAAGATATAATTTTTAATTGGACACTTTCTAATTTGGCCGAGTCAGTCGCTGTAACAGAATTCTAGACTACAGATGCATGTTCGAGTTTCGATCTAACTAGCGTGTAGGCCTAGTAGAGTATTCGACGTGTCATTCATATATACAAATTTATAAAACTTAACAAGCAAAATTAATAACTAAGTAAAAATAAATTATCAAGAGGAAAATTTTCCTGATAATTTACAGGTAAGATTTCTGTTTCAAAATTTTTCAAAAATTTTCCCGAAAATTTTCGTCACCAACTGGTTTGTCTTAACTTACAACCTGTTAAATTCTATTGATGGTCCTCTTCTTGCGACTACAAAGAATTTCGCACAAGAAATAAGAGCCAGTATGCAACACCTTGGTTTCCCTTCTGAGGAACAGCCTAATCTGCTAAATCTACGGAAGAAACTACGAAATCAACGGTTTGAAGAATGGAAAAAACTTAACCACCGTGGTAAAGGTGTTTCGCATTCAACAGAATGGTCAAACTGTCTGGCTTTTATTAATTAGTTAATCTTTTAGTACTTTAATTTTTATTGTATTTGTAAATTTAATATTAATTGTAATTATGATTGTAATTGTATTCTTAATATTGTAGTTGTAATCCCCTGGTAGAGGGGAAGAGAAGGCCTGATGGTCTTATCTCTACCAGATTAAATAAATAAATAAATAGAATCAAATTCCAGGATATCAACCAAAAAAGGCCTTTCCACCTCTCAATGGACTAACGCTATAAAAATGAATTGTAGGCTAATGTCATCGTAGTACGTAGTGTCCCTGGTAGGAGCCAAGAATTCCGTTGCCGTCATTGCAATGAGTATGAAACCCTCCCTCATGTTCTTGGTTTCTACAGAAAAGGGCAACTGTTGCGGAACAATCGACATCACTTGGTTAGAAGCCGAATTGCTGAATGTCTCAAGAAGTCTGGAAAGTTTGACGTTTATGATGAAGTACATTGCATTTCATCCACTGGCTCCACCAAACGTGCCGACATCATAGCAATTGATAACAGTCAAGAGATTGACTTCATAATCGATCCCACTATCAGATTTGAGGGTGCTGAAATACAACCACAAGAAGTAGATCTGGAAAAGAAAAGACATTATGAACCCTGCTTTACTTATCTGGAAGAGAAATACCACATACCCGTTTGTCGTTCGGAACTAATTGGCTTGCTCTTTGGTGCAAGGGGCACTATCTCAAGATTCTGTATCAGTTTTTTTCATCGTTTCATATTGATCTTTTGGAACTTCAAGATATAGCCATTTATGTTTTAAGACATTCCTTGTTAATTGTAAATAACCATCTGTACAATTCTATATGTGAAAAATAAATTATTACTGTCGAGGATAGCTGCCCCCCCTAAAATAAATAAAATCAAATAAAGTAAAAATTAAAATAAAATTAAAATTAAAAATTGAATATTGTTGATCTACAATTAATTTAGGTGCTGTTACCGCTCGATACTTCTTTTCAAGGGCAGCTATCCTTTTTGGATTCGCCTCTCAAACACGTATAGCGAACTGGTTTAAATGTGTCGAGGAAAGGGCTAGCTCCGTTTTTTAACCATGACTTAACACATACACGTTGAATCTAACTGGTCATTGTGTGGTTCAGCTTCATACTCTGCAAACCTGCCTGTGTAAGGGCAGGATTGGGTTTCTCCTCTCGTCGTTGAATCTGTCACGTAAATCGTGAAGCGAACATATGTCTGGAGATAGTCCATCACACCGGACCGCGCGACGCAGGTGTGGCCGTCCATTGTGAGAGATGGTTTTATTAAGAAACAAACAAACACTTGTCACGCTTCGCCGGGCGGTATCTGCTGCATGTGGTTCCCAACGGCCTCGGCTCCCCCTGACCGAAATGGTGAGGCAACTCCACCCATCTCATGCACGAATTAGCAAGTCCACGCTACGTCGTGTGCGCCACAGATGCACCTTACAATAATGCGATCACTCTGCCCCCTATTGTTGGACGAGCGCGGCGTGAGGAGCCCTTTCCCACGATTGCCACCATCTTTTACCAGATCTTAACCTTTTCGTGCTTGATACTTTTTTCCTTAAAAAATATAAATATTCCTAAATCGTGAAAATAATTTATGTTAATAACGATTTAAGCGCGGGTACGATGATCTAGTTCGAGCATTATCGCTGCCCCGGACTCGTTTCTCTGCTCGGCGACCATTATAATTCTTCTTCTTCCATGTTTAATTTCAATAAGATTTCCTCGCCGCTCTGAGAACATCGCTAAAACGAGGAACTGATTGCTCTCTTTAAGGCTGTAATTATCATCCTAATCAATCCAGTTGTGACCCTGGCAGGAGCTTCATTGTTTGTGTTCTTCACCTCGTAATATCAGATCGTTAGAATTCGACAGAAAATCAAACAATGTCGGGAAAAGCGAAGAAAATACATGCTTTTTATAATCATGCGGAAGAGGGCGTATAGGTGCTTAAGGATTACATCAGGAATCAGGGAAGTACGGTATGAAACTTCGGGAACAGTCGTTGCGGACCGCTTCTGTTGATTACAGGCGATGCTTTGTTATTCGGATTTTCTGTGTTTCGAAATAATGTCGAAAGGGCTATCCGCGGTCAGAGTTGAATATAAAAGAATCCGTGAATGGAAAGGGAGTTTATTACAGGAACAAATGGTTTTCTCACGTGCAACGAGGGACTGGTGAAATGACTGCGAAAAGAGCTCTGAAATACAGGTATAAAGGAGAAAAGATGCAGGGTTAGATCGATCTAGAGAGCGATGACCAGTTTAGGCTATAACAAGAACAAGGAGACGAAGAATAAGAGAGTGGTGTTTACGAAAAGGTGGTGGTATAGAAGATGATGAAGAGAAAAAATGAAAAGAGGGTAATGTACACATGATATGATGACGAAAGAAGATGATAAAGATGAATGAGCAGAGGGTGGTGTACACGAAAAGGTGACATAAAATAAGACGATAAAGAGAAAGAAGAAGAAGAGAGTGGTGTTCACGAAAAGATGACATAAAATGAAGCGATAAAGAGGAATAATAAGAAGAGGGTGGTGTTCACGAAAATATGACATAAAAGTGATAAAGGGGAATAATAAAAAGAGGATGGTGTTCACTAAAAGATGACATAAAAGAAAGTGATAAAGGGGAAAATAAGAGGATGATGTTCACGAAGATATTATGACAAACGAAGGTGATGAAAAGCAAAAATAAGAAGAGAATGATGTTCACGAAAAGATGATAGAGAAAGAACAAGAAAGGGTGATGTTTACGAAAAGGTGACGTAAAAGAAAGTGATAAAGAGGAAAAATAGGAAAAGAGTTGTTCACGAAAAAGTTGATGACATAAAAGAGAGTGATAAAGAGGAAGAAATAAGAAGAGGGTGGTGTTCACGAAAAAAATAACATAAAAGGAAGTGATAAAGAGGAAGAATAAGAAGATGGTGGTGTTCACGAAAAAGATGATGACATAAAAGGAAGTAAAAAAGAGGAAGGATTGTGTTCACGAAAAAATTTATGACATAAAAGAGAATGATAAAGAGGAAGAATAAGAAGAGGGTGGTGTTCACGAAAAAGATGATGACATAAAAGTAAGTAAAAAAGGGGAAGGACTGTGTTCACGAAAAAGTTGATGACATAAAACAGAGTGATAAAGAGGAAGAATAAGAAGAGGGTTGTGTTCACGAAAAAGATGATGACATAAAAGTAAGTAAAAAAGAGGAAGATTGTGTTCACGAAAAAGTTGATGACATGAAACAGAATGATGAAGAGGAAGAATAAGTAGAGGGTGGTGTTCACGAAAAAGATGAGGACATAAAAGTAAGTAAAAAAGAGGAAGGATTGTGTTCACGAAAAAGTTGATGACATAAAAGGGAGTGATAAAGAGGAAGAATAAGAAGAGGGTGGTGTTCACGAAAAAGATGATGACATAAAAGGAAGTAAAAGAGAGGAAGGATTGTGATCACGAAAAAGTTGATGACATAAAAGAGAGTAATAAAGAGGGAGAATAAGAAGAAAGTGGTATTCACGAAAAAGATGATGATATAAAAGTAAGTAAAAAAGAGGAAGGATTGTGTTCACGAAAAAGTTGATGACATAAAAGACAGTGATAAAGAGGAGGAATAAGAAGAGAGTGGTGTTCACAAAAAAGATTATGACATAAAAGTAGCCTAAGTAAAAAAGAGGAAGCATTGTGTTCACGAAAAAATTTATGACGTAAAAGGGAATGATAAAGAGGAAGAATAAGAAGAGAGTGGTATTCACGAAAAAGATGATGACATAAAAGGAAGTAAAAAAGAGGAAGGATTGTATTCACGAAAAAATTTATGACGTAAAAGGGAATGATAAAGAGGAAGAATAAGAAGAGAGTGGTATTCACGAAAAAGATGATGACATAAAAGGAAGTAAAAAAGAGGAAGGATTGTGTTCACGAAAAAGTTTATGACATAAAAGGGAGTGATAAAGAGGAAGAATAAGAAGAGAGTGGTATTCTCGAAAAAGATGATGACATAATAGGAAGTAAAAAAGAAGAAGGATTGTGTTCACGAAAAAGTTGATGACATAAAAGACAGTGATAAAGAGGAAGAATAAGAAGAGAGTGGTGTTCACGAAAAAGATGATGACATAAAAGTAGCCTAAGTAAAAAAGAGGAAGGATTGTGTTCACGAAAAAGTTGATGACATAAAAGAGAGTGATAAAGAGGAAGAATAAGAAGAGAGTGGTTCACGAAAAAGATGATGACATAAAAGGAAGTAAAAAAGAAGAAGGATTGTGTTCACGAAAAAAAGTTGATGACATAAAAGACAGTGATAAAGAGGAAGAATAAGAAGAGAGTGGTGTTCACGAAAAAGATGATGACATAAAAGGAAGTAAAAAAGAAGAAGGATTGTGTTCACGAAAAAGTTGATGACATAAAAGATAGTGATAAAGAGGCAGAATAAGAAGAGAGTGGTGTTCACGAAAAAGATGATGACATAAAAGGAAGTAAAAAAAGATGAAGGATTGTGTTCACGAAAAAGTTGATTACATAAAAGAGAGTGATTGAGAGGAAGAATAAGAAGAGGGTGGTGTTCACGAAAAAGATGATGACATAAACGGAAGTAAGAAGGAGGAAGGATTGTGTTCGCGAAAAAGTTGACGATATAAAAGAGAGTGATAAAGAGGAAGAATAAGAAGAGAGTGGTGTTCACGAAAAAGTTGACATAAAGAAAGTAAAAAACTGTTAACTCTTCAGATTATTTTTACCTATCTACTTGTATAGGAATCAGACATTTCTCTCGTGTCATTACCGCAATAGAAAGCTGCAAACATTGGACAAAGACTATTTTCTTCCTACTTAACGGTACTTCATCGAAGGAAAGGTGTAGGCCTAATAAAAGTTTTATTATATTTAACATGTAGAATCATCTCTTAAATTTTGGTGGAGAGGTTACCTCCACTATATATACACACACACTATATCACGAAGTAGTTGTAATAATTAATGTATGCTTACTTAACCAATTCTAGATGGACAACTGTTGATATAGGAATACCTAATTCGGAATAAGGAAAGTCCAGATTTTGCGCTTCATGTTATTCTTATGGTTGTTACCACTGGGTGCACAGATAACCGCCAGTTGCTATTGCCCCAATGGTAGGGGCTTGAAGAATTTTATTTGGGTATTGCTCCTGGAAGAGGGAGACTAGACGAACAAGCGACCCGTATGACAACTCCACTACTCTGTCCAATTACAAGCCGTCATTTAATGCAACATTTCTAAATATTCACCCCTTATAGTTAGTATAACCACCTAGTCTATTTTCATATTTGTCTTGCTGCTGTGGAGATTATTTGCGCAATTTGAGGGCAGATATCAACATCAGCTCACTAACAGCTACCTTGTAAGGCAAATTGTAAAGCCAGGTGAAAAAGACAGAAATAGAGCGATTAGCTATCAGTTACCATTAACAAACTGCTGAGCAATGAGATGATGTAGCAAGAACGAAAACACTTCCAAATCCAGTCGATGACATAATGCATTTCAGAATTGCAATGCTGATAATCTAATTTATATTTTTAGCCGGCACCAGTGTTGCCAAACCTAGAGATTTATTTATAGTTCTAGGGAATTTGTGTGCCGTCTGGAGAAGTAGGAATAATTTATTCTAAATTCATTGTTTCTAGGAAGTTTTAAGAGATTTGTTCAGTATTTAGAGAGAATTTTAATTCTTATTATATTTTATACTGACATTTTAAATTTTAATAAATTATTTTTCTTATACTCTGAAACTATACAAATCTGAGAATATGTTTAATTGAAGCTTTTGTAGAGTTTTTTGTATGTGTGCGTTCAGAGTTTAGTAACACTGCACAGTAGACATTTCACTCAGCTACAATTAAATAAAATTTTAAATCTTGCAAACCAATATTTGTAATAGCTCTGCCTGGTAAAGGCAACCATAAAATGATTTAGTCTGAGTCCTCGTTCTCTATTCAGTCCAGGATACACTTCACTAACTCGTTTGTCACACAGTTTGTCCTCAGAAACATTTCAACACTCTCAATTATTCCTGAACACTTCAAAGAGTTTTATTTATTGGGTGTTATATGTTAGAAATTAAATATAAAAGGCAAATATTTTTATGCTCGACCATGCCGAAATATAGTAATTATACACCTGGTAGCAGTCCTTTAATGCATGTCATTAAAGTACACCTATTCATTAAAGTTCAGGTTTTCGATTATTCTCGGATATGCAATCGAAAGACAACTAGCAAAACGTCACGCAGGCTGGAAATCCAATACTGTCGCAGAAGGTTATGTTCTGTTACTATAATAATTAGCGTTAATTGTAAATAATATTCAAATAAATTAAATTTGTCATCTCGTTTTTCAATTCTAAATCAATTTCCAGATTATATCAAAATTAGTTCATGTTATTCTTTACATTACATCAAGGTCAATGACACTATTGTTCCTCGGAAAAAAATCAATACTTTCGCGTCTGCGCACATCTCACAATATACGAGCTATGCACAAGGTCACTTCCGATCTTCAGTCAGATACAAATAAAATGAATACTTCTGAATAATTTCAAGTTAGAAATATGGTCGAGCATAAAAAATAGTATGAAACTTGCCTATAATGGTAATTAAGACGCTCGTATGAAAATTATGAAACTCGCTTGAGCTCGTTTCATAAACAAACGTACTCGCGTCTTAATTACTATTATTATAGGCTCGTTGCATAATGTACTATTAATTAATCCGTTTTAATACAACAAAAGTGATTCATTAAATTTTTACATAAAAATACAATTGGAATCAATCACGCAGCATTATTACCATTTTTTCTAGACTATATTTGCATGATATATAATCACACGGAAAGTGATTTTATTTGCGAAAAACTGTCAGAACAAGTTGTATTGTATTTTATTGTATTTATTTATATTCCATGGTATTCGTACATCGCTTCACAGCTAGAAATGGAACATGTAAAAAATCTTAATAGCATTATAAAGTTATAATTACAGTCGCAGTCTACTTGAAATATATACAGAAGAGTTTCACACTTTTTACTGCCATATAACGCACTCCTTTTTGATAGCACAATAGACTTGGCGATGGAGTATGAAAGTATTCTTTTTTGACGAGTATTTATGCTATGAACTGTTGCATTGGTTACAAAGTTTTAACGATTATTTTACGAGGAAGTTTATTAATGAAAAAAATATACTGACAAGCAATGGACATTATTTGTAGATTTTTTTAAATAATCCTACACGTTTCCCTAGATTTGGCACCTACTATTATTCTGATTACGTTTTTTTGTAGTAGGAATATACTGTTATTATCCATTTGCAAGCCGATAAATATAATTTTTGTAAAGTGCATCTAAACTGATTAACTTACTGTTGACAGGAATGAATGATGGTTGATCGTGATTAATCACGAAATTCATTTAACATAGCTTAACCGGCTAGATCTGGGTTATAAATAAATGATACTTCACAGACTTGCCCGCTGTACCGTTGTGTGATTAATTCTTGTTGTAGTGTCACTATTGTTGCAGATCGCTCCGCAATGTAGAGCGCTCGCTTTTTCTCTCCACTAATGCACGTGTTTCATGCTCTGCGTATCTTCCGTTAGACCCTGCCGTGTCGTGATTTACCACACACGTTACCAAACGTCTAGTGATCATTGCTTAACAGTAGTTACAAGGGAGATGCAGCGTCTCAACATTAGTAAATTGCGTTGTCCCACGATCTGTACAAAATGAACAGTATCATGTACTGTATATGTCCGTTTCGTAACTTACGCACCTAAATAATTAAGTATAGGCCTATTCGGGGTGCCTACAAATATGATTGAAGCGGTTTTAGAAAATCACTGTATGTAAGTTATTTAACATATGGGTTAAGTGAGATATGGTCCACTTTGCAATAGTCCTTTCTACGAAAATGTCCAACGTTTACAAATGTCCACATAGTAAATTCGTCCATGCCATAAAAATGTCCTTACCTGAAAAGTCCAATGTCAGCAAGTCCTCTTCTTAAAAATGCCCTACGTTCAAAAATGTCCACAAATAAATTCGTACATTTCCCTAAAATGTCCGACAAGGAAAATTGCAAGGAAAGTGCCGAGAAATTTATTGTCATTTCAATTATGTTATACATGTTACATATGTAATACAAAAGAGACATCTATTGTTAAAAAAATTATCTCATTATATATAATGCGGTAAGTATTTTCAGTGTTATTTGCAGTTAGGTAATATACTAAAACTACAAACTACAAAACTTCCAACAATCCCATGCACTGTGAAAAGCTGAAAGAATTGATTTGGTACAGTCTTGAATGTAGCATCACTGAAAATCGTGTCACTGACAGCCAAAAGTTCTAAATTTCTATCGGTGGCAAACATTAACACTCGTCCATCATTAATACCTGAATCAAAGAACATAAAATTTTGTCCTCTCAATGTTTTGTTGTAGGGTTCAACAATGTCAATTTCTCTTATTGATTGAGGAAGTGAGGACGATTTAGCTTCTGCTGATAAGAAACCATTCTGATTACTGCATTTCTTTGTGGAAGACTTATGATAATTTCTTCGTTATGAACTCCAACAAGTCCCTGTCTGACAACAGAGTCGGGAGGTTAGTTAGTAACTCATCTCTATTGAACAACCTTGTATGTTGGACCTTTTTGTATGGACCTTTCGTATGATGGACCTTTTCGTATGATGGGCTTTATAATAAGGTGGACCACATAGATGTCGGGCTTTTTCACACCATGGACAAATTGTATGTAGGACTTGAAATGTTGGACTATTTAGTTTATGGACATTTTTTATGAATCTTTTGCACTTGTGGACATTTTGTTATGGACCTTATAACCTGGAAACAACATATGATCACAAAACTGTATAGCAATATGGAAAAAAAAAAAACAACTTTTTTCGAACTGTTACAAGCGCTCGATATTTGCCCCTCTAGTGACTCTGCACACATCAACTGTAATATCGTCAGAAAATCCTATGCACTTTATTCTTAATGGACCATAAAAGAACTGAAGATAAAATACTACAATTAATCAATTCACAAATTGTAGAAAAAATTATAAAATATATAACAAATGCAGTAATGTAATTAATTAACTTATTTATTTACTTATTTAATTTTTTTACTTATTTACTTATGTACTTATTTATTATTTATTTATTTATTTATATATATTTATTTAATTAATTTATTTATATATATTTATTTATGTAATTTATTTAATTTATATAATTTATTAATTTAATTTATTTATTTATGTGTTTATTTATTTATATAGGCCTATTTATATATATATATATATATATATATATATATATATATATATATATATATATTTACTTATTTATTTATTTAATTTGTTTAATTTATTCATTTAATTAATTAATTTATTTTATTATTTTATTTACTTAATTTACTTACTTACTTACTTACTTACTTACTTACTTACTTACTTACTTACTGGCTTTTAAAGAACCCGGAGGTTCATTGTCGCCCTCACATAAGCCCGCCATTGGTCCCTATCCTGAGCAAGATTAATCCATTCTCTATCAACATATCCCACCTCCCTCAAATCCATTTTAATATTATCTTCCCATCTACGTCTCGGCCTCCCTAAAGGTCATTTTCATTCCGGCTTCCCAACTAACACTCTATATGCATTTCTGGATTCGTCCATACGTGCTACATGCCCTGCCCATCTCAAACGTCTGGATTTAATGTTCCTAATTATGTCAGGTGAAGAATACAATGCGTGCAGTTCTGTGTTGTGTAACTTTCTCCATTCTCCTGTAAATTCATCCCTCTTAGCCCCAAACATTTTCCTAGGAACCTTATTCTCAAACACCCTTAATCTCTATTCCTCTCTCAAAGTGAGAGTCCAAGTTTCACAACCATACAGAACAACCGGTAATATAACTGTTTTATAAATTCTAACTTTCAGATTTTTCGACAGCAGACTGGATGATAAAAGTTTCTCAACCGAATAATAACAGGCATTTCTCATATTTATTCTGTGTTTAATTTATATTATTTATATATATATATATATTTATTTATTTATTTCCAGTCACCCCAGTCACAACAAATACGTCGATAAACGTGAGTAAGAATAGTGTTTCTGTTTCTTCAAAATTATGAACGTAAAACCGATCTATCAAATCACTGCAGCATAACGATCTCTTTAAATTGAAAGCTGTGAATAATATCACGGCGCGAGTTGTGCACTCGTGCGCAGGATGGATATGACGCCAGTCTTACCTTCTCCATTTCTGCGTCCGAGAGCATCAGCTAGATATAAAGTATTATTGCTCCAATTTAAAGAATACATGTTAAGTTTTAAAATATTTATTGATTGACTTCCATTGCTTCCAGGCTATCTATGAAATCCGTCTAGTTTCTTCTACATTTACGACTGCCATTTCTGGGGTGAGATCACTTTTTATGCCCAATATCAGGATGATAAACGAAGATTTTGACTAGTCGAGCTCTTTTTGAAAGTGGAAAAGAATTGACGAGTAATTTTTCCTATCGAGCGCTAGCAGGAAGTGTTTCAGTATTTTAAACAAGAGGGCGTATCACTTGAAAGCATTGACAAACTGTTGCAATTCTCATTTTGTATTCCGGGACCAACACTGCTGTAGAGCGCATATTCTCCTATGTGAGTGCAGTTTGGAGAAAAGAACGAAATCGCATGGACATTGACACGCTGAACGCTGCAATTACAGCAAAACATTTCAGTGACTATAAGTGTGAAGATTTTTTGACTTCCATCCGAAAAATCGTAAGATTTTGACTCGGATACCTGAATCTGAAAAATATAGTTCGCAGGATCAAGGAGAGGCGGGATCCTTGTCTTCTAGCAGTGCTAGAACTGGAAATGTCATTTAAGGGGACACTCCACTAAAAATGTTAACTTTTTTCCTACTTGTTTTTTAAACCAAATTTTGATAGCATGATTACTATGTAAAAGACTAACAAAACCCAAATTTTCAACTCCCAAACGTTTTTGGTTTTTCATTTTTTCCTATTTTTATAGATATATTCACACTCACGTTTTAGTAGAAGATCTCAATTTTTAAACTTTCTTTGTTCTGGTCACATTCACAAGATGTACAGAAACATTTCTATGCATTCATCTTGTGAAATATCTCATTTATTTACTTTCAAAAAAACTCTTTTTTGAAAATTTGGAAATGTTATTTTTTCTATAAGTCATGAAAAAAAAATCAGTAAAATAAACTGGGAGCATTTCTTACAAAATAAATGAATAGAAACATCCAGTTACCTCATAAATACTTCTAGTAAAAATTTCATTCCGATTGATTAATATTTGGCATAAAAAAGTTGGAGTTGAATCAAGAAAAATAGACTTACGGAAAAATGGATTTGAAAGTAAAATGAATATTTATGTAACATATTCCTATTCAAATTCTACCCCGCTATATTCATCTCGTAACTTCAGGAACTAACTTTAGAACAAAAAAGTTACAAAAATTTGTAATCAGAACTATACAAAAAGAATTCTTTGATAAAAAATTAATTTTGACAGTTCTTTAAATGCCACGCCTCCTTACAGCCTTAATTTAAGAAAATGTTAAACATATTTGTAATCAGAATGGCACTAAATACATATCATTCATTCATTCAATAATGTTCTGCCAAAAGGCAGGTCTTTCACAGCAAACCCAATGTTCTCCAGTCACTCCTATTTTCTGCTTTCCTCTTTGTCTCCTCATATGATCCATATATCTTAATGTCGTCTATCTGATATCTTCTTCTGCCCCGAACTCTTCTCCCGTTCACCATTCCTTCCAGTGTATCCTTCAGAAAACAGTTTCTCCCAACCAGTGACCCAGCCTCTTTCTGATCAGTTTTAGCATTATACTTTCTATCATCCACTCTTTCCAACACAGCTTCGTTTCTTATTCTATCTGTCCATTTCACACTCTCCATCCTTCTCCGTATCCACATTTCAAATGCTTCTAGTCCTTTCCCTTCACTTCGTCGTAATGTCCATGTTTCTGTCCCATGCAATGCTACACTCCACACAAAGCACTTCACTAGTCTCTTCCTTAGTTCTTTCTCCAGAGGTCCGTAGAAGATGCTCCCTTTTCTGTTAAAAGCTTCCTTTGCCATTGCTATTCTCCTTTTGACTTGTTGGCAGCAGCTCATGTTACTGCTTATAGTACACCCCGAGTATTTGAAGCTGTTCTTTTACCGTGGAAAGACTCATCATGCCATGTTTGCAGTTTTTCTTGGGAAAGGTAAATGCGGTAGCTTCCCGTTGCTTTCCGCACACCATTCTCTCTTTCGCATCTTAAAAGATCCCGAGGGACCCCAGCTTGGAGGTGAGGAGAATGGATTCGACTAATTAGGCCCTCCGGACTTCACTGAAATTCTGCGCAAGGGTTAAATATCAGTTTAAATACATTTGCGGTATGAAAATATAGGCTCCATTCTAAAGAAGTGAAATAACCAATAACATTTTTGTGGAAAATTTTCATGATTTTCAGTGTCATTTCCCCTTAAATGGTGAGTATACCTATTTAGGGTTAGTTTAAAGTTTTTTTTTTAAGTGTCCTGCTTTTTGGAATTTAAAATCTGGGATTCATACTCTACGCAATTAGTATAGCCCCTCACTATCAGTATACCGCACCACTCTGCTATACTGATGCTCGAAAATCATGAAATCCGGATCTCCTTCAGAACTGGTAGTCATTCTTTCATTTCAGCCCACACACGATCAGTATTACTGTCAGTATTTTTAATAATGACAGTATGATTGATCGTGCATGGTCTGCATTAAGAAAGTAGTTTAAGAACAGACTGAAATGTTCAGACTGTAAATTTACATTAACTTCGAGATAATATAACAAATATGTCTAGCGCAGACTGAGGGCGTTATATCTAACCAGACACTTTATCTCAATACAGAGAAAATGTATTTCCGAGTAAAATCAGATTCTGTGCAAAGCAAGTCTTAAAGTCGTGCCAGTAGAAAAACAAAAAAAGTTTTTTATCTCTTAGAGGAGGTCATGGAATAAAACTAAGAACATTGTGAACGTTTCTTGACGTGCGCTGATAGTTCGCAAAAGGAAAAGAGCAAATACGAGCAACAGAGAAAGTTTTACTGCTTGCTAAGGTGGTAAAGTCAATCTTTAGTACGAGGTGTATGTATGTGCTTGAAGTTTCGGGAACTTTGACCGACATACCTGCTGCTTTCTGCAACGTTTATTATTGTTATACACATCTTGGCTCACTTCCTAGGAACTTCCGTTCCCTTTCTCACCTACACATACTCTCCCTCTCACAGACTAATTCTCTGACACTCTCCTCCTCCATACCGTACAGTGTAAGGCTTACACATTGCTCGACACTCACCCCTCTAATGCCACTTTGACCGTATGTTAGCCCCTAGCAAGCACCCTGCTTTCATTATTGCAATCTTTGTCATTTTTCTGAAAACGTTCACAATTTTTTAACAATCACCAAAAAGAGTTATCATTCCAGTAACTGTGAAAAAATCTCTATTCCAAATAGTAGGAAGAAGAAGAAGAAGAAGAAGAAGAATAAAGTACATAAGATTTGCTGATGATATGGCGTTGTTAACAGAAGAGGAAATTATACTAAGGATGTGCTACTGGAGCTAAATTACAGCTGTGAGCACTATGGGATTAAGATAAATGCAAATAAGACGAAGACCATGGTCATAGGAAGAAAAATACAGAAGATAAACTTATGAATTCGAAATGAGATAGTAGAGCAAGTGGACAGCTTGAAATACTTGGGGTATATTATAAGCAGTAACATGAGCTGCTGCCAGGAAGTCAAAAGGAGGACAGTAACAGCAAAGGAAGCTTTTAATAGAAAAAGCATTTTCTGCGAATCTCAGGGAAAAGAACTAAGGAAGAGACTAGTGAAGTGTTTTGTGTGGAGTGTGGCATTGTATCGGACAGAATCATGGACATTACGACGAAGTGAAGAGAAGCGACTAGAAGGATTTGAAATGTGGATATGGAGAAGAATGGAACGTGTGATGTAGACACACAGAATAGGAAATGAAGTTGTGTTGGAAAGAGTGGCGAAGAAAGAATGATGCTGAAACTGAACAGGAAGAGGAAAATAAATTGGTTTGGTCACTGGCTGAGAAGAAATTGCCTACTAATGGATGCACTGGAAGGAATGATGAACGGGAGAAGAGTTCAGGGCAGAAGAAGATATTAGATCATAGACGACATTAAGGTATAACTTATGGATCATGTGAGGAAATGAAGAGGAAGGTAGGAAATACGAAAGATTGAAGAAAGCAGAGTTTGCAGTGAAAGACCTGCCCTTGGACAGAACACTATGAATGAATATATTATAGCCTTGTTTGTAATAAAGGGATCTGTAGTAGGGGCAAATAGAAACTTTACAGCATGTTCAAAAAGACACAGACATATTAACAGATAGGTCTATCATTATTGAAAGACTTGAGTGCCTAGGCCGTATGATACGAGTGAAAAACCTCGGAATTCTAAAAGTTGTTCTGGATGCAAAACTAACGGGAAACGGAATGTTGGAGGATTAAAACTAAGATGTTTAGGTAATGTACTGAATAAAGGATATGTGCTGTTAATGTGTCAAAGGATCTGTCAGATAAGGAAGGTAACACTCAATTTCTTATTAAATAATCTACGTGTTCCATAACAATTCAGTTCTTTCACCGTGATGTCGACTAACCCTTACCGCGAAGCGGTTACTTCACTGTCGGCCGATGCGCTCCCACGCGCCGGTTATGGAAAGAACATGTTAGTCATATTAATTATTTGATTATTAATGTGTGGTTGAATGGGTTTACGGATGGATTAATACATTAGTGCGTGGGTTGGTCGATAGGCCTACAACTTTACTGCTCTCTCGGATGAAGTCATCGTGTGGATGTATTGCAAAACTGAGTGTGCGCAACATGCAAGAGAAAATATAGAAATGTTACCAAGTGATTGACAAATTAACCGAAATAAAGTCACAAACATTTTTTGACAATTCTGAATAAAATTTGGGTGCATATTTCGTAGTTTTTTCGATAGAGGCTTACATTTCGTGGTTATTGACATATTTCGCACAATGAACCAAATTTAGCGTTATTTCGCGAGTTTGTTTTGTTTAAATTTTAGACATCTGGAAGAGAAAATGTAAGAAAGAAATCGTGGAAAATTTCTCACATATCGCTATTACTAAAAAAAAAAAAATTACGGTCCCTACTTACATCTTGAATTTTGGCCTTCCTTGCTTGGCCGCGACACTACAAATGAATAGATGAATAGCTCGATAAGCGCGTAAATAAATCTATGGATGGATGGATGGAAGGATGGATGTTGGAAATTAATAGATTTATGGATGGGTGGCAGAATGTTTGTATAGAAAGGTGAATGTGTGGATGGATGCAGAAATTATTCTGGGTTACACTGTAAGGTGTGTGTGAAATAGTTAAATAGGTAGAGAAGTAGGTATAGTAGAGAAGGGAAGACCTGTTCTGTTACATCACAAGCCGTGCCATTTTACTATTGGATATGTAAGGGAAGATAAGGTTTAGTCTGACCTGAACTTCCGTGTCGGCAGATTCGTTTAATACAGGGACATCATTTTATTCTTACTTCAACTTTTATTGTACCTGAGTTTTTGAATGTACTTCACTCCCACCCCTTCTACTAATGAAGTTCCAACTGTCCTCCACACAGAACCAAGGACGCGTATAGTAAGCAGTACTGAGTTAGTGAGTATAGTACGTTCCAGAAATATGTTCGCGTTTTCCAGTGACGAAAGAGCTTTCAATATTGAATCATATTTTCGCACAGTACTGTCGTCCGTTTGCCTACGTCGATCCCGATTTCCCCCACCTGCTTCTGCTCGGCTCTCTATAAAGGCTAGTGGCTGAAAACGTTAATTTCTGTTAGGATTTGGATGTCTACGTAATATTATACAACTGTTTAAAATAACTTAAATAAAAGGGTCTCGTTAAGTAATTAACTGTCATGTGATTTCTCCCCTTTCCACGATCCTGTGACAAAACCATTTGGACGGACAGTAGATAGCATGTCTGAGTAATTTTACCTGTGCTGTCGGGCAGAAGTGAAGATTGAATTTACAGTACATAAGGTACTCTTTTATAGAGTAGGTACAGAATTATTTCAACATGAGTTACTAGTACGAAGGACGAAACTGCTAATTGGAATTAGATGCAATAGTCTATAGTGCGATAATATGCAAAAAAGAACTGAAGCCTGTATCGAAATGAACGGCCACCATTTTCAAAAATGTGTTTAAATATCCATATTATGATTATTTTTCAATTCAACTTCATTCTATATATTGTACGCTAATGTGCTGTGGACAGTATAATATAACTTACACTGCATAATGAATACGTCTGCATGGATAACTCAGTTCATGAGTAAAAACACTCATTGTTAATACTGTACTGTATTTTGATTAAACAAAAACCTAATGAAAATGATCAAACTCAAAAGCGCAATATTTCCTAGTTTACGTAAATAGATTAACTACTTTTCTTCTTTCCTTTACCTAGTAAAGTGATTTGTTTGTATATTACGCCATTATCATGGAACTCCAGTAGAAGGGGGTAGCAAACGGCGTTGATCCAAAGGTATAGGCCAGGTTAATATTAAAAATGTTAGTAAAAATAAAATGATGTCCCTGTATAAAAACACAAAATTTGATTTCAGTTAAGCGAAGTGACTGAGACCCGGCCTCACTTGCCTCAGTCAATCAGCCGCCACTGATGCCAGGTCTCATCTCTCGATCTGTACAGATTCAGTCGTGTCTGCGAAAGAGACCGAATATGAAAGAGTGGGATGAGAATCCAGACGCACTACGTGGGATGTGGGCCTGATGTACTTGCGTGCAGAGTGTCGTTGACTCGGGCTGTTGTTACACATTCGCCTCCAGCATGTAAACTCATTGCGCACGCACGCTTTCGGTGCATTGGTGCAGTAAAACAATCTGTTAACACGGCCGGGTGCGGGCTTACACTACTGCTCACTTATTTGCTTAGTGATTACACCCCTTGTCTTGTGATGTCGCTGCCAAAAAGTGAGACTACAGTTGAAGATATTATAACTAGTATCGTCTTACGTCGTCATTCTTCTAGATTAAGGCTGGTTCACAATAAACCGAGAACGAGAACCAGAGTGAAAACGAGAAGCAGAGAACGTGAATATGAAAATTTTTGATTCTCAATAAACCGAGATCATAGACGACTATGCATATCTATATGCATGTCAATAACGATATGTAAAGTCGATATTACGAATTCTGATGTTATTTATGTATAATTAACCAATGGCGTTCTCTCATGAGTACAAGGCAGCCAACATAAACACAGGTTAACCAACTTCAAAATTTCAACGGTACTATAAATATGCCCATGCATCTTTATTATCACAACCTATTTTAAGTCTATCATAACGTAAAATAATTAGAGAAGAAACATTTGTAATAGAACGAAAATGAACACAACAGTAGTTATTGAATTGAAGCATGAATATGTAGTGTGTAATACAACAAATACAGTAATAAAATATGATTCACTTACGAGGCGCGCCGCTTATCGTAAACGTGAGGATTTTCCTCAACACTCAGTATTAGAATCTCATCAAATAAAACTTGCTCCATGATGCACAGCACAGAACAAAATAATGCATAGGTTATGTCACGGTCTTCTTGCTACAAAATATACGACAAAATAGCTTTTAGATGGCAATAGAATGAATCTAGTGGGCTGTGATCGGAAACGTGAACGCCAAAGTTGAAACTTGGCCAACTCTCCGTTCCCGATCCGGGCTCCGGCAAGCTTTTCGTTAATTGTGAATGCTCACATTTAAATGTACACATTTTAACAATTTTACCGTTTTCGTTTTCGTTCCGATTCTCGTTTCCGGTTTATTGTGAACCAGCCTTTACATTTGCGGCCATGTAGAATGTTGGTCTGGTAGTTTTAGTAGATTACGAAAAATCGGGTATTCTACGATAGGAATCGTTGTAGAATTGGTAGTATTGGTGAGAAAAGAAACTTCAGTGCATATATACCAACGAAGTACTGTTTTTTTTTCTTTTTCTTTGGGATTACAGATTCATAAACCAACGAAATAAATTTGTAGGATACTTAAATAGAGCTCTTAGCTGGTTATGAGTAAATCTTAAACATTTCTGACTAAATCTATTTCTGATAAGGGAATACTAATGTTCCTTTTCGTATAGAAACTCTTAATAAACAATCACTCTGTTAACTTCAGTTCCAGAAACATCGTATCAGCCACCGGCGGCGTAGCTCAGTCGGCTAAGACGCGTGCCTGCCGATCTGGAGTTGCGCTCGGGCACGAGTTCGATCCCTGTTTGGCCTGATTGCCTGGTTTATTTTTATCCGAGGTTTTCTCCAACCGTAAGGAAAATGTGAAGTAATCTACGGCGAATCTTCGGCCTCATCTCGCCAATACCATCTCCCTATCACCAATCCCATCTACGCTGTATAACCTAGTAGTCGATGCAGTGTTGTTAAAAATTACCAAGTAAAAAAAAGCATCTTATTCCAGAAAAATCTTCTTCTAGTGAAAGTATTAAATATAGTCCCTTAAAGGACAGATTTTTGTGTTCAGGACGAAAATCAAACCCAGATTCCATGACTTTACTTAGGAATGCTGACCGCTAGGCCACGAAACCGTATGTTATACTGGGTGTTCATTTCAAAGTGTGTCATGACGTCACTGTTGTGAGTCAGCGATTTGAAGCGAGTTTCAGCTTTTATGTCAGTGAAGTTGCCTATTATTCAAGGCGTTCAATCCGAACTTGAGAACGTGTACGGTATAACTTGAACGTCGTAGCAACAGGTGGCGGTCTGTACAGTCTGTGTGCTACCATAACCTCTTTCGAACTGTGTTTTGCGCGGGAAAGTCGTACGCAGGATATTTGTTATCATCGGCTGCGTACGGCAACATTCCACAACACAAATGAAATGCTCCGTGTCCATGTTGACCGTCCAAGTTAATGTCAACAAATACGTAAGTAATCGTCTTAACCCTCTCGCCAAATCCCGACAGTAAGGAAAAAAAACTCACCTCAGTACGTGTTTCCAAACAGTTTACATTCCTGCCACTACCGGCGTTACCGTACTTAACGGTAAGTACTCTTCAGAATGAACGCCGTACTTGCCAGGCAACTTCTCTGGCACATAGGTAATACGCGTTTGCGGAAGTGTAGGAAGATTGAATTCTCTAGGCTCATCGGCTAGCCACATGACGGCATACAGTGAGCCATGACACACTTTGAACTGAACACGCAGTAGAACTTGGTTATCATATCGACAATTTTAAAAGCATTGGTGTAGCCACTGGCGCAGCTCAGGCGGTAGCGCGATTGTCTGTTGATCCGGAGTTGCGCTGCGTGGGCTCGATTCCCACTCGGGCTGAGGTTTTCCCAACCGTAAGGCGAATCCTCGGCAACATCTCGTCAAATATCATCTCGCTATCACCAATCCCATCCACGCTAAATAACCCAGTAGTTGATACGGCGTTAAATAGCAAAGGAAAGATGACATTTCATATCTTGCCTGTCATTAGTAATTACTAGGGCTAAGAATTGTATGCCGTTACATTGCGCCTCTGACTGTAGGTACCAGTACGTAATTGCATTGGGGTGGGGGGGATTTCAGTGCGTTTCGTTCAGCAGTGAACTTTAGTTGATCGGTTACATTACGACCGAATACTGCTATTCGTAACAAGCAACATTCAACGTCTTGTAAAGAAGAATAATAGCAAAATGCCGAGGACGAAATTTGTGACAATTTCAAATGCGAAAATTTGTAATAATTGTACAGATTTTGAGATAAATGATGCTTGTGTAAAATATTTCAAATATGCCCCCATTGTTTCTGGAAAAGTGAAACGACGTTTCTCTAGGTATAAGGCTGTGTTTTCTAGCAACAGACAATCATTCTGCTTTGAAAATTTGAAATGTGGTTTGTTATTCACTACAACAATATATGAAATGAAAAATTATGTAAAACAAAAACGTAATACGCTACCATATTAACATAGTGAAATAGTAAGGCTGATATTTGTCAACGTTATATTAGCTGTATTTTCTACAGGCAGAAAATAACATGTAGTCAATGATATTGTGACGAAACTGAATAGTTGGAACACGAAATAGGAAAAAAATGTAGCAAACAAGATGAAAAAATTCTGGATTAACATTATGGATATTTAGCGCTATGTAAAATTTGTGACTAAATTTCAAATGAGAAAATTTATAATAATGATACAGATTTTGAGATAGATAATAAATGTTTCAAATACTCGTATGTCCTTACTGTTTCTGCAGAAGTGGAACGAAATTTTTTCTAGATGTAAGGCTGTGTTTTCTAGCAAAAAAAAAAAATCATTCTCCTTTGAAAATTTGAAAATGTGGTTTGTTATTCACTGCAACAATATATGAAATGAAAAATTATGTAAAACAAAAACACCATCATTTTAACATAGTGAAACAATAAGACTGATACTTCTCAATGTTATATTAGGTGTATTTTCTACAGACAGAAAATAAAATGTCTTTAAAATAATGCAATTATCTTTAACAAAGAAAATTATATATTTAAATTTTTCTTTAGCAGATAGTTGTGTTTCGAATTCAAAGGAGTGGCTTTCAACCACCCAAAAGCTGAGGACTAACTTACCGTGATGATAAGCATGAGTTCAAATGAACGGAAGACACTGAGTTAACTCGCTCCAACTCTGATGGCCAGTTTATCCAAGTAATGTTTAATTTTTCTTAACGAGTGTTAAATTAACAGTCTGTTTATTTTTTACGCTTTGTTAATGTATTTACCATTTGTTCAACATAATTTAGTTTAAGATAACCAACACTTAACTATAATGTCTGTTAGCACTATTTTAACTACTCAATAGCAGTTGGTAATGATTCTACACATGTAAGACAATTTTTGATTGGCTAAAATTAATCTTTAAATTCTATATTATAGAGTGAGTCGTGAAACTTGCATAAAATGACAATCTGTTATAGTAGGCCACACTCCATGAACAAACAGTTGACAAATGAAAGTTGTAGGTGAATTATATATATTTTTTTGAAATTGAAAGTACTCCAAACTACATTACTTTTAACACAAAAAAATTAATCGGCCACCTGCAGCTTTGAGCAATAATGGTAGTATGTATGTAATATTGCTGAATAATAATTACAAAGTAAGGTTATATTTCCTCATTGCTATTATGGATACGAAATACGAAAGAAATAAAATAACACTGATGTATTTAAACAGCCCAAAGTATTTTTTAAATGTTATAATACCAGTCATATGCTAAACATTCCCTACAGAGAGACACAAAATATTAATTTCGCAACTTCTTTTCGAACAGCTGTGGAGACATCGGCCATATTTAACTAACTGTTA
Organism: Periplaneta americana; assembly: GCF_040183065.1. NCBI lineage: Eukaryota > Metazoa > Arthropoda > Insecta > Blattodea > Blattidae > Periplaneta > Periplaneta americana. The sequence goes on from NC_091129.1 coordinate 104,558,571, forward strand.
AACGAGTTAACTGCCCGAAATCCTACATTTAAAATTAACAAACTGTTAACAATCTGTTAAACCAAACTGGTGTTGAAAATGTACAATTTTATTAATTAACAAACTGTTTAGAGTTTAACAGTCGTTAAATTTTCTAACAATACTTGGAAAAACCGGCCAACAATTTTATTAATTAACAAACTGTTTAGAGTTTAACAGTCGTTAAATTTTCTAACAACTTGGAGAAACCGGCCATGAGACATACTCAAAGTCAGAGACTAACGAAGCGCACTGGTAGTATAACGGCATATATTTCTCAGGCCTAGTAATTAATTTATAGTATTTTAAGATACTTTCCATTCATAACTTTTATAATGTAAATGTGTTACACAAGATATCTAACTTCATATAGTAAACCTTAAATAGAAAAATATCTAATACTTACTTACTGGCTTTTAAGGAACCCGGAGGTTCATTGCCGCCCTCACATAAGCCCACCATTGATCCCTATCCTGAGCAAGATTAATCCAGTCTCTACCATCATATCCCACCTACCTCAAATCCATTTTAATATTATCCTCCCATCTACGTCTCGGCCTCCCCAAAGGTCTTTTTCCCGCCGACCTCCCAACTAACACTCTATATGCATTTCTGGATTCGCCCATACGTGCTACATGCCCTGCCCATCTCAAACGTCTGGATTTGATGTTCCTAATTATGTCAAGTAAAGAATACAATGCGTGCAGCTCTGCGTTGTGTAACTTTCTCCATTCTCCTATAACTTCATCCCTTTTAGCCCCAAATATTTTCCTAAGCACCTTATTCTTAAATACCCTTAGTCTCTGTTCCTCTCTCAAAGTGAGAGTCCAAGTTTCACAACCATACAAAACAACCGGTAATATAACTGTTTTATAAATTCTAATTTTCAGATTTTTTGACAGTAGACTAGATGACAAAAGCTTCTCAACCGAATAATAACAGGCGTTTCTCACATTTATTCTGCGTTTAATTTCCTCCCGAGTGTTATTTATACTTGTTACTGTTGCTCCAAGATATTTGAATTTTTCCACCTCTTCGAAGGATAAATCTCCAACTTTTATAATTCCATTTCGTACAATATTCTGGTCACGAGACATAATCATATACCTACTTAATCTTGTCGGGATTTACTTCCAACCCTATCGCTCTACTTGCTTCAAGTAGAATTCCGTGTTTTCCCTAATCGTTTGTGGATTTTCTGCTAACATATTCACGTCATCCGCATAGACAAGAAACTGATGTAACCCGTTCAGTTCCAAACCCTCTGTGTTATCCTGAACTTTCCTAATGGCATATTCTAGAGCGAAGTTAAAAAATAGATGTGACAATGCATCTCCCTGCTTTAAAAAAATTTAACATCATATAGTGAACCTTAAATAGAACTGATAAGTTATATCTTGAAATAGGTAGAATCTGCTCAAAGTAGAATAAATTTCTAAGGTCGTACCGTGAGAAGATTTAACTATTAAAGTCGTGGCAAAGCGAAGCTGAGGCTCTGGTTGATGTTGGCATCGTGCACTCTTTGTTAGGGAAGTAAATAAATTGTAGTGCTTCATTTATGACTCATATTAGCAATTCTTGGCTCGGGTCTTTGCTCCGGATCCACATGCAATTATCGGACATTTGCATGGCCTCTGCGGGTAGCTAACAGTAAACACTAATCGCTAATTTAGAGGGGAAACCGGCTGGGAACCTCGATGAGCTCCCGATTGATAGATAAGCTTCCAGATCAGCTCGTCTATCAAAACGACCAATTATCATAAACATGAATAACTCAATCTCCTAGATAAGGATCAGCATGAGAAACTGATACGTGAGATCAGAAAATGAAACAGATTTATACATGAGCTTAATCGTCCGTGGTCGCAATGAGTGGCGGCGATACGGTCAAGTTGCGATTGTGCTGCCACGACCTGTAGGGAAATGAGACCCTTGTCTCGCACTACCGTAACGGAATGCAGGGTCCGTGCCTTCTCTTCGGGACTACCGCTGCGGTAGGGATGTTTGCAAAGAACTGAGCAGGATTTTAGAGGAAGGGGATAAAAAGTGAACTGCAGACAGTTGAGACACGTTTTTAAGCTGGTACTAGCTTGGTTCGAAAGTTTTTAGTCATGGATGTGACATCCATTTAAAAGTGAACACAGATCGTTCTTCGAAATGAAGTCTAGTATTTATTTCATTTTATTTATTTAGCTAATAAACAAAGTGAGTACAACACAAATGTTTCCAGCCACTACCATAAGAGTGTACGGTGTGGTCTTAACCAATAATGTAACATAAAATTTACAAAGACAGTTTACTAAATGGGCTACAGTTATTAACTTAATTCAGACCGACGACTAACACACAAAAGAAAAAAGAAAGAAAAAAACACATCTAATAGGGATAAATTAGCAATCAGATAGAAGCCAGTGACATTCAATAAGTTTGTTTATGTATGTATTTATTTATTTATTTATTTATTTATTTATTTATTTATTTATTTATTCATTCATTCATTGCTTTATTCATTTATTTATTTGTTTATTTATTTATTTGTTTATTTGTTTGTTTGTTTGTTTCTTTCTATCTATCTATCTATCTATCTATCTATCTATCTATCTATCTATCTATCTATCTATCTATCTATCTATCTATCTATCTATCTATCTATCTATCTATCTATCTATCTATCTATCTATCTATCTATCTATCTATCTATCTATCTATCTATCTATCTATCTATCTATCTATCTATCTATCTATCTATCTATCTATCTATCTATCTATCTATCTATCTATCTATCTATCTATCTATCTATCTATCTATCTATCTATCTATCTATCTATCTATCTATCTATCTATCTATCTATCTATCTATCTATCTATCTATCTATCTATCTATCTATCTATCTATCTATCTATCTATCTATCTATCTATCTATCTATCTATCTATCTATCTATCTATCTATCTATCTATCTATCTATCTATCTATCTATCTATCTATCTATCTATCTATCTATCTATCTATCTATCTATCTATCTATCTATCTATCTATCTATCTATCTATCTATCTATCTATCTATCTATCTATCTATCTATCTATCTATCTATCTATCTATCTATCTATCTATCTATCTATCTATCTATCTATCTATCTATCTATCTATCTATCTATCTATCTATCTATCTATCTATCTATCTATCTATCTATCTATCTATCTATCTATCTATCTATCTATCTATCTATCTATCTATCTATCTATCTATCTATCTATCTATCTATCTATCTATCTATCTATCTATCTATCTATCTATCTATCTATCTATCTATCTATCTATCTATCTATCTATCTATCTATCTATCTATCTATCTATCTATCTATCTATCTATCTATCTATCTATCTATCTATCTACCTATCTACCTATCTACCTATCTACCTACCTACCTACCTACCTACCTACCTACCTACCTACCTATCTACCTATCTACCTATCTACCTATCTATCTATCTATCTATCTATCTATCTATCTATCTATCTATCTATCTATCTATCTATCTATCTATCTATCTATCTATCTATCTATCTATCTATCTATCTGCCTATCTATCTGCCTATCTATAATGCATCGGAATATGCGATAAACATGGTTAAGTACAAATTTATATAATAATACAGAACTGAACATATAATACAGAATAATACATCACACTACTGAATATATCAAAACATGAATATAATCGACAGAAATAGAAAGGTAAAAAATATGAACATTTTTTAATATTATAATATATATCATGAATAATTTTATACATTTCTTTTTTAAAGGGATCAATTTTAAAATACTTCAGATTTAGAAAATGATTTTTAATTTTATTACAAAAGTCTTGGGCCGAAACTAGTACTATGTTTAAGTGCTGTACTTGTATGACATTTAGGCTCAATTAATGCGAAAGTAGACTTTTGTTTTCGAGTATGATATTCATGTTGATCAGATTTATGTTTTATTTTTTATTTCTTTGGTAGAAAGCTAGTTAACTATATTTATAAATTTCTTCAATAGTTAATACTTTAAAATCTGTATCAATTAAATTTGTTGGGTAATCCATATTTTTGGTCAGAGAAAAAAAAAAGATTTGAAATGATATTTCGCTATCTCTCTGCCAGTAGTTCAATTTGTGGACGATATCATTACTACGAAATTACTTTAGCATGAACTCTCTTCTTTCTCACAATAATGATTATTTACTTGATTTTCTTATACCAAATTTGCTGCAAATTCCAAGGAGCAAAATTCAGGATATCTTTTCTCTTTCTTGTCCAGTTTTCTCTTCATATAATCTTTCCCATACTTCGATCGTCATAATTTTCCGTCCAGTTGTTATTCTGACACATGTATATAGGAAGAATCGTAAGTCATGTCATTAATTTCAAGGGATTAATCTTTTGATGAATTTGAAACAGAAAAGTTAAATATAGTTTTGATAAAAGATATAATTATTATAAATGAAAAGTTTCATAGCGTATCTTAGGGAAATTATTTCCTTAGGAGTGAAGACGGCGGGCATGTAGGACTGACACCCCTACTGCCATTAAATGCCGATTATCTGTAAAGGTGGGGTCCTTAACCTCTCGCCACCCTCTGGGCCGATTTGACCTGCCATGGGATTGACTTTACCTCTATTGACCAAATTTCCAAAGTCTTGTCACCTTAAGAAGGCAATGGATTTTGATAATAAATGATTAAACTAAACGGATTTTAGCAGAAATGTTATACGAAGAAATGTAAATCTTCGTTCCTCCGAGCGATGTTAAATTGTAGCCTATAATGAGAAAATTTGTGTCATCTATATGATACTTTTCTTTTTTACGAAACAATGGTTACAGCAATGTCTATATGAGGTAGTGAAATAATCACAATACATTGCATGTACGTCGGTATATCATAACAACACAATGCATTAAGAGAAAGAGAGAGGGGGGGGGGAGAGTAAAAAGAAGAAGTGTTGAAAGGAAAATGAATGACAGAAGGAAATGGAGGAAGGAGAAATGAAAAGAAATTTTTAGTTAAAGAAAGAGGGAAATGAAGGAAGAATGAATTAAAAGAATAAATAATGAATAAAAATTGATAACATGAGAAAATTGAGGCAGAATGAATGAAAGGAAGTAGGCCTAATGATGAATGAAAAATAACACAAGGAAAAATATACATGAATGGAAAATAAATGACAGAAGAAAATGAAGGGAGAAACAATTAAGAGATATTATAAATGAAAATCTTTCTGCCATTTATTTAAGGAAAGAGGAATAAAGAGAAGAATTATGAAATAAAATTGAATGGCAGACGAAAATGAGGGACAAAAACTTAAAAGACGAAATGGTGAATGACTAATGAGAGAGGAAAATGAAGGAAGAAAGAAAAAGAAAAGAAATTATAAATGTAAAATTAATAACAGAATAAAATGAAGTAGGCCTAATAAAAATGAGAAGAAGAAATTATAAATTTGTAATTAAAGATAGAGGAAAATAAAGGGAGAAAAAAGGCGAAAAGAAATGATGAATGGCATACGAATGGTCACAAAAGAAAATACAATAATGCTACATAGAAAGAAAGAATAAAGGAAGAAATAAAAGGAAATAATGAATTAAAAGCAGAAATTGTGAATAGAAAATGATGAGAGAAGAACATAAATGAATGTTACATAGGAAGAAATGAAAAAGGACTGGTGATTTAAAAAAATACAATAAAAAGAAGGAAAGGAGTGTAGGAAAAGGAAAACAGAAAAGGAAGAAAGAATAAAAAAATTTAAAAGATAGTTACAGCTTTCTCCAATTTTTCCTATTTTCTGCCTTCCTCTTTATTTCCTCATATGATCCCCATATCTTAATGTCGTCTATGATCTGATATGTTCTTCTACCTCGAACTCTTCTCCCGTTCACCATTCCTTCCAGTGCATCCTTCAGTAGGCAGTTTCTTCTCACCCAGTGACCCAACCAATTCCTTTTCCTCTTCCTGATCAGTTTCAGTATCATTCTTTTTCAACCACTCTTTCCAACAAGCTTCATTTCTCATTCTATGTGTCCACTTCACACGTTCCATTCTAATTATGAATGTAAAATGGATAGCACAAGATAATAAAATAATAATAATAATAAACGAGAACTGCGCACAAACTGTGCAAAAGATGTAAATATAATCTTAAATGTCCTTGCTATAAGCAGCGATAGATCTGCAGCGTTTCTTACACTTTAATATATGGTACTTTTCACATTTTTCTGAGCACAAAATACATATGCACGTATCATCCTGATCGTGGAATGTCTTATTGGAGCACAGCTTGTGGTGGAAGCCATGGATTGCCAATCTTGTAGTCACATGTCGCATTTCGTATTTCGTCTGAGTCCAGCTTCTGTCTTGCATCGCACAGGTTGCATAGAATTCCGGTGGTATGTCCCTTTTCTTCTCACGACAATAAAATAATGTAACATGGAAAGGAAAGAAGTCAGAAAGAAGAAAATGTAGAAATAAAGAAGAAAAAACCTAACGCATTAAAAGAGGAGTAATGGATCTAAAATGAATAATGACAGGAGAATACAGGGTGTTTCAAAAATACGGGGCATAATTTCAGGTATATATATCCCACATGTAGACAATCAAAATAGTTCATTACAACATGTGTCCGGAAATGCTTTATTTCAGAGTTATGGCCTTCACAACATTGAAATTCACCGGAACGTTTTTCTTCCCGCTGGTAGTTGCCGTCAAAGGGACATTAAGAGGGCACTCTGACAGTTCATTCCGAGGCGAAGGTTACATTCAGTGTTGTGTAGGCGTTAGACTGTGCGACATGTATTCAAATCAAGAGCTGGCAGAGATACACTTCATGTACGGTAATGCTGCGTTGGCTCGTCGTTTGTACCAGGAGAGGTACCCACAGCGACAATGTCCAGATCGGAAGACATTTGTACGCCTCCATTACCGTCTGTGCGAGTATGGAAAATTTAACTCTCCTGGTTTGGGAAGGGGACGACCAAGATCTACAACTCCAGAAGTACAGGAGGAGATTCTGGAGGCTGTGAACATGACTCCTTCTATCAGCACACGAAGGGTAGCGTTGCAAGTCAATGTTCCTCATACGACTGTCTGGAGACTGTTGAAAGAGTATCAACTGTATCCTTATCATTTGCAACGTGTACAGGCCCTGTCACCAGCAGATTACCCTGCACGAACGAGTTAGGTTCTGTCAGTGGTTCTTGCAGCAGTGTGGTGTAAATCCGAACTTTCCTGCCTCAGTATTATTTACAGATTAAGCACAGTTCACACGAGATGGCATAACAAATTTCCACAATCAGCATGTATGGGCGTATGAAAACCCACGTGCAACTGTTCCATCTCATCACCAGGTGCGGTTCTCCCTCAACATGTGGGCAGGTATCATTGGTAATCGATTAATTGGACCCCATGTACTTGTAAACAGACTTACGGGGCAGGCGTACACAAACTTCCTGGAAAACACCATACCTCATGTTTTAGAAGACACTCCACTGATCAATCGTCAACACATTCACTTCTTGCATGATGGCGCTCCTGCACACTTCAGTCGTACGGCTCGCCGGTACTTGGATCGAAGGTTTCCTGATCGATGGATAGGTAGAGATGGCCCAATTGCTTGGTCTCCACGCTCACCTGATCTGAACCCTCTCGATTTCTACTTGTGGGGCCATTTAAAATCATTGGTTTATTCGCCTCCGGTGCCTGATTTGGAATCCCTTCGGAATCGAATTGTGGCATGTTCTGAGGACATACGCAATACTCCTGGAGTTTGGAATCGTGTTCGCAGGTCAGTGAGACATCGATGTGAGGTCTGTATTCAAGTAGGAGGTGGACATTTTGAACATCTTCTGTAATGACAACGACCTGCGGAAAAAAAAAACGTTCCGGTGAATTTCAATGTTGTGAAGGACATAACTCGGAAATGAAGCATTTCCGGACACATGTTGTAATGAACTATTTTGATTATCTACATGTGGGGAATACATACCTGAAATTATGCCCCGTATTTTTGAAACACCCTGTATATTATCAGAAAGAAAGGAAGAAAGGAAAAAGTAGAAAAAACTCAATGAAAAGAACACACTATGAATTAAAAATGAATGATGACAGAATAAAATAAAAGAACGATAAGATAAAATCAAGAAAGAAGAAACCAAGAAATGGATTAGAAGATGGGGTAAAGGAGAAGAAAACAAGGTAGAAAGATTAACGAATGTAGTAGAAATAAATAGACATGAGAAATTTAGAAAGAAAAGAAGATAAGAATATGAAGTAACTTAGCGATATAGTGCCTATTTGTGACTGAAGTTAAGGCACTAGACTTCAAACAAGACACAATAGCCCTCCACGCATGGTAAAGCACTGATCTGTAAGAGACTGTACGCATTGTGCTGTAAGAAGGCGCTTCGCTCGCTATAGATAGTCTGGCGATTGTTCGATCTAATTTCAAAAGTCAAACTCATGCAGTCCATAAGCTATCCTGCAATAATAGCAATAATCACCCTACTTAAGGCATGATGGGAGAAGTCGTGAATTCTCTACCATGATGTGGCTTATTCTTGGTTCGGAGGCATGCCAGTACAGTAACTTTAAAAGATGGAACATCGCCACAGGGTTAAACATATGGATGCGACGCAAATAGAAAAATGTACATCAACTTCTGAGACTTGTAAATTGGTTCCTGGTAAATCCTGTTGAAACAATTTCGCATTCAGAAAATTTTAATATATGAAATAATTTATTTCGTAGTTTATAACACGTCATTCATATTATTTAAAGTATTTTTTGTTATTTTCAATAAACATCAATTTAAAATCCATTTAATGGTATATTGACCTTCCGTGATTGAAGAGGTAGAAACCCTCACTTTGCAAGTAGCGACTTTGTGGGATGCCTTCCTATTTACTGCACGCCTTAAACTCCTGGATTATAGTGAAGTCTGCTGGATTCCAGTAAAAATTATTCCCATGCTCAAAGGCTAATGCTAGAGGGGCTTCATTATCATTAAACTAGCTTCTGTATTTCTCGACTGCGAATTTTATTAGCTGACATTATCCCAATTAGAAGGGAGTTTATGAACAGTTCAGAGGCTTTCTTCTGCTTGCACGGATGTAGGTTATTCTCTTTAATTTGCAAATTAAACCTTTTCAAAGACTCTCTGATAATGCACTAATCGTTTCATACAATTTGTTTTCGCATTTTACCTATTTATAGCTTAGCATTATTCGTTACCTTATTTCTTACATTAAAGAGTACAGCAGTTGGTTCTGATGAATTTCAGCATGTAGTTCCAAAGTGACTATATGGTTTAGAGATATTAAAATAACACAGGATATGGCTTGAAAGATGCACTATATTTTATAAATCGGTGCAGATATTTACATATGCCTATAATTGTGGAAAGAACAGAAAGAGCTATGAAGGACTAGGGTGACCAGACGTCCTCTTTTGTCCGGACATGTCCTCCTTTTTAGGCCTTCGTCCGGGGTCCGGTCGGATTTTAAAAAATTCAAGAAATATCCTCCTTTTCGTAACTTGTATGCCTGATATTTTGAAATTATCTGATTTGACGCCTTTTTCAAGTAATTTGCATGTAGGTGGCAACAGCATCGACGGAATATACTCTTTGCCAACGATCATAACTCTCTTTGCTTATAAAGTAACATTAAATTCACATTTTGTGCGGTATTTTTACGTACAGTATTTTGATAATAATTATAGGCCTAGTTCCCTTGGCATTCATATGTTGTTAACTATAAAGTAATTTTATGTTATTAAGTTTTATCATATATTTTTTTTCTTCAATTTATTCAATCTTCCTCAACTTGGTGAGGTTGCCGAAGACAACGAATGTTAAAACAGTAATATTTAAGATAACATTACAAATGTCTCACAAGAAATTTGTTTACAATAAACTAAAATTTACAGCAGATGATATTTCATATAATGAAAATTTGCAGTAAAATAAAGAATACAGATAAAAAATAGAATGAGAAAATTCAATTTGAATTGAAATACAAGTGTCGCCGTAAAATCTGCAGAGAACCCTTCAAGGCTATCATAGAAATTTCCTTAATTGTTGTTGTTAGGACTCCAAATTTATGACAGAATGACACGAATTGTTTTGTTATGATCCCTCTAGCGCCCACCATTAATCCGATGACTACTATATTCCTGAGTTTATATGCTGCATTAAAATAGATATTGACATAGGCCTAATTTTAAGTATAATATAGGCCTAAGCCTAAATATAAATAAATATTTTCTGCCCTCTTTAATAATTATAGTTCCCTTGACTTTCATATGTAGCTAGCTGTAAAATCATTATTATTAAGTTTTATCATAATTATTTTGTAATATTAACATAATTTTAAGTATAATATAGGCCTAAACCTAAATATAAATAGATATTTTCTGTCCTCTTTAATATAATTGTAGTTCCCTTGACTTTCATATGTAGCTAACTGTAAAATCATTATTATTAAGTTTTATAATAATTATTTTGTAATATTAACATGCCTTTAGGTATAATGTAAGCCTAAATCTGTACTGTAAATATTTTGAAAGAAAATGGATTTGATGTAATTTATAGTATAATATAGCCTAAGCCTAAATCTAAGTACATATATTCTGTTCTCTTTCTTCGAACAATGTCTCCCATTTTTAAGCTTGGTGTTCTCTTTTCTATTGATGTGAATCTGGTCACCCTATGAAGGAGGCCCATATTAATCTGGAAAGAGCAGCTAGTAAAATGCACCTACAAATAAATCAAGACAAAACAAAATATATACCAGTTACATTAAAAGACTGTAAGCAATATCCATCCTATATAGAAATTTGATCATATAAATTAGAGACTGTACACAGTTTTAGGTACTTAGGATCTGAAATAAATACAGAAATGACACCGGTATTGAGGTTAAACAAAGGTTCCTCTCTGAAAATAATTGAAATAACACTTAATTTCAAGAAATACTAAATTATTAAATTAGAAAATACTTATAAGATCAGTGGTAGCATATACCTCTAAAACCTGGACTTTTATTGAGTCTGATGAGTGAAGATTGGATATATTTGAGAGAAAAATTTCTTAGATGCATTTTTGTGGCTGTAGAAGAAGGAGATGAATAGGGAAGGCGGTACAATTATGAATTATATTAGTTGTACAAGGGACTCTCTTTCTTTGAGGTATCCCTAAAAATCAGCAGCTGTAAGGTCTGGAGATCGAGCCGGCCAGTTGATATCGTCAAACCGAGAATTTAAGCATCCAGTGTGTCTCTGGGATTAAGTGCAGTAGCCTAGTCTTTTTTCAAACAAATATTATCCCTGTGAAATGCGTCTCTGAATAAAGTCCGTAACATTTACCAATCAATACCTTACATCATTCACTGTAATGTCTCTGTAGAAGTAGAGACCAATGACGCTTCTGGCAGAAACAAAACTCCACACGATCACTTTTTCCCTGCTTTTTGGCAGTTCTTTCAACTAACGTGGCATGAACAATTTCATTTGTTTGGTATTTATTTCTTTAACCTGGTAGATATAAGGCCAACAGGCCTTCTCTTTCCCTCTATTATGGGATTACAACTACAATATTAAGTGTACAATAAAAATTAAAAATACTGAAAGATTACCCGATTAATATTATTGTAGAAGTTAATACCAAAGAAAGATTTTTTACTGAAGTACAAATTAAACGTAGAATCATTATATAGTCATGAAATTATATATTAAACAAACAGTTAATGTCTACTTAGTGTTCACGTTATTTTAAAATTAGATATTTTAATTTCTATTTGCGATACTGAATGCTGTACCACTAAGAGAAGTAGACTAGTTTTCTGCGAAGCTATAATACGTACCGGTACCAGTAGGTGTCCTTTAAGCTATGACTAGAGACCGGATATTTAGGCATTTATAACAGTTAAAATAGACAGGAAAAGAAAGCAATAAAACGTAAAAAAGGGCACAATAAATTTTGAAAAGGCATTGTACATTTTAAAAAGGTATTTAGCAATAAATTTAAATTACATCAACATAACTCACATTTTTACTTCGTAGTTGATACATCATGTTGACTTATAAAATACTTTTTTTTTTTTTTTTTCGTGATTAACTATCTTTTCACAAACCTTACATAACAAGACTGTTCCATCGGTTGAAAACACATGGACACCAAATTCACTAACGTAAGCATGAAGTTTACTTTTCAATGGTTTACTGAATTTAGGTATTCTACCTAACCGATCTTATACCTTCTATCATCCGATAATAACTGACTTCCTCACTCAAATTTCTTTATCCTATCAATAATAAACACATGTAGCACAAAATTTTAACATTAAGGTTTGAAAATGTGAAAGAAAACAATTGAAAATGCTACGTGACAACTTCTGTGAGAACAAGCTTAATATTTAATATTATAAAGCTGATTATTGGTATTGTGAAGATATGACATTATATTTGTAATTGTGGATCTTCGTTCATGATTCATATTACGCCAATAGCATTAAAGCACGATTATTAGCAGACTAAGCACCAAAATAAATTACTTTTATTTAATATTGTTAGTAAAGTGGGTCATTCTTTCATATATTTAAATTGAATACACATTACATTACAATTAATTAGAAAATTGCAAATGAACAAGAAATATTGCTTTAAAATAGCAAAAAAAAAAAGGCATTTGTTATTGAATTGGTAAGAAACACCTTAAAAACGCAAAATAGGCAAAATAAAAATTGGTCCTATAAATTAACTAAAAGTATTGGTATTTTAACCAAAAATTCTATAATTATACACAAATAAAATTAATTATTAGTATAAAAATTATTTACCAATAGATAAGAAATAAAATATATGAGAATCAATATTTTTATGACAATAATCCTCTTATTATGCATATTTACCCAAAATCACATTTATATCTATGCAAATAATGATTTACTTCCACCCAGTAAAAAACATCCGGGCTCTAGTTATGACAAAATGATGGAAAAATACTGAATTCACGTGTATTTGAATAAAGCCCGTTTAGTCGTATCCTGATGCTCTACCGACAGAGCCATCCTGCCCCAGAGTCTTCTGGTAACTAACTAGTAACTTGTTTCGCTCTTGTTGTTAGTTGCAATCGAATAGAAGTGCTGTAATAATTCTCTTTGTGCTTTATTACTGCTATAAATGGAATCCTATTTAGCAGATTTCTTTCAATGATTCTGATCGCACATCAGCATATTCATGAGATCGTCGAGCAACACCTCCGAGGGCTGAGATGTGTGGCGTCGAGCGTGTATGAACTCTTAACCTTTCACAACCTTTCTCCTCGCAATTGACCTTGCGACCCGAGGTGCCCTTCTCCTGCCGGGCCGGTAATTGCGCGCCCATGATGTGTATCATTCATGCATGTACGGTTCAATTGATAGTATAATTGTTTGGTAATTCGAGACGTAGTGTATAATCATGCGCACTGGATTAGGGACTTTACAACAATAATATTCCGTGAGATCTTTCCTTCAAAAAATGTATGCAATCCTATTTATTTGCATGAGGTACAGTCTTTGACGGATTGGTGTGTGGCTGTATTCAATTATCCTGTGTGAATGCAAATCAGGAATCACTGGATTGTGAGCTCGACCGCGTACAGTCTATATCAAGTATACAGAAACAGTTGAATGGTTTCATTCTTGCCCTCGTTTATTTATGTCTCTTGTTTGAGTTAATTTTTTAATTCCTTCTTCCCTTTCTTTGTTTTTATAGGCCATTTTATCTAACTTCATTTATTGACGTTTCTGACTTTAATTCATTTTTCTACTTCTTTTTTTCGTTTCTTTGTTTCTTTAAATTTCTTTCCCTTATATTTTCTTAATTTGTTTCTTTCTATTTCATTTCCCTCTTTCATTTGTTTCTTACTTTAATTTATTTTTGTTACTTCCCTCCCTTCTTCCGCTTCTTTGTTGTTTTATATTTATTTGCCGTCATTTATTTATGTTTCTTACTTTCAGTAATTTTAATGCTTTCTTCTTTCCTTTCTGCGTTTCTTTATACTTTTTGCCTTCATTTATTTACGTTTATTTTAACATATTCTACTTCCTTCCGTCTTTATTTCTTTCTTTATATTTCTTTGCTTTCATTTATTTACATTTTTTATTTGAATTCATTTAATGTACTTCCCTTCCTTATTCGATTTCTTTGTTCTTTATATTTTTCTGCCTTCATTTATTGTTGTTTCTTACTTCCATTCATTTTTCCTACTTCCTTCTTTCGCTTCTGTGCTCCTTTATATTTCTTTAACCTCATCATTCTTTTTATTTATTTTCCCTGTTTTATTTGTTTCTCATTTTCGTTAATTTTTTTGTACTTCCTTTCCTTTTCCAGTTTTCTTGTTTCTTTATGTTTCTTTTCCCCCGTTTATTTGTTTGTTACTTTCATTCATTTCATACTTACTTCTTTCCTTCCCGTCCTTCTTTACACAGGGTGTCTATACCGAAATGCCCTATTTTTATCTTGCTCTCAATGCCAAAGAAATAAAGATAAAGGGATTTTATTAAAAAAAACGTAAGTCGTATGAGGTATTAAGTTTGTAACAAAAAACAAAACTCTTCCATGTAATCCTCTGCGGTGGCACGAAGGATATCTAATCTGTATTCGATTCCGTCCAGATCCGCTCAAACATGTCCGGAGGGATTATACCAATGGCTTCCACTATCCGAGCACAGAGGTCACGAAGGTCCCGTGTTCTGGTAGTGTACACCCTGTCCTTCACATAGCTCCACAAAAAGAAATCCAACGGCATGATGTCAGGAGAAAGTGGGGTCCAATTCACTGATCCATCTCATCCTATCCAACGCTCTGGGAATGCACTCCGCATGTCTAGAGACCAGTGAGGAGGAGCACCATAGTGTTGAAACTACAAGTTTCCTCCGTGCTCGGATTATGGAAGCCATTGGTAGCATCCCTCCGGAAATGTTGGAGCGGACCTGGACGGAAATCGAATACAGACTATGTAGGCCTACACAGCTTTCGTGCCAACGTAGGGACTAACATGAAAGTGTTATGATTTTTTGTTACAAACTTAATACATCATACGACTTATGGTTGTGAATAAAATCCCCTTAGCTTATTATTATTATTATTATTATTATTATTATTATTATTATTATTATTATTATTATTATTATTATAGTATTGAGAGCAAGATAAAAATAGGACGTTTCGGTGCAGCCAATCTGTATTTCTTTGCCCTCATTTATATGACGTGTTTCTTATCGTCGGTTTAATAGCAAAGCACATTAAGTCAAAATTATTACTTCTGAGAAAAAGAAGTTTTTCTTCTGATAAAACTGAATCCTCAAAGTATGATTATTTTTAGTAAGTTGTTTCTGTTTAAGTGTATATAATTTTCCAATTCAAAGTTTATACGAAAACATTATATTATAGGTATATTATACGCCTTTTTCTGAGTCAGAAATGTTATTATTTACTTAATGTGTTTTGATTGCATACTGACGTTATTTTCATATTTTCTACTTCCTTCTTTTTTTCTTTGTTTCTTTATATTTCTTTGCTTTCATTTATTTATTTATTTATTTATTTATTTATTTATTTATTTTTCTTACTTTAATTCATTTATTGTACTTTCCTTCCTCGTGCCATTTCTTTGTTTCCATATATTTCTTTGCCTTCATTTATTTTGTTTTTATTTGTTTTCATTTTTTCTACTTCACTTCCTCCTTCTGTGTTTTGTTTGTTTATATTTTTTTGCCTCAGTTTATTTATGTTTCCTACTTTCATACATTTCAGTACTTCCCTTTTTTCTTCCTTTATTCTTTATACTTATTTTTTCTTTATTTTCTTATATTAATTCTTTTGGATTTATTTTACTTCTGTATCTCTTTCTCTTTCATATTTCGTCCTTTTAGCGTTGGTAACTTTCTTCTGGCTTCAGATTTGTTGTATTTTGGTTTCTTCTTCTGTGGTTTATGATTTAATTTTAATTTTCAATTTATTTCTTACTTTTAATTTAATTTTGTACAATACTTTGTATTTCGTTTTTATTTATTTATATAGTCTATATATTTCTTACTTACGTTTAATTAAATTTTGTACAATACTTTGTATTTAGTTTCTATTTATTTATATATTTATTTCTTACTTACTTTTAATTTAATTTTGTACAATACTTTGTATTTCGTTTTTATTTATTTATATATTTATTTCTTACTTATTTTCAATTTAGTTTTGTACAATACTTTGTATTTCGTTCTTATTTATTTATATTTTATTTATTTTATTTATTTATTTAAATTCAAATATACAGAATAAAGAAATATAATTACAAAACAAACAAAGAGAAATACAAATAAAATAATACAAGCAATATAAAAGGAAGATACAGTAGTATTAACAAAATTTGAGACCGAATGAGCAGCGCTCGTGCTCGGTCGCAGTTCAGATATAATATTAAAATAAATAATAATAATAATAATAATAATAATAATAATAATAATAATAATAATAATAATAATAATAATATAAATAAATAAGTAAAATAAAATAGGAACTAAAATATAATTACAGCGGCAATGGAATTATATAATATAATATTAACACTAGAGAAGAATAATATCGCACGTGAAAAGTAGGACTAATATATGTCAAAATTATAGAATACAAATATAATATAGGTTGATTAATTCATACACATAGACTATAAATTTATTTAATCAAATTGAAGATATTAACACGTTTCTAATTTTCTTGTTATATGTTAGTGGGTTACATGTTAGAAGTTCTGGGTGTAATTTAGTTAAAGCATTGTACAACCGAGGGCCAAAATTTATGCTATGCTTTAGACCAGCAGATGTGAGACATTTAGGTTCTACTAATGTTGAATTAATATTTCGTCTTGTGTCATAATTGTGTGTCTGTAATACAAACTTATTACAATTTTTATGATAAAATTTTAACAGCGTATACTTATAAATTTGTTCAATATTAAATACATTAAATTCAGAATAAATTAATTTAGTTGGATAATCGAAACGTTTATTCAAACAAATTTTAATTATTCGTTTTTATAGTAAATTTAACGGACTAAGATTAATTTTTGTACTTCCACCCCAAACAATTATACCATATTGAATGATAGACTGAATAATGGCCAAATAAACATTTCGTAGAACTCTAATAGGTAAGTAGCATCGAAGATTAACGAATTTATAAATTGTTTTACGAAGCCTCTTACAAAGATAAGTAATGTGATGAGGCCATTTTAAATTCTGATCAATAATGATACCCAGATATTTGACATACGTGGCTTCTTTCAAAGGTGGACATTTCCAACTTTTGGGATATAAACAATTTTCACTGTGCATTATTAGTCTATATTTATCGTTAAATTTTAAATTTTGAACACTGGCAGCTGTTAACGAAAAAAGGTACTAAAGTTGATTTAGATATATTTAAAGAAAGGAAGCTGGAATTAAGCCATTTTTTAACAATGTTAGCACCTATATTAGCATTTCTATATGCTTCCTGCCAAGAAAAACCACTGAAAATAACTACTGTATCATCCGCATATGAATATATAGATCCATTAAATTTTTCTAAATTTATATTTAGCAGATCATTAACATATATTAGAAATAAAATAAGTCCCAAAATTGTTCCTTGCGGTACCCCTATATCAATATATTTGTATTCACTAAATTGATCTTCAATTTTGGTCATTTGCCTTCTGTTACTAAAATATGATTGGAATAATTTTAAAACTATACCTCTAACTCCAATAGTATGTAGTTTGTCCAAAAGTAAATTATGATTGATAGTGTCAAAAGCTTTCCGTAGATCCAAGAAAATACCCAAACATTTGTTTCCGATATCTAGTTCATTGATAATTTTTCCAGTAACATTAATAAGAGCATCATCAGTAGAAATATTATTGCGGAAACCAAACTGATTTTTAGAGAGGATTTTATGTTTTTTCTAAATAATTTATTAATCTATTCTTTAAACATTTTTCAAGCAATTTGGAAAATGTAGGAAGTAAAGATATAGGTCTATAGTTGTTTAAATTATTTTTATCTCCAGATTTGTATATTGGAATTACTATGGCACATTTCAAAACATCTGGGAATATACCTTGCACAAAACATAAGTTAAAAGTATGAACCATGGGTTTTAATATATATTCGATAATAATTTTGAAAGTATTATTCTTAATTCCATCTATACCAGGAGCAACATTATTTTTTAACTTCTTAACCAAAATAATAATTTCATCTTCAGTTACAGGGAAAAGAAACATGGAGGAAGCTAAATGTTCATCTTGTGTCTCATTTTGTAGAGAAGAGTTAAAATTTGACTTATTAATGTTAGAAGTAACTTTGTGTCCTATCTCTGAAAAATAATTATTAAATTCGTTTGCAATCTCTTTTCTGCAATTTAATATTTCACCCTTATCGTTTTTTAACTCCTTGATTGGCTGTTTATTTTGTACATTTACATTTGTAGCTTCATTTATGACTTGCCAGAATTTTTTAGGTTCATTTTTGTATCTGTCAAATTTGGATTCATAATATTTAATTTTCGTTTTTCGAATGATAAGAGTTAAAATATATATTTATTTTTAATTTAATTTTGTACAATACTTTGTATTTAGTTTTTATTTATTTATATATTTATTTCTTACTTAATTTTAATTTAATTTTGTACAATACTTTGTATTTCGATTTTGTTTATTTACATATGTATTTCTTACTTACTTTTAATTTAATTTTGTACAATAATTTGTATTTCGTTTTTATCTATTTATTTATTTATCTATCTACTTATCTATCTATTTATTTATTTATTTATCTATATATATATATATACAATTTACTTATTTACTTATTCATTCATTCATTCATTCATTCATTCATTCATTCATTCATTCATTCATTCATTCATTCATTCATTCATTCATTCATTCATTCATTCATTCATTCACTCATTCACTCACTCACTCACTCACTCACTCACTCACTCACTCACTCACTCACTCACTCACTCACTCACTCACTCACTCAATCACTTACTTACTTACTTTTAAGGAACCCGGAGGTTTATTGCAGCCCTCACATAAGCCCGCCATCGGTCCCTATCCTGAGCAAGATTAATCCAGTCTCTACCATCATATCCCACCTACCTCAAATCCATTTTAATATTATCCTCCCATCTACATCTCGGCCTTCCCAAAGGTCTTTTTCCCCTCCGGCCTCCCAACTAACACTCTATATGCATTTCTGGAATCGCCCATACGTGCTACATGTCTTGGCCATCTCAAACGTCTGGATTTAATGTTCCTAATTATGCCAGGTGAAGAATATAATGCGTGCAGTTCTGCGTTGTGTAACTTTCCCCATTCTCCTGTAACTTCATCCCTCTTAGCCGCAAATATTCTCCTAAGAACCTTATTCTCAAACACCTTTAATCTCTGTTCCTCTCTCAAAGTGAGAGTCCAAGTTTCATAACCATGCAGAACAACCGGTAATATAACTGTTTTATAAATTCTAACTTTCAGATATTTTGACAGCAGACTGGATGACAAAAGCTTCTCAACCGAATAATAACACGCATTTCCTATATTTATTCTGCGATAATATATTATTAATATAAGAGTAGTATAGAAAATAAAATAAAATAGGAACTAAAATTAAAATTACAGCTACAATGAAATTGCACAATATAATATTGTATTTATTTTATATTTTTACCGTCCTTCTTTTCTACATTTCTTTGTTTTTTTTTTTTTTCCTTGTTTAGACTCCTAAAAGTGTTTGAGTATATCAGTGTTAAGCTAACTTCGTAGCTATGGCTTAGGCTTTCATGACCAATTTTATTTCTACACATTTATCTTCTGAAGGGTTGAAAGACTTCGTTGTTTAGGGTTTTTACTATCTCTCACTTCTTAGAAAATTTCTTAGAAAATGAAGTACATAAGCTGTCCACATAACTTAGATATTTTATTATTTATTATTATTATTATTATTATTATTATTATTATTATTATTATTACTGTCACTGTAGGTGTGGTGTCGGTGCGTGCCCTCGTTCCAGGTAACAGACGTGCCCTTGGCCATGACATAGACCGGTACAACCCCCTCCACGTGTGTATTGCGTGTAAGGGTGCGCTGCGTGTTGTGAGGAATGTAGCGACTCACCCCCTCGCACCCTCTTCCTTTCGACGATGTAATTACTGCCGAGATTCACCGCCGCCCAACGAATTCATGTTTTTCCTCTAATTGTATGGTTTAGAACTGCGGCGTTACCATCTTCCACATCGCATTCACCAGATTTAAAATCTCAGAGTGCAGCGGTGAAGGGTTTGCTTCGCCATGAAAATTTAAATCCACCCCTGCACCTACGGGAGGGTTGCTTTCATGCATTGCGATCGTGTCATATTCCTCTCTTTCATGTGAGCATAATTTCGGGCCCGTTCGTTCGAGAATGAAGTTTATCGATAATGATAATGATAATGGTAATAATAATAACAACAATAATAAAATAATAATCACATTATTTGCTACGGTATTTATAATAATCTCAATAGCTTTGACAGGACATCTTTCCCATTGTTTACTCGATACTTGTCATTTTGTCAAATTGAAATAATGAAATAGTTGGCCTAATAGTTATTATTATTATTATTATTATTATTATTATTATTATTATTATTATTATTATTATTATTACTATTATTTTCTTACTTACTTTCTTACTTACTTACAAATAGCTTTTAAAGAACCTGGAGGTTCATTGGCGCTCTCACATATGCCTGCCATCGGTCCCTATCCTGAGCAAGATTAATCTAGTCTCTACAATCATATCCCACCTCCCTCAAATCCATTTTAATATTATCCTCCAATCTACGTCTCGGTCGTATTTTTGTAATACATTATAGTGATAGGACATCTTTCCCATTGTTTATTCGATACTTGTCATTTTGACGAATTGAAATAATGATACAGTAGGCTTAATAGTAATTATTATTATTATTATTATTATTATTATTATTATTATTATTTACTTACTTACTTTCTTACTTACAAATAGCTTTTAAAGAACCTGGAGGTTCATTGCCGCCCTCACATAAGCCCGTCATCGGTCCCTATCCTGAGCAAGATTAATCCAGTCTCTACCATCATATCCCACCTCCCTCAAATCTATTTTAATATTGTCCTTACATCTACGTCTCGGCCGTATTTTTGTAATACATTATAGTGATATGAATGATGAAGAAATTCTAAAACAATTATTGACCAAAATTTGTTATTTAAAATATTCAAGGAAATATGTTATTCAGGGTAACAGATATTGAGTGCTTTATGTACACGCATAAAAATCTAATGTCCTTAATGAATTATGTTATTGGAAATCTATCCATGCAGTACAGGGGTCTGTCTCCTCCTCCTTTTTGTAATATATCCCTCATTCTTATTCTTTTAAGTTCCCATTCGTTCTTCTTATTTCTTTCTTTGTATTACAGAATTCGATTTGATCCCGTTTCCCTTTAGTTTCTGTTATTTTTTAGTAATTTACATTTCACCAAGTTATCATCATTAAAATAGATTTTGGCATATAGTAAGACAGTCTACTATCAGACATCTTGTGAAGGTGAATAATTGCCGGGCATCGAACCCGGGACCTTTGGCTGAGCGCGCTAACGATCTACCGTCTTAGCTACCTAGGAACTATGCCAGATTCCGGCTCAATTATTCCCTTCATATCCACATACCTCAAGTATGTTGAAAAGATGTTAGAGACCCAACATTTAGTAAGTTTACACACTTTCTGTGTGACTTATATTTGTGGTTTTTGTTAACGAACTGTATCGTGTAGTATTACATAAATCTGGCTTTCTCTGTAAAGCTGAGATGGGAAAAATTGTTCCGGGCCGGGCATCGGGTCCGGTAGCTCAGTCAATTGGTAGAGCGTTGGTGCGTTGAGCCAAAGGTTCCGAATTCGATGTCCGGCCTCGGAACAATTTTTCCCTTGAAATTATTCAAATCAGCTTTACAGAGAGCTATACCTGAAAGCTAGATTTGTATATCCTGTCAAGGTGTTCTTACAGCTCTTGTCTGTTAGTTCTTATTTGATATGTCGTGTTTTCTTGTTTTAATTTTTCTTTCATGGTTTCGTTATTTGAGCTTTTCTTGTCACCCCCTGGTAGTGGTCGTAGGAATCTCATCTGTGTTGCCTCTATTTTCCTTTCTTCCGCTTTGGTAAGTGTCCAAGTTTCGCTACGAAGCACAAATGTAGGTTTACTAATATTTTTTTGCGTGTTCTAAGCTGAACATCTTTATTCATGGAGTTTACAAAATGTATTGTCATCATTCCATTTATTCTATTATAATTCCGCGTTGGTGCTCTTATTTCTTCCTTTTTACATAATTTATCCGGTTCTCTAAGTATTTAAAACACTCGACTTGTTCAGTTGACGGCCTGGTGATTAGTAGAGCAACTGGTTGCGAGCTTGAGGCTTCTGGGTTCAACCCTTGATGGTGGTGGCATTTTTCTCACTACCCACACTTCCGGAACGGTCCCGGAGTCCACTCATACTTCCGTCAAATTGAGTACTGAATGTTTTTCTGGTGTAAAAAGCGGTGGGTGTGTGGTGCTGACCACACCACCTCATTCTACTTCCTGTGTATTGAAAGCATGCAGTTATACCTTCATGCCCCCAACCGCCTTCATTGCGCCGAAAGACTTAGTTCTACATAAAAGGAGGAGGTTAAATAACAAGACAGGAAGGAGGAGGAGGAGAAGAAGAAGAAGAAGAAGAAGAAGAAGAAGATTATGATGATGGTGATGATGGAGTGTCTTTTCTCCAGTATAGTAACATCCCAAGATAAAATTTATAAAATTTTATCCCCGCTTATTTCAATTTTACGAAAACAAAGCATTCGACACTTCTAGAATTACTGCAGCGGAAATGGGGTCTATGAGATGTGTTAGTTACAAAAAATGGAATCGAAAAAGAGACGTACCATTATGAAATAGCTGCGGATAGAATTGATACTAGAATACATCGAGGAGAACAGGTCAACAGAATTGATGGAGATCCTGCAGTATACAGGGTGTTAAAAAGTATCCAATATTTTGGGAGGTGATAGTATACATCAAAACAAGAAAATAATGTCTAATAAACATGGGTCCTACAACACATACTTTCTGAGATTTGAATACTTGTTCATAGGAGGTACTCAATGTGATGTCCATTCATGGCAATGCATTCCTCTGCCCTTCGGCGTAAGGAATCACGCATTCTTTGAAATTTGTTTTAATGCGTTAATAAGAAAGTCCTGATAACGATCCCCAGTTAATTTCTGTGGTAGCACGTATGGCCTATTAACCTATCACCCCTATTATTCTATCACCAAGAACGCCTGCCCATAAGATGATTGAGAATCGATGTTGATGCATTGTTTCTTCAACTGCAGGGGGTTTTTCATCAGCCTACACGTGCTGATTACGAAAATTCACAACATCATCTTTGCTGAACCCCGCTCATATCCGCAACCAGATTTCTGTTTTCAGTATTCCTTGCGACATATCATTATTCCATGCCAGGGGTGTCAACTGCGGTATGATTAGTCTGATAGTCTGCTGTATTGTAGGTCAGAGAAATGCACTGCCATGAATGGACGTCACATTGAACACCTCCTATGAATAAGTGGTCAGATCTCAGAAAGTGTGTGTTGCAGGACCCATGTTTATTAGACGTTATTTTCTTGTTTTGATGCATACTATCGAAGGAGATCTATACTGTAGGATGGCCGGCTAAGAAATGGAATGAGACAGCAATTGATCACTGGGTTTAATACATGGTTGGAAGAAGAAAATGATGATTATGATGATTATGCAGTGAGGATCTCAAGTCGCAAGATATAGTGAACTCTTTTTGTGCCCTAGTCCTCGGAATGGCGATGAAACTTGGTTCGCGACCTGCCCTGGCAGGTCGGTGCAAATCCCACAACTCTCACCAAGGTCCAATTCAAATCCAGGCATCCAGTAGCAGTTATATTGACTTTAGAGAGAAGCGCGGTTGTTTAAAGTCTGGTCTTGACACCCACAAGCTGTTCAGACGCCTTGCGTTTGATACAATGCTCTGCCATATTCAAGGAGCGCCTTCTAAGAGCTCACATCTCTATCAAGCTGAGCCTCGACAAGTTTAACATTTTGACTCCGCCCAAGTTTCTTAAATTTGTATACCAATGTCAAGTTAATCTTATTCGCTCATTGTACATTTCATACATGGAAACTCAAGTGCTAGCAGGACAATTGAGGAGCTTATTTTCAAAACGACCCTTGGCTATTCCTATAACTTTGTGAGAAATCACGAAAAATGTTTTTAGATCTAAAATTTCTTAGCAGCTAGGCAAGAGACATTATAAAACCAAAGAAGTTGTGTGTATTTAGAATCAAATGAGCGCATGAGACTCTTCGATTCCAAAGCAGGAACTAATATTCTGTCGCAAATTCTGCTGTTAACAGGAGTCAGTTTCATTCTAATAGTCATTTCTAACACAAGATTTTAGTGGTATAAAGGGCGTTCTGAAGTCAAATCATGACAGTTGTATGTAGAGTTGCATTTGAAGAATGCATGGGCACAGGGAGCTCATTTTCGTTATGTGGACAAGATACGTTTTGAAAATTAGCTCCTCAATTCGGTTTGAAATATTGTTATTCATTGTCAGTTGTTTCTGAATATGAAGGAATTGTCTTGCTTGTCAGTTAATTCGAGGTCCTCTTGATCAGATACGGCCCAGAGCAAAGGATATTTTAAAAGTAATATAGTCCGTAGCATGGTTTCATTGGGAAGGGAAGGACATTTGGTAGGCCAGTCCTGTCCCTGAAAGCAAAATTTACCGGACATTTCTGTTCGAATTCAAAACTCTGTTCTGGGTGTAACACAGTGAACCTTTTTGGTTGATATGCGTTTATTTCACCCTTGACCTGCAATGAAAGTATCAATATTGATTATTAACGTAGTAAGAGATTCCTTGCACCGTGTTTCATATGTAATATAAGAGGCATTGCAAATATTTCTCAATACCATCACCGAGAAAGTAGAAGGATATGAACTTCTTTGTTGAAACCGTTACCAAGACTATACCATTCCGGCAGATCATCTATTTATTGGATCCCTTACAAAGGCTGGACCAATCCGGAACACTATCCATTTCTTGGGTCCGTTACAAAGGCTGCACAATCCTGGAAGGTTAGTTATATGTTAGATCCGTTACAAATGCTGGAACAGTCCGGAAGGTTAGCTATGTGTTAGATTCGTTACAAAGGCTGGAACTGTCCGGAAGGTTAGCTATGTATTAGATCCGTTACAAAGGTTAGACCAGTCTGGAAGAAAGCTTTTTGTTGCAGTCGTTACTAAAGGCTATACCAAGGAATACAAGCTGTTTCTTGGATCCGTTACAAAAGCTGGATCAATCCTCAAGACTAGCTATTAGAATTGAACAACGAGCGAGAAAGCAAGACTATCAGCGCCCGCAAAGCCGAAAACCCGCACGACAATATTGCCTATATCATTGATGAAAAGACTGCTTGTGAGTGAATCAAGCGAGTGTTCAAGACAACGGGAATAGTCAACTCTCGAACGTCAGGTAGCCTTGAATCGTCACAGTTGTTTATACTCACAAACAAAACTGAACTTTTATCTGTTTTGGCAACTGTTATACATGTAGGCCTATAAACAATCAAGTAGCCTATTTTAAACATAATCTCTACCTTTCAGTGTATAATAATCCGTGCCTCAATCTTTATTTAATTACTAGGTCCTTATTAAAAGGCTAGAAATTTTTTTCGCATGCTTGAGATCAAGAGTGCACAATCTCAAATTAAAAAATATATATTAACGCTTTATTTAACGTTATGTTTTATGTTTCTTAGAAATGCAAGTTATTTTAAATTTTTTCTGTTTATATAATCATAGGTAATATCTCATAATAACACCAGAACATTTTGATAACTATGATACTGTTTTGTTTTGTCTTGTTGTATCAATTAAAAATCTCTAATGTTATTTATTTCAATTACGCGTATATATGTCATTCAAAGTTACGAAATCTTTCCAGGTCGACCAAATGCTATTTCGAGAATGATGAGCAAGACTCGAAGCGCACGAGATTTATGAGACAAGACTCGAAAGATAAGTGCAACGAACACAGCGAGCGAGAGCGTCAGTTAGTTTTGTTTAACTCTACTAGCTATCTGTTGGATCCCTTACCAAGGCTGGACTATTCTGGTGGACTCCTTGTTCTGCTTGTTGTGAAAGTCGCAGAATGGATTTTTTTAGAAAAATTTTCCAAGCGATGACCATTGACCAATCCGTTTATTGTTTCTATGGTGAAACCCCTACGCCGTCTGTTTGATTTCTTAGTCTGAACACTTCCTGTCTCCTTAAATTTATTATTAAAGCATGGATTGTTGTGCGACCAGAAATTTTTACACCCGGGAATCTTTTCTCCAAGTCGATTTGAACTTGACGAATTGATGGTGTTATCACATGTGAATTATAAATACGGATGCAATGTCCAGGAGAAAATATAATATGTTGAGATATAACATACTCTGCAGTTACATACCCATAAATAAAAACTCAACTCCTACCTAACAAATGAAACGCCGTACTAGGCAGCCACTGGACTACTGACGTTACTTTCACAGGCGAGAACCAGCTGTGCTCTTGACGAGAGCACAAACGCCGCGCTCTTTCGCACTTCAATAACTTATATTGTAGATGTATTACGGACACTCATGATGATTGTACTAGTTATTAGCGTCTGTCAATATTTGTAATTATGTATGTAAGCCTGTTGGTGAAACCTCTCCGTATCGTATATAGGCTACAGCATGGCTCAAAATGAATGAAACGATTACGGTTATCGTACATAAATAACTGAACAACTAAAAACATTGAGATAAAATTGAACATACAAGGAGTAGAGCTCTGCACGGGTTCGGGTTGATATTCACCTATGCCTAGACTACCAGTATTTTAGGTTATTGTTCAGTTCGACTTTATATTTTAGCTGCATTTTTCTCATCTCTGCTCTGTCATAGACATGATTATTTGTTTTAGCTGGGAGATTGGGAGATTACTCTTTTTCATGCTCCTACTGGAATGAGAATTTCTCGAACCTGTTTTTGACTCCTAAGGCCTCTGACCCCTGCTTTATCTGCAAGTCTTCGGGTTTCGGGTCGGGCTTCGGTGATTATTATAATCTAATGTCGGGTTTCGGATCGGGTTCGGGTCTAGTTCAGGTCGGATCGAGCCGGCCGGGCCTAAGAATTTCGGCCCATGCAGACCTCTAACAAGGAGACACCTGAATATTAAACATCGCATGTTGTAATCATAATCATAATCATTTATTGCATCCACTGATCATATACATGATAAGGGACATGTCATATTTACAAAATAATAATTAATTACGTAATATACATAAAAGTAATAACTACAGTTAAAAGCAACACAAATACAAATATACAAAACTTGGGACTTGATTGTAGAAAACTACAGGTCGGTCGATTTCGGCTATAAGTTCTGTTTGCAGTAGGCCTATGTCTTGAAGTCAGGATACTTCATTTAGTAGCCTGGAGTCAATTTCAACCAACGCGTCCTTCATGAGAAGACATCCTTCTCGAAGTCAGGATCTGGAAAAGAGGAAGTAACATTTTTTGAACTAAGGCGTTCTTTTTCTATTCACTTATGACGAATTTTCAATAAATTCATTCATACTATAAAAGCAGTTTTTGATTAAAATTTTGTAAACAGCTTTCTTAAATTTTTGATGTGCAGATATTTCTTTAAGATAATTTGGTAGGCTATTATACATAAGAAAACCAGCATAAATGAAACTATTTTTATATAGAGTTGTGTTAAAACTTTCAATAAAAATATTATCTTTATTTCTTTTATTGTGCTGGTGTGTGTCTGAATTCGTAGGAAAGCTATGCGAATTATATTTGTTAAAATTTAAAGTTTCATAAATATAAATACAGGGTAATGGCTAGATATATAATTTTTTGAAGAAAGGCCTGCAGCTGGTAGTTTGAGATACTTAAACTATGGCTCTAATAGCTCTCTTTTGTAGTTTAAATATTTGGATTGCATTAGGTGAATTACCCCAAAAGATTATACCATACGTTAGGATAGAGTGAAAGTATTCAAAGTACTATGTGCGAACAGATTCAATGGATGATGCTCTTATTAGTAATCGCAAGGCAAAGCAAATTTTACTTAATTTTTTCCCTAGTTCCTGAAGGTGTACTTCTCTTCCTGGTCACTGCGCCGTTGTAAAGCATTTCAGTTGTTATTTCATTATATTTATAATCGTCATATTTATTTTGGATCACGTTGCATTTATATTAGTTCGTTTATAATAATAATAATAATAATAATAATAATAATAATAATAATAATAATAATAATAATAATAATAATAATAATAATAATTAAAGAGAAGGGTTCAAAGACAGAGACATACAGATGGAGATTTATGAGACAAAATGGAGAGAGCGATACGTGTTTTAAGTAAACGACTTAATAGAATTTATTTGCCTATTGTATTTATACAAATATCATACATACACGTCATTTAAAACAGTCAAGAATATCAACCCGAATTTTTCTCTTAAAAGGTTTCTCCATTTGGGAACTGAGGCCGAAAATAATTAACATGATGTGACCTAATAAGGTCATCACGAGAGAAAGAACATTCTGCCATTTAGTGGAAACTTTTGCATTTGTAACTTGACTCCAACCCCCTCCCTGTTTATCGCACACTTTTTCTCTATTCGAGGGTATAAATAAAGGCTACACATTTCTCGGGAGTTACGTTGACTCCGGTACCTGTCAGTAT
This sequence comes from Periplaneta americana, assembly GCF_040183065.1. NCBI lineage: Eukaryota > Metazoa > Arthropoda > Insecta > Blattodea > Blattidae > Periplaneta > Periplaneta americana. The sequence goes on from NC_091129.1 coordinate 104,587,550, forward strand.
TCCTGAAGACTTTCATCAGCTCGCGGTATCACATATATTTTCAACTCGAAACTTTTCCGCTATAATTGCGATCATCATAACATTAGGTTATTTAAAAGTATGTGACGAAATTAAAACTGCTTGCAACAACTCTGGAAGCCCTATGATTTATTCAATATTTGCATTTCTCCTTCTTCCAACATGTATTTAATCTGCTATTTATTCCTCCATTGCAGAGACACGATAACTTCCATGCAAGTTATTTTCATGTGGAGTTTCCAGAATTAATGTTCAATACTAAGGTTGCAAGCAAATAATACTGTATAAATTATACATAAACTCTTTTAATATTAGTAGATGTTTTTGACGTTATGTGTAAAATTTCAATTATTGTGTGGAAATCTGTGTTTTGCATATTATACCTTCTTCTCAACATACGTAGTCTTCATAATACATATCTTATTACGAGAAAAGTAACTGTGACATCACAGGCCTCGGTGGTGATTGAGTTTTATTGTATGAACGTCTACATATATCGTTCAGCTACAGTACCAACTTATTGAAAAATACATTATAACATAATATAGACACATATTCAGAATCAATATTATGTATTAATCCCACTGCTATCTTTCGATTTCTAATTACCAATCCATTCTTTTCATTCTTGTCTCTGTAGACTTCTTTCTTGCATTTTTTTCTTTTTCTCCGTTACTATCTCATGTTCTTCCAGAATTCTTTCTTGCTTTAATGTTTTAATATTTATCTTAAGTTTCTTAAGAACTATTCCTTGCATTCTTTACTTTTTCCGTTATTATCTTAGTTTCGTCTTCTTTCTTCTATTCTATTTTGTACTTAAAGACTTCTTTTTTTTGCGTAAGTATGTTATTTTTCTTCGTTCTTATCTAAGGTTCTTCCAGAATTCTTTCTTCCTAACATTTATTCAATTATATTAGGCTCCTTAAGAACTATTTCTTTCATTCTTACTTTTTCCGTTATCTTAGTTTCTTATTCTTTCTTCTTCCATTCTCCCGTCTTCTTGTATACCTCTTTCTTGCATTTGTCCTTTTTTCTGCGTTACTATCTATGATTCTTACAGAATTCTTTCTTATTTTCATTTTTTAAAATGATCTTAGGTTTCTTAAGAACTCTTTCTTATATTATTTAGTTTTTTTTTCCGTTATTACCTTAGATTTTTCTTCTTTCTTTCATTCTATTTCGTTCTTGTACAACTCTTTCTTACATTTTTTTCTTTTCTCCGTTACTGTCTTAGGTTCTTTCAGAATTCTTTCTTGCTTTCATTTTATTTAAATTATCTTAAGTTTCTTGAGAACTCTTTCTTGCATTCTTTACTTTTTGTCTTAGTCTCTTCTTCTTCTTTCTTCCATTCTATTTTTTGTTCTTGCATACCTCTTTCTTACATGTGTTCTTTTTCTCCATTACTACCTTAGGTTCTTGCAGAATTCTATCTTGCTTTCATTTTTTTTCTTAATTATCTTAGGTTCGTTAAGAACTCTTTCTTACATTCTTTACTTTTTCCGTTATTATCTTAGTCTCTTCTTCTTTTTTCTTCAATTCAATTTGTTCTTCATACCTCTTTCTTGCATTTGTTCTTTTCCTCCATTACTACCTTAGGTTCTTGCAGAATTCTATCTTGCTTTCATTCTTTCTTAATTATCTTAGGTCCCTTAAGAACTCTTACCTACATTCTTTACTTTTTTTGTCATCTTAGTTTTTTCTTTCTTTTTCTTCCATTCTATCTTGTTCTTGCATACCTCTTTCTTGCAATTGTTCTTGTTATGCATTGTTATCTGTGGTTCTTGCAAAATTCTTTCTTGCTTTCACTTTTTATAATTATCTTAGGTTTCTTCAGAACTCTTTCTTGAATTCTTTTACTTTTTCCGTTATTAGTTTAGTTCCTTCTTCTTTCTTCTTCCATTCTATTTTGTTATTGTAGATCTCTTTCTTGCATTTGATCTTTTTTCCCTTATTATCTTAGGTTCTTGCAGAACTCCTCTTTGCTTTCATTTTGCTTATAATTATCTCTGGTTCCTTAAGAACTCTTGCATTCTTTCCTTTTTTGCTTTTATCTTTGTTCCTTTTTTTCTTCTTTCTTCTTCGATTCCGACATCAATGCAACGCGCTTTCAGATAGTTTATTACTTTGCCGTCTATATACGTGCATAATCCATTATCTAATTTTCTATGTGAATATAATATAGTACTTAAATGTGATTTTAACATTCGTATTTTCTCAAACAATAATGTTTGTAATGTTTTTAGTTCTTTATGCCCTATCTGTCTTGTAAAAATGGGTCAGTATTCAAGAAGATGAGAAATACTCTTTCGTATTATAATATGTTTTACATGTTTCGCAACAGTCAGTTTCTTCAAAATCTTTAAAATCCAATTTTTGGAACATTATAATATCTCCTCGAGCAAGAGAGTAAAATTGAAAGCATTTCAACAAAAATAAATACTTATTTAAACAACATAATAGAATACAATGTGAGAGTCATTATTACGTAATTACAGATCGAAAGCAAAGAAGTCAGCAAGATGTCGTGTGATCAATTTTTATATATTTTTAAGACGAAACGTCCAATAAAAGTCCAGTGTCTTCAAGTTACAGATGAAGAAACATCGAGTTTGATTTAGGCCTACCTATTCTTTCTTAACTTGAAAGTATAAATAAAATAAAATAATTATAGAGATCCTTCGAATAACTGTCTTATTTAACCTAAGAGATAATACAAATAAATTACATTCGGTCATTATATAATTAAAAAATTAAAAATTGAAAATCATGGTAAGCGCTTTTACCAAATGGATGGCATCATCAGGTCAAGAGACATATGATAGTCGTACTGTGAACATAAAGACAAGAATGATATTGCAAAAAGGTTTGATAAAATGCATAGTGATTGTAAATAAGATGGGCTGAAACATATTACATAAAATGGCTGTACGAAAATATTGGACTAATAAAAACTTAAAAGCGTGTGTGATTGTAGTACCTAATTAATAATCGTACAGAGTCCAAGATGTTAAAAATGCCATAAGCATACATTAAATGGAATACTTGAAGAACATGTGTGCAGCATGGATGCATGAAATAACTTAGTTAAATCGGGTAAAGATTTGTAGCAGTCATCACGACGCAAAATTAGTAGAATATTAAAATCTGTATTGGAACAAACTCCTTCAATTACCTGGGTTGCAATCTTTCATTTATAGAATCAAGTGATGCAGTGAATAAAATTCTGAAGTTCCAAAAGACGATAGGAACAATTAAACGCACATTACTTAAAAAGGCTAGAGTGGACACGATATTAAAATTTTATAAAACATTAGCTGTACCAATTTTGTTGTATGCTGCAGAAACGTGGACCCTCACTAAAAGACAGGAAAGAAGACTAGAAGCCGCTTAGATGCGTATCCTTAGACCTTTAACAGGACACACACTATTAGATCATATTCGAAACGAAGATATCCGTAAACAATTAAACGTTGAATGCATAACAGACAAAATCAAGAATTATATATTGAATTGGCTAAGACATGTTGAAGGAATGGACAACGGACGACTAGCAATAAGAATGTGGACATACAAACCAGTAGGACGAAGAACACCTGGAAGACCGAGAAAACGATGGAGAGATCAAATAAGTCCTGGAGACGGAACGGGTCATTAGGCCCAAACCTTGAAGTTTATGATGATGATTAAAATTAGTAGTAGTAGTAGTAGTATTTATTTATTTAACCTGGTAGAGATAAGGCCATCAGGCCTTCTCTGCTCCTCTACTAGGGGATTACAACTATAATATGAAGAATGAAATTACAATTAATATTAAATTTACAATTACAATAAAAATTAAAGTACGACAAGATTACCTGGTTAATGAAAGCTAGACAATTTATCATAGAAGTTAAGAACAAATAATATTTTTGTATTTACTGAATTACAAATTAAACCTAGAATAACAAAATTCTATAATGATGAAATTACCATATATTGAGGTATTTTGTAATAGATTAAGAGAACTATTTAAAAGAAACCATGTCTGAACGAGTCTCAATTACTGACCAAGTGCCTAGTAAGTTTGCGTTTGAATTCAATTTTATTTCGACAGTCCCTGATGCTAGCAGGTAACTAATTCCAGAGTCTTGGCAGGGCTATTGTGAAAGAGGATGAGTATGAGTATGAATCAATAAAAAAGTTTGAATAAGTGAAAAGGAATGCAAAATATACGCAGCAAAATAAAAAGTTATCCAATAAGTATGCAAGACTTACGAAAATTGATCTCCGTGGAAGAATATGAGCTTGCCAGTCGGTTGCCTGATTTTTTGACTGATACATTGACATGTGAAAGAACCACGTCATGTTGTAAGTGGAAGGGGATACATATTTTATTTTATTTTTTTTATTTAGTGTAAGAAGAGCTCCTATTGGCCAAATTGAATAAAGAATTATTTAAATTAGGTAGTTGTTCATTAAGTAAAGAAGTATTATTACTGAGACACTTGTGGTGGGTTGCAAGAACGCATTTATTCCTTCGTTAGTTCGAAAGACACGTTGCAAGAAACATATTTAGTGTTATTGATCCGTTAAAGGATTCACTAACTTAGAAATCTGATTTCCCTCCTATAATAATATTCATTCCTCCGTTAGACAGCCATATTACGTACATTTTGTGTATTGGCGAGTAGTTTATATATTTTGATTGATCATAATGTTACCTGTATGAGATTCAGGCATGCGATATTTTGTATATAGGCACGACATTAATACAATACTGCATATGGATGGCTAAAAAGTGATACCTCGTATCTGTGGCCTATATTTACAGGTAAATATAAAGAACTGTTTTAGAAATTAGTTTCTCAAAATAAACAAAATTACTCCTATATATGTTTCTGCTTTGCAAGATGTTTTATGTGAGAACAAAATATTAGTACACTGCCCAATTTTGTGAACATAAAAATAATGTAGTTATTAACTTAATGTTGAGGACTTTCGGCTAGTGAATGGATATCTTGCCTGAAAATGACAGCAAAATTAGCAGCTGTTCGTTCCGTTCCCGGCAAATCTCTCGACGGTACCCGGTGCAGACATGGCTGCCCGGAGATTGAAACTTTAGCACATGTCTTGGGATTCTGTAAACAGGGATTGCTCTTGAGGAACTCTAGACATCATCTTGTAAGATCCAAAATTATTGCCGCATTAAGAAATAAGGGCTGGATAGTAGAAGAAGAAACCTCCTGTCTAGCTGAAAATGGGTCAACGAGACGAGTAGATATTTTAGCATACAATGCTAACACTAAACAGGGCATCATTGTGGACCCCACGATACGTTTTGAAGTAGAATGTCATCAGTCAGCCGAGATTCACCTTGAGAAGAAGTCGATCTATGAGCCTACGGTCAACTATTTCAAGCTGAAATATTCCTTAATTCACGTTGAGGTATTCGGCTTGCTCATAGGTGCTCGAGGGACTATACCAGCTTTTTTCGAAGAATTTCGACGGCAGTTTGCTCTGCCAACATCTCTGAGGGATGAAATTGTGATATTTGTGTTAAAAAAATCCTACCAAATCCTAATTAATCACCTGGTGCCACATTAATAGCAATTGTAATTTTTCACGCCCTTTTCTTTGTTTCCCTTCTTTAAAATTTAATATCTATGTTTACATATGTATAATAATTTTTTTTTAGGATATACTGAGTCCTCAATGGGGGGGGGGGCAGTATAATATTATTAGGGGAGAGTCTGGTAGTATCGGACATCGGGTAGTATCGGACAGTGCGTTTTTTTTCATCTACCACCATATGGTAGTACCTGAATGACATGGTTACGTTTCTCTCTGCGACATCACAGAAACGTAACCATGTCAATCAGGTACTATCATCGTGTGGTAGATGAAAGAAACTCACTGTCCGATATTACCCGATGTCCGATACTACCCGACTCTCCCCTATATAATTAGTAATAATGTAGTTAAACTTAATTACCAATTTTGTAGATACGAGGTATATCTTCTTAGCCATTGATATACTGTAATTTATTTATTTATTTATTTATTTATTTATTTATTTATTTATTTATTTATTTATTTATTTATTTATTAAATCTTCGAATAGTGAAGTTATTATTTATTTATTTATTATTTATTAATTTATTTATTCATGTATTCATATATATATTTATTTATTTATCTATGTATTTATTTATTTGTTTACTTATTTATTTATTTATTTATTACCGACTCTAGCTCGTCTGACGACGAGGTTATGTGCTTTGTAATCTGTCTTTTTATTTTCTATAAAATTAATGCACTCGTGCGCTATTTTTAATAACAAATAGGCATATTTATCTTTCTCACTGAAACGTCTGTTCCTGATTTCGTTCTGATTCGTATTAGTCTAAATTTATTGCAAATTTTGACAATAATAGAAGTAATTTCTCACATCAGTCAAGCAGCCGATATTCACTTTTTATTCATTCACGTACTATTGTGACACTTATGAAATCCAAGGATGCTTGGTTAACTTTCCAGTAACTAGTGGTCCTTTAAATTCCTCTTCTGCAACCCGACAATCCACTAACTTTAAAGATCCACTAACTAATGGAGAAATACATTATTTATAGGTCTGTGTTCTTGCAACCAAGCATTAGCTAATATCAAATTCTTCTGCAACTAAATTAATTTTCCCATCTCTATAATTAGTTTATTTATATGTTAACTTGCCGGACCAATGTGTGTCTCTCTCTCTTGAAAGTATGAGAACAAGGTAGAGTATTTCGCTTTGTTGGTCAGTGACAAGTCCGAAAAGAGTTAGGAACAATACTTCACCTGTGCCGAAGTCCTCAAAGACTGCCTCGTTAATATACTTGGTTTCTCTCCGTCGCAGCGTCTCGAGCAAGAACCGTAATTAGCTGTCAGAATCATAATAACTGAGAAGCATGATTTAAAACTAACTGGAGGAATTATCCTCAGGTTACCCAGCGCACTTCAGAAGTTAAATGTTGCCTCCTTCGTCACCCCTTCTCCTCCCTCTAACTGGATTTACCCGGTTTTAATTCTAAATCCCCTCACTCACAACGCCACAGCCCTTCCCTCCCCAATGACTGGAGACAGTGGCTTGTCTTCCATTCTAATAATCAATAGCTAACCACTACCCCCACACTTGGTCCCTTCTCGAAACACATCTATATACCCTCAAGAAAGACGGAGATGGCAAGCCGAGCTTAGTGCCTGCCCGGTCCACAGCCTCCTCGGCTCTGGAGTACAGTAATTACCGACTGATGCATGCACACTGCTCTCTCCTTCTCGCTCTCTCCGTCTTCTAGAGATGGACCGCCTACAACCTGGCTCCGGCAACTTGGATGTGTGTCCTTCCACCTACAACACAACATCAGCAACATGAGGCAGTGTGTATTCTTCTTGAGTAGCCTTAATTAAAATCTAATTCCTTAGACGAGTTGCTAGATTTGTTTAAGACGTTGGGAACCCAAGTTCATATCCCGTCAAGTCCCTAAGAAATTTGGAATTTCTTACGTTGAAATATGGGTTATTAAGATTTCAAAGCGAGACATTCCCAAAATAATCATTATGGTTATGAACAAAAAAATAGAAATTATTCCAGAAAACGAGACATTTTACAATTGTAGAGCAACTAGACCAAGTAACTCGCATTATCAATATATTATCTACCTTCATAAATATAGTTATTAGCTGAAGTAATTCCCTTAATCACAGCACTATTTGGCTTTGTAATTAGAGGAGGCTTTCCAGTGACTACCTCCAGGAACTGCCTTAATTGCTGTATTACCTGACTTTATAATAGAGTAACCGCGTATAGTAACAAGCTCTCCCTTAACTGCAGTGACTATCTGACTTTGTAATAACAAGATCAAGTAACTCTCGTAACTACAGTACTGTCTGACTTTATAATAGATTAACTGAGTTTAGTAACTAGCTCAAGTAACTCTCGTAACTACAGTACTGTCTGACTTTGTAATGGAGTAACTGCGTTTAGTAACTAGCTCAAGTAACTCTCGTAACTACAGTACTGTCTGACTTTATAATAGAGTAACTGAGATTAGTAACTAGCTCAAGTAACTCTCGTAACTACTGTAATATCTGACTTTGTAAGGAGTAACTGCGTTTAGTAACTAGCTCAAGTAACTCTCGTAACTACAGTACTGCCTGACTTTGTAATAGAATAACTGAGTTTAGTAACTAGCTCAAGTAACTCTCGTAATTACTGTACTGTCTGACTTTGTAATAGAATAACTGAGTTTAGTAACTAGCTCAAGTAACTCCCGTAACTACAGTACTGTCTGACTTTGTAATAGAGTAACTGCGTTTAGTAACTAGCTCAAGTAACTCCCGTAACTACAGTACTGTCTGACTGAGTTTAGTAACTAGCCCAAGTAATTCCCGTAACTACAGTACTCTCTGACTTTATAATAGAGTAACTGAGTTTAGTAACAAGCTCAAGTAACTCTCGTAACTACAGTACTGTCTGACTTTGTAATAGAGTAATTGAGTTTAGTAACTAGCTCAAGTAACTCTCGTAACTACAGTACTGTCTGACTTTGTAATAGAGTAACTGAGTTTAGTAACTAGCTCAAGTAACTCTCGTAACTACAGTACTGTCTGACTTTGAATAGAGTAATTGAGTTTAGTAACTAGCTCAAGTAACTCTCGTAACTACAGTACTGTCTGACTTTGTAATAGAGTAACTGAGTTTAGTAACTAGCTCAAGTAACTCTCGTAACTACAGTACTGTCTGACTTTGTAATAGAGTAGTTGAGTTTAGTAACTAGCTCAAGTAACTCTCGTAACTACAGTACTGTCTGACTTTGTAATAGAGTAACTGAGTTTAGTAACTAGCTCAAGTAACTCTCGTAACTACAGTACTGTCTGACTTTGTAATAGAGTAGTTGAGTTTAGTAACTAGCTCAAGTAACTCTCGTAACTACAGTACTGTCTGATTTTGTAATAGAATAACTGAGTTTAGTAACTAGCTCAAGTAACTCTCGTAACTACAGTACTGTCTGACTTTATAATAGATTAACTGAGTTTAGTAACTAGCTCAAGTAACTCTCGTAACTACAGTACTGTCTGACTTTGTAATAGATTAACTGAGTTTAGTAACTAGCTCAAGTAACTCTCGTAACTACAGTACTGTCTGACTTTGTAATAGAGTAACTGAGTTTAGTAACTAGCTCAAGTAACTCTCGTAACTACAGTACTGTCTGACTTTGTAATAGAGTAGTTGAGTTTAGTAACTAGCTCAAGTAACTCTCGTAACTACAGTACTGTCTGATTTTGTAATAGAATAACTGAGTTTAGTAACTAGCTCAAGTAACTCTCGTAACTACAGTACTGTCTGACTTTATAATAGATTAACTGAGTTTAGTAACTAGCTCAAGTAACTCTCGTAACTACAGTACTGTCTGACTTTATAATAGATTAACTGAGTTTAGTAACTAGCTCAAGTAACTCTCGTAACTACAGTACTGTCTGACTTTGTAATGGAGTAACTGCGTTTAGTAACTAGTTCAAGTAACTCTCGTAACTACAGTACTGTCTGACTTTGTAATAGAATAACTGAGTTTAGTAACTAGCTCAAGTAACTCCCGTAATTACAGTACTGTCTGACTTTGTAATAGAGTAACTGCGTTTGGTAACTAGCTCAAGTAACTCCCGTAACTACAGTATACTGGGGACAGAACATCTAGAAGCTTGCAGACCGTTACTTTTAAGCGGTCCGACCACCCCCTCCTCCCGCACTAGCAGGTACGGTACCATTCAGCTGCAAAACATTTTCTGATGGAAGTTATTGTATTGTGAGAGCGCAGCTGGATCAGTGAAAGTAAGTGGTCAATGTTTTCAGTTTGTAGTGCAACGAACAATTCTGCTGTGTGTGGGTTCTTCTGTAGTGACGTCAATGAAGCCTCTAGTTGTTCTGTCCCCGGTGTACTGACTGACGTTATAATAGAGTAGCTGAGTTCAGTAACTAGCTCAAGTAACTACTGTACTGTCTGACTTTGTAATAGAGTAACTGCGTTTAGTAACTAGCTCAAATAACTCCCGTTACTACTGCACTGTGTGACTTTGTGATAGAGTAATTGCGTTTAGTAACTAGCTCAAGTAACTACCGTAACTACAGTACTGTCTGACTTCGCTACAGAATAACTGCGTTTAGTAACTAGCTCAAGTAACTCCTGTAACTACAGTACTGTCTGACTTCGTAACAGAATAACTGCGTTTAGTAACTAGCTCAAGTAACTCCCGTAACTACAGTACTGTCTGACTTCGTAACAGAGTAACCGCGTTTAGTAACTAGCTCAAGTAATTCCCGTCATTACACTTTACTATCACGAACAACTTAAAAGTTTCAAGCTATTATGGGAATTGGATGAATCTTCTGTCAATATTTCAATAGTCTTTTATTCAAACAGTTAGTGTGGAAAGCTCAGTTTCCTTGTTAGTGAAATGGTCTTTGATAACTAAATGTTCTGTGAGTTTGTTTGCTTTAATGTAGTAAAAATTTTTGGAGAACGATTAATTGATATATAGTAATAAATTGTATAATTTGTGTCGAATATCTGGCTTCATCATCTTCATTCCAGTGCAAAGAGTTTGGAATTGTAAGGGAAGACGGGAATCAATTAGTGTTGTCTATACAAGGAATCGAAAAATGAAGATTTGGACTTGATATTTCAGTGAATAAAATGTATTTAGTTCTAAGAGCGTTCTGGAGACAGGGAACTGTGTACATAGTTAGGCTATGAGCTTTGCGGTTCTTGTGTTGCAAAAATGTTTGGAATTGAATATAAATAAAGGCGGGAAATTAATTAAGAATTGTGATCAGAAACCTGAAGGATCAGCGGAGACACCAAAGAGATAAAAATGTTAAAATGTATTAGATATCTGTTCGCAGCAAAAGAATTAACTGAATCAACTACAAGCCAGAATCCTATCCACTGACAGACCTGTGATTTCGTTGTATGGAAGTAGTAAAGTCATCCACAATCCCTCCGTCGTGTACGAAATGAATTCCAAGATCATGGGTGTTTGAGGGATAGGGGAGATGGGGAGAGAGCGAGAAAGCTATCCTCCTTTCTCCCTTGTGTAACAACAAATCACACTCTAGAAGATTTAGGTTATAGGCCAATTTTAACTTCAATATTTGTTGCCATTCACATCTCTATGTATTGACGCGCTCATCAAAGAAAGGCAATACAGGCTTATTTTATCTACTTTCGTGTGTACAGTAGAATAATCCAGTATTTGACACTTTGCAATTTCCAAAATGTTCAACTTTATTTAATACTAACCATACCCTTGCGATTCGGTGAACACAAATGAATATATAGTATTTACGTAAATATGTTTTATTTTCAAATACAATCTTGTTATTACTTAATGAATAATTAGTTATAGAGAGTTCAGAGTTTAGAAAATACCATTGGGTATAACTCACACATGTAAGGACAATTAAACAGTGTTCATGGGTTAGATAATAAACATACAATATATATAAAACACAGTTGTATGAACACTTTACAAATGATGATAATTAAGATTGGTAAAATTCAGACATGTTTCGGAGGGTGCCCCTCCATCTTCAGTAACATTACCACGACGCTGGTTCAGGTGTTCGACCGTGATGTATCGTGTCAGTCTCCTTTAAGCCACGATACATCGCGGTCGAACACCTGAACCAGCGTCGTGGTAATGTCAATGAAGATGGAGGGACACCCTCCGAAACATGTCTGAATTTTACCAATCTTAATTATCAACATTTGTAAAGTGTTCATACAACTGTGTTTTATATATATTTTATGTTTATTACCATTGGGTATATTGGCGTCTTCTTAGCGGATACCCCATCATTTTAATAATGTAATATGTGTATTTTATGCCATAATTATGTATATATTTTATGTAAGTATTTGTACAGGGCTATAATATGTATGATTTAATTACAGCCCTAATAATAATAATAATAATAATAATAATAATAATAATAATAATAATAATAATAATAATAATAATAATGGTTTATTTAACCTGGCAGAGTTAAGGCCGTACGGCCTTCTCTCACACTCAACCAGGAATAAAACTGCGTTACAAAAAACACTACACTAATATACCTTCGGGTAAAATAGAGTTCAATGAACTTGGAAATTCAATATTTGTATTTTCAGTAACCGAATAAATGGAATAGATTTGTTTCTGTCATTTTATATAGGTCTACGTTAAAAATATGTAAATAACTTATTTAAGTTACTCTTATATTAAAAGAGGGGGATGTCCGCTAAGAAGAATCTATATACCCAATGGTATTTTCTTTGTAATTGTTTCCTTACTTTCTACTCCAGGTACATTTTGATTGAAAGACACAAATATTTTTCGAGAGAAACTCTCTAAACCAACAAACTAAATTGATGAATTCCTCATAAAAATCGTACCCGGAAGCTCTTGTATAAAAATTAATACACTACGGCAAATATTTATTCAAGATTTTGTATAAGATTGTGAAAATATAGAACATTGAAAGTAATTTTTGATTCATGCAAAAATCTTCGAGTTTATTCAGCGATTGGAAAATTGTTTCCCTTACGTTTTGTTGTCCTTCAACATTTTATCATCTCAATTCTTGAATGTGGTCCATGTCCTAGGCGATTGTAGGCAATGGTTTCTCCTGATATTTTGGCCCTTCTTCATCATCAGAAGACAGGGCGACAGTCTGCTCGCCCTACATTGCAGACTGATTTTCGTAATTTCGGAATTGAACTTCATTGAATTTCACTTTAAATTATCCAAAGAAATCGGATTATGGACGATTTTTAGCATTGTTTTTTTTATAGTAATGTCAAGGGACCATACGAAAAGTTCGACTTAGTCATGATTTAAAATTTAAAACGTTCGAATTAGACAAGCTGGACTGCATCAGAAATCCTTGCACAAACATTTAAGAACCCACAATTCAGAAGTAATTGTGTCGTAGTTGTAGTCATTTATTTAGTGTAGCATTTGTCGCTGCAACCATAATGGCGTCAGTCTCGGAATAGAACGGTAGCTACTGACTAATGCATGCTTGTCCTCTCTCCCCCTCTTCTTCTGTTTCTCCAGCTTCCCAAGATGGACCGCCTACAATCAGGCTCGAGAAACTTGGAAACCACTTGTCTCTTACCTCAAGAGCTATGCTTGGAATCTTGCAGTATATTTGTTATTGCAAGTTGTATTTCCTAAAATGTGTTGCTTTCGCTAAGACAAGTCTGTGGTCTGTCACCCGTGATCTTTGATATTGACGTGAATAAAATTATAACCCCAGAAGTAAATATCTTCGTTGTTCCTGCAATAACTCCTATGTGCAAAATATACAATTTTTCAGTAGGAAGAAAAAACACATTTATTCATCCTATGGCAGCCGTACATAGGAGATTCTGAATTCTTACATTTTCGAAAGAAAGAAATATAATTACATATAGGATATTTTATTATTTGCTGTATCATTATTTAAGTCATTTAATAGAGCAAAAATCAGAAAATCGATAAATATGTCACATAGGAGTTATTGCAGGAACAACGACGATATCTATGTTATAAATTAGAGACCGGTAAAATATCACAATATACATATACTGTTCTCCAGCCAGGAGATCAATCGTGAAAGGAATGTGCTTACTATTGCCTCATCTATTGGAACGAAGTAGATAAATAATATTACCGTTATAACGCCAGTTTAAAAACCATGCGCTCTCCTGCTTATGTTATTTCCTGTGTGAAGAGATTAAAAGACCAGGAGATTAACTGTGATCTAATTTTGTAACTAGGGTAGTATCAATATGTCTGTATCAATGTTATGGTTTGTGCTGTGAGAGCTAGCCAATAGAGATAAGAGTACCCACGTGTGTGACCTTATGACATCTTATGACACCAACATTCATTCACAGCATTACTCCCCTTCGTCTCATCCGGCGGAGACTTTCTCGTGGTTGGAGCACAGTACATACTGTACTTAGTATTCTGCTAAATGACAGGTTTTTTCACTGAAAATACAGCTTTCTCCAATCTTTCCTATTTTCTGCCTTCCTCTTAGTCTCCGCATATGATCTATATAGATCTATCTTAATGTCGTCTGTCATCTGATAATATCAGAAGAAGATATTACCTTCTTCTGCCCGAACTCTTCTCCCGTTCACCGTTCCTTCCAGTGCATCCTACAGTAGGCAGTTTCTTCTCAGCCAGTGAACCAACCAATTCCTTTTTCTCTTCCTGGTCATTCTCAGCATCATTCTTTCTTCATGCACTCTTTCCAACACAGCTTCATTTCTTATTCTGTTTGTCCATTTCATACGTTCCATCCTTCTCCCTATCCACATTTCAAATGCTTCTCTTCACTTCGTCGTAATGTCCATGTTTCTGCTCCATACAATGCCACATTCCACACAAAGCACTTCACTAGTCTCATCTTTAGTTTTTTTTTCAGAGGTCCGCAGAAGACGCTCTTTTTTCTATTAAAAGCTATATATTTTCTGTATGAAAATATGAAGTGACTATTTCAATGCTAAAATGTCTTCGTTCCTAAACCATTTCGAGTAGGATTACATAATTATTTACAAAATAAACCTTTATATATTAATAGTTTTGTCTATAATTAATATGCTAAAAAATAAAATAAAATAAATCTACATATTTAAACAGTCTGTCAGTATCATTAAATCCTTACTTGTATAGAAAAACTAGATAACTCAAATTTTTTACAGTGAGAGAAAAAAAAAATATATATATAAATAATAAATAAATACATACCGATGGCTGGGAACCAGTCTGTTGTAAGTCGAACTTTTTATAAGAAAGAAATCTGTGTTTCATTGTGTTTCAGTTCTTGTCTGCAGAAATGAATCGAACAAAATTGTAAATATTTCTCTCTATAAGGTTGCTATGAAGCTATTCCAAATTGTTTCATGAAGCTTTGAATGTCAGGAGCTTAAAATAGCTCTCCTGAAAAAAAAATAATAAAATGCACTTGGAATAGTCTGGTTCTGAGCCATCGATACGTAAGTAAATAAATAAGTAAAAATACAATTCTTAATTTGAGTGGGCTCAGAACTGATATAACACAAGTAACTTTCCTATATTTTCTTCTTTCAGTTAATATTGTTTTGTACAATGAAAAACCCATGTAAAATGCACTTGGAACAGTCTGGTTCTGAGCCATCGATACGTAAGTAAGTAAATATTTAAAAATACAATTCTTAAATTGAGTGGGCTCAGAACTGATATAACACAAGTAACTTTCCTATATTTTCTTCGTTCAGTCAATATTGTTTTATACAATGAAAAAAACCATGTTTACAAAATGAGGAAAAATTAAATAGACAGCAAAATTGATGGCAGAAATCCTTCGGAAACTTTCATTTACACGTATAAAAGTAGATATGGATACACTTAAAATATTTTCATTAGATTAGAAAAAATGAGCCAAGGTGACATAGGAACCACTTATTTTCTTTTTATTCTCGGATTCGTAGAGCTACGAATTCAATGACTCTAAAGAAAAAATTCGATATTTCACTTGCCCTTGGAAATCTCGGAATGTTGATGAAATGTATGGCTTGGGTTTTTCAAGTTTTTCGGGGAAAACATCTCTGTTGTCCACTTGTAATATCTGGAAAGTGATAGTTATAGAAGTATTAACGGACGGGAAAAGAAATCATAAAACATTTTTGGGCATGAATCGTTAAATTCGTTATTTTCACACCGTTAATAGAAATGGTTTAGGATATGAAATTTAATATTTTACCTGTCTCTCGTTATAATAAAAGTATTACTAGCTTTCTGTTTGCAGACAGTAACGTTATGTTGGCAGAGACGGAGGACCTTCTCCAAGAAAATGTGACAAAATTATGCAAAATAGCTCTAGATTATAAGAAAAACTTTCTGAAAACTATAGTTGGATCCTCGGTAGCGTCTGTACTTCGATACTCTCGACTTTTGGAAGTAATGAGAGTGATTGGTAATTTTGGGAAATGTATTCTATATTTTCTCCATACTTTTCAGTTTTTCTTCCTTTCTTTCCTTGTTTTTTCTCTCTTTCTCTTTCTTTCTTATTTCCTTCTTTCTTCTCCTCCATTTATCGCTATCTTCTAATAGCTCCTTGCATCTTTTATTTTATTTATTTTAGTAGGTAATTTTACGACGCTTTATCTACATCTTAGGTTATTTAGCGTCTGAATGAGATGAAGGTGATAATGCCGGTGAAATGAGTCCGGTGTCCAGCACCGAAAGTTACCAGCATTGCTCATATTGGGTTGAGGGAAAACCCCTCCTTGCACCTTCGAATTGCAAATCTTAGATCCTGTCGAACATAATCCCACAAATCTTGGGCCTTCTCCTTGATCTGTGTCCTTTCGAATATGTAGAGAATATTTGTTTCACTTCACTAATCATTATTATTCTATTCACTTGCCCAAACCATCTTAGACTCGAAAATCTAATAGATGTTACTAAATCCAAATCCTCAAACAATTCTGTAATTTCATCATTGCCACTTACACTGCAATTACAAACGTGGACAAATTACTATTAGACTTAAACGTTTTTCTTGGAAACAGAATACAATTCGTCACATCAACTATCAGCATAATTTACAGTCTCTATTGTTGTAAATATGATTGTTTACATCTTCTGGTATATTTTTCCATTGGTTAAGTATATTTTGTCTGGCTGTGTTGATTCTATTAGTGTTTTAATTATATACTGCAGAAGGTATACAACAGTCTGTTCTCCCATGGCCTGCAAGAAGACCGGACATGAACGAAATTGAAAATCTGTGATCTATACTGAAGAAGAAAGTGAACAAAAAGAGGCTTACAACAAAACATGGACTCATTTAAACACTCTTTGATATCTGGCTATATGTTGCTTATACTTAAAGGAAGTGCCAAACTTTGGTTTCCAGCATTCCTCACAAAATCAACGTGTTAATAAATAATAATAATAATAATAATAATAATAATAATAATAATAATAATAATAATATTGGTATATTTTAACTGGCAGAGTTAAGGCCATTCGGCCTTCTCTTCCACTCAACCAGTAAGATTGAAAATTACTACATTGCTATGAATATAATATAATTAATATAATACAATACAAAGAAATACAATAGTACAATACAATATAATACATAATTAATATAATACAGTGACAATTCTTTTTATCTTAACAACACCAATAAAATAATTATGTAATAATAATAATAATAATAATAATAATAATAATAATAATAATCATACCTAAATTAAATTATTAAACTTGATCACAATTATAACTTCAATTTGACTGCGCCCGTAAGAAATCGTGTAGCCTTTTCTTGAAAGTGGTTATTGTTTGGCAGCACCTAATCTTCTAAACGAGAGAATTCCATTCACGGAAGACTGAGACAGTAAAAGAGGATGAATAGTGGGATGTTCTATGGGCAGGAATTGCTAGGATTTGGCTCTCCTGTGACCTGGGGTTTAGATTGTTCACAGGAGAGTCAAATCCTAGTAATTCCTGTCCATAAGAGAATGTTCACAAAATACTAATAACTTCCAGACTCAATTTTCTGTTCATTATTTCTGTGCAAAATACATTTTTGTTCATTATTTCTGCCGATAAATACAGCTTCGTTGCACATATAATTAATTAATTTATATAATAATTTGTCCACGTCTGTAATTCCCAATATTCCAACAGCCCCGTACATTCTTCTAAGAATCTTCGTTTCGAAAACTACAATTTTTGTTTATATTACCGGTATTATTGATCTTATTAAAGTTTTATAGACTTTTCGTTACACCCCAGTTATTCAGATTTTTTCGTAATATTTACCTTTGCTCTACACACATAGCATGCTACCAGACTTTTTTATCCGCTCTCATTGCGATGCGTGAAGTCAGAGGCATATCTGGTGAAGGAATGAGTCCCCCTACCCTATTGATTGGGAGCTAACGGGTTAGCAGTTAGTGGGGATTCATAATGCTGACGTATCACAAATGAAAACAAGGGCCATTATACGCCGTGATGCGAGCTGGGGGGGGGGGGCGCTTGCAAGAGGTTCGCCTGTGCAGGCGTACAATTAAACCACTTAATTAGCATCGCGTTCCATACGTGTTTGCAGAGACTTTTAAAACCAGAGCCGGGCGTTTTACCCGCCTCGTCCCAACCCTTTTCCAACCCCTCCTGTCTACCATGTAGCCTCTGATCGTTTGCCGGTTTCACATGTTAAATGAAAAGTGCATTTAAGATTACAGCTATTTTATGAAGTGCCATATTTTTATTCCCTTGTTTAATTTTCATCGTTGTTTCACACACACGTGTGGGTACAGTCTGGTCTTTAGAACAGAACTCTACGGCTTAGATAGAAGCTTCTGTTACCTTGAATTAAGTATCGAGCCTACACAGTACACAGTGTTGTTTTTGAAGTTGGTCAGTAGAGCCCTGATTTGTGTGCATTTATAAAGCTTGAAATATGGATGCAAATATGCTCTATAAAATATTAAAATATGCACGATAATATTCAATATAAATTAAAAAAAATAATAACAGCTAGTAATAGTAATATGCGTTACAAGAGCGGTATGTTGAAGTTTTTATGTTCGAGGAAAAGTTTGAAAAAGCGAAACGTGTCGAGCATTTTTAATTTCCGAGAATTGAAAGAAAACATATCGCTCGTGTATCGTACATTATTTTGTGCGAAGATCGTTTATTACATACCTAAAAGAGGAATTTCTAATTAGTTGCAATGAAATCTCCATCTTGGTTTCTCTTCAATGACGGCAAATTTGCAAAACAAAAATATCTATCTTCAACATTGTTGCCTTAAAATGTTTTCTGTGTTTACTATACTCCAGCAGACCGTGATATACGTCTGTCTTTTTTTTTTCCCCCCAGTCTATCATGAGTCTGGTATCTTGTTGATTTTTTCACGGCTTCCTTAATGTTACTTGCATCACGAATGGAGTTGTAGAGTTTACTTAATTTTTGTAAATATTTAAAAACAATAATTAACAGTGCAATTTAGGTGAAATTGCAGTGGTAAGTTTCCAATTTATAATTATTACTATATTGAACGCCTCTAAAAGTAATATGTTAAAAGCCTAAAGCAGTAAAATCAATATGTCACTTAAGCGGTAAGAAGAGAGAAATTGTTGTGTGTGTTAGGTTCGGAATACTGAATTTAGACTTTCCGCGGATTGGTTTTGTGCGGAAACCAAGCAAATACTAACGATCTCGCGCAAAAGTTTTTATTTTTAAACGAAATCCCTGATAACATTATATATCAGATTGGCCATTCCCATGTTGTACAGGGCTTTCATTTCAAAACTTCTTAGTCTAAATAACTAATTATTTATATTGAATTGAATTTAAACAAAAAAGACACGTCAATTTAAATATTGAGGGGAAAGTCTGAAACCAGGCTTAATTACATTTTAGATTTCACACTCCAACCCCAGCCACTCCCACTTTGAAATTTCAAATGGCACCCCTATATTTTTATACTATACTTAAATATGAAAGAGCATTCGTTTTATTTATACACCTCATTCATTTTGTTTTCGCATCTTTTGTTTTCTATCGTCCCCTAGCAACCTGGATTGTTGTTATTGTTGATTAGGGCTGAAGAGAATAAAGTTACAAAAACTTATTGAGCATTTCATGTAATTGTTGTGTATGTGTATTAATTTATTTTAAAATAGTGTATACTCTTCAAGAGAGTACATACACCATCCTTATTGATTAAATTGAGGAAATTACACAAAATAAGCTGTGTTTTCATCCTACAATCAACTGATAATAACAAAAATACAGGTTGCCAGGCGACGATAGAAAACAAAAGATGCGAAAACAAATGAATGAGATGTATAAACAATTGAATGCGCTTTCATATTTAAATATAAAAATATAGGGGTGCCACGTGAAATTTCAAATTGGAGTGGCTGGGAGGTGGGGGTGAAATCTAAAATACAATTAAGCCTGATTTCAGACTTCCCCCTCAATATCTAAATTGACGTGTTTTTTTTTAAATTTAATTCAATTTAAATAATTAGTTATTTAGACTGTGAAGTTTTGAAATGAAAGCCCTGTATAATGACAACATATTGTAAAACAATTGCCGGTATTGTGAACGCTGCGCTAATCAGTAGTGCCGAGTTATGAAATGCTACGCGCGCGATTCACATCGGTGCGGTCCAGTGCCTTGAATAGGAAAAGCAATATTTGAAAATCTGCTTTCAAAATGAGATAAGCTTGTTTCCTTTTCAATACAGAATATTTTTATAATATTTCTGAGTGTTTCTAATTAAATCTCTTGAATTCTGTTCACAACCGCTTCTATTATCCTAGGATTCGAACAGTTTTAGCTCCTTAAATATTGATAAACGGACGTATGCTCTTGTGACTTTTTGCTCAGAATTATCTATACAGCTGATTCCTAAAGCCCGATCATATACCGTGAATGATCCTGTGTATACATATGTCCGTCCGACCCTGGCGCTACACTTCCTTTTATAGTAATAGAGGAGTGTTCACAGTTAAATTTTATTTTCAGGGAAGGTAGAAAAAAAAGAGTACGTTACAAATAGCTACCTTCGAATGAACAGCCGATTGTAACTCTGAAATGTTTCAATATACTTCCACTTCTATGACTTGTTGGAAGTACACGGAAAGCTGAAACCAGTTATCTTAATCATTACAAAAGGCGAATTTTGTGTGCAACCCGGAATATATATTATGCATATTAACGGTCTTACTAATAAACCGTGTATAGATTTTATACGAGACTTATGCACAGTTGAGACAGAAAACGTTACTAATAAACCATACATAACAGAGTGTAACTATAGTTACGTGGGAATTGCTTTGCAAGGTTATACACACGAAACCCTTTGTTTAAGAGTTGTGTATAGACAAAAAAGGCCGCCTCTCTAACAGCTGTTTGTATTGATTGTTATTTTATTATGATGGTTGTCTTGTAACCACAGAAGAACGAAACAAAGAGCACAGAATAATTAAAATAATATTGCTGTAGCTGTACTCTTTGGTCAAAATATAGTGTAATCGATCAGGCCCATTTGTGTTATCGATACTTAGCGCGGTACACTAGTGCACGCTATCGGATGCAATAAATATAGTCTCAGTTATTCTGTTTCCTTTTGTAATAAAATAATGAAGAAATTATTTCGTAGCTGTTGTATTGTTATACACGACGTAGGTTATATAATCATTATTAGTCAGAAATTTACACACGACTTATAAACGACCTATTCGCTGTGTAAGTATAAGAAGGTTAAACGTCTGTATAATTTTTTTCTTTTAGTAAAATGTAAATGTTTTTATTTTCAGGATAATTCAAGAATTAAATTGTGAAGAGCAGTGTTTTTGATAAAGAACTGAATTGTTACGAAACACATGTATCGAAAATGTAGGCGTACACATTTTGTACATGAAATAGGTTTGTTTTAGAATTATATTCTCTTCAAGTTTCTAAGATTATTTCCTCAATATTTAGAATACGTAATGAGTGTTCTCTTTTGAGACCGTTTTCTCGGTTCTGGTATAAAACTACACTTTTGTGAGCATTCTGTTACTAATTGTTTAGAATAACACTTGTTCTGTTCTTTTTCTGCACAGCATCCACTCCGGCGGTGAACTTCAAAGAGAGAAATATTGTTTGAACGTCTATAAAGAATGGCTGCCATATTCCCCCGGATCGGCTAGCCGAACCGTGATTCTGGAAATAAGACACACATTCCCTCGGGGCTCGCTTTGTGCATATAAAGATTCGTGAAACTTATAGACTTTTAAATTAATTATCCCAGGTATTCTTAAGTTCCACTAAAATTATGTTCCATTGAGGAGAGGATCCTTGTATTGCTCGTGATGGGGATTTCAGCAAACGAAGGTAATAAGAAACTTCCAGCGATAATTTAATATTACTGAATTTCAGTACGTAATTAGCAAAGAGAAATTCGGGGAACAACTTTTATACAATATCGCATCTCAATTAGTGAGCGGTGAATTCATATCTCGAGTCACAGAAGACAAAAACAAGCTCCAGTTCGTTTCCTTAAAGCCCGGGAGAGGTATTCATACATGGGCACCTGGTTTTTTGCCTATTGGATCAATATAGTTATTCCCGATACTCAAGCTTATTCTTTTCAGCAGATAACTTTTGACATGTTAAGAGGTGGATAGTTACTTACCTCCAGTTCATGTACGCAAATACGGTATTTGAAATTGAAATTAAATACAATATAATATGAGTACAAAAACAAAATGTGACATTATTGATTAGTTTTGTGGGATATGCAGAGTGATTCACGAGAAGTTACCACCACTATTATTGATTTCTATATGGAATATATAGGGTCATTCACGAGGAGTTACCACAAGTATTATTGATTTATTTTGTGGAATATATAGGGCGATTCACGAGGAGTTACCACCACTAATATTGATTTCTTTTGTGGAATATATAAGGTGATTCACAAGGAGTTACCACCACTATTATTGATTTCTTTTGTGGAATATATAGGATGATTGACGAGGAGTTAACACCATTATTATTGATTTCTTTTGTGAAATATATAGGGTGATTTACGAGGAGTTACCACCACTATTATTGATTTATTTTGTGGAATATATAAGGTGATTCACTAGGAGTTATCACCACTATTATTGATTTATTTTGTGGAATATATAGGGTGATTCACGAGGAGTTACCACCACTATTATCAATTTATTTCGTGGAATATATACGGTGATTCACTAGGAGTTACCACCATTATTATTGATTTCTTTTGTGGAATATACAGAGTGATTCACGAGAAGTTACCACAACTATTATTGATTTCTTTCGCAGAATATATAGGTTCATTCACGAGGCGTTACCACCTCTAATATTGATTTCTTTTGTGGAATATATAGGGTGATTCACGAGGAGTTACCAACACTATTATTGATTTCTTTTATGGAATATACAGTGATTCACAAGGAGTTACCACCACTATTATTGATTTGTTTTGTGGAATATATAGGGTGATTCACGAGGACTTACCACCACTATTATTGATTTGTTTTTGTGGAATATACAGGGTGATTCACGAGGAGTTACCACCACTATTATTGATTTCTTTTGTGGAATATACAGAGTGATTCACGAGGAGTTACCACCACTATTATTGATTTGTTTTGTGGGATATACAGAGTAATTCACGAGGAGTTACCACCACTATTATTGATTTGTTTCGTGGGATATACAGAGTGATTCACGAGGAGTTACCACCACTATTATTGATTTGTTTTGTGGGATATACAGAGTGATTCACGAGGAGTTACCACCACTAGTATTGATTTCTTTTGTGTAATATACAGGGCGATTCACGAGTAGTTACCACCACTATTACTGATTTCTTTTGTGGAATATACAGAGTGATTCACGAGGAGTTACCACCATTATTATTGATTTGTTTTGTGGAATATACAGGGTGATTCTCGAGAAGTTACCACCGCTATTATTGATTTCTTTTGTGGAATATATAGGGTGATTCACGAGGAGTTACCACTACTATTATTGATTTCTTTTGTAGGATATACAGAGTGATTCACGAGAAGTTACCACCACTATTATTGATTTCTTTTGTAGAATATATAGGGTGATTCACGAGGAGTTACCACCACTATTATAGATTTCTTTTGGGGAATATACAGGGTAATTCACGAGAAGTTACCATCGCTATTGTTGTATTCTTTTGTGGAATATATAGGGTGATTCACGAGGAGTTACCACCACTATTATTGATTTGTTTTGTGGGATATACAGAGTGATTCACGAGAAGTTACCACCACTATTATTGATTTGTTTTGTGCAATATACAGAGTGATTCACGAGAAGTTACCGCCACTATTATTGATTTCTTTTCTGGAATATACAGGGTGATTCACGAGGAGTTACCACCACTTACGGAACATATTTCCAAAGACATTTTGAGCAAACAATTGCATATAAACATGGATCCTATTCTCAATATTTTTAGAGTTACACTAATTTGAAGCTGTTAAAAATATATTTATTCTTTAGTTTATTTTTATTTTATTGGGTTATTTTACGACGCTGTATCAACATCTAGGTTATTTAGCGTCTGAATGAAATGAAGGTGATAATGCCGGTGAAATGAGTCCGGGGTCCAGCACCGAAAGTTACCCGTATTTTCTCGTATTGGGTTTAGGGAAAACCCCGGGAAAAAACCTCAACCAGGTAACTTGCCCCGACCGGGATTCGAACCCAGGCCACCTGGTTTCGCGGCCAGACACGCTGACCGTTACTCCACAGGTGTGGACTCTTTAATTTTAAGGATAAAATAATATTACAATATTAGAGAATGAACTACTTAGAAGTATAATTTCTTTAATTGGCTAGTATTCTGAAAATAAAAATATGTTGCCATTTTGTTCAGAAGACCGATATGTACTGTCTATATAATTTTGGCAGTTTGTATCGTTTACACCCTGTATAGCTTGATTGATTCATTATTGATTATGTACGTTTAATTAACGTACAGTAGTGGCAGAAAAAACCGGACCGACCCTTGTAGCTGATTTCAGATTCTTCTTCACTCAGAGCACGATAGACTGGTAACTAAGACTTTCGTGGTTCGAATCCTGCCTGGGAAGGAAACTTTTTTTTGTTCCTTATTCAAATTTATTCCCAATACTTTTCGATTACAGCGATAGTTTACTACTTAATTAACTTATTATTCCCAGAAAATGAATTTTACCAGCAATCGAAAAGTATTGGGAATAAATTTGAATAAGGAACAAAAAAAAGTTTCCTCCCCAGGCAGGATTCGAACCACGAAAGTCTTAGTTACTAGTCTATCGTGTTCTGGAGTGAACAAGGCTCTGAAATCAGCTACAAGGGTCAGTCCTGTTTTTTGCCACTACTGTACATAATCAGTAATCATAGTGGCCTATATAGATCTACACCAAGAAACAAGAGTATTATTGATTCTTTGCACAGACAAATTATAGAAAGGTATAAGGCCAAATTGCAGTATGTTATTTTCTATTACTGTACTTCGTTCCATAATATCTGTCAGGAGAAGTAAACATTGCCGGCAAAGGAAGAAAGAAGTATAATTACTATTCAACCAATGGCAGAGGTCTCATTCCATGCTTATCTTTGAGTTGGGCGGGGGTAGAACGCTTCAGACCGCCGACTTCAAGATAAGCATGGAATGAGACTTGTGCCATTGGTTGAATAATTATATTACTCCCTTCCTCTGCCTGCAATATTTACATCTCCTGTCAGACATTATGGAATGAAGTGTAGTTAGGCCTAGCCGTAAGATGGAACAAAAATTCAATATGGTTTGTTCGGTGTTTTAATTACAATATGATGTTTGCAGCCACATAACTTGACCAACATTTTGGATTATTGTTTTCTTGCTATGATCAAGAGATGGAAAACGAATTTAGCATAAGTGGCTTGGTTTTTAGATCTACAAGCGAGAGGTGCACATTGAATAACCATAAGACTCTGACTAGCCGCAACATACATAAACTCTTTCCTGCGGTGTCCACATTGTTTACTGAGCTCTGCAAAGGTCTCTCTAGATGATGTATGAGCTTCAGGGTGAGGGGCGGGGGTAAGGATAAAACTTTTTGAGGTTTTATTTGCGATGGTGCTAACTGGAAGTTTTTCGGGATAGCCTACTTTTTTTTCGGGATAGCCTACTATTAAACTGTTTGGAAGATGCATCAAGGCAAAAACAAAAGTTCAGTGTAAGCATGTGGGTATATTTAATAAACGATAATTTAATTGGTTCTGTATTTATCCATGTGAGATTAACAGAATAATGTTAAGACAATTCTTAAGTGTAAACATGAATGCGCTTTTAGAAAGTTCCACTAATGAGTCATATCATACTTCAAAGGTGGTTTATGCGCGATAGTGACCAGACATCTTTCTGCCGAGAGACTAGAACCTTCCAGAATGACCGATTTCCTGACTAATTTATGGGTCGTGGAGGTTCCATTGCCTGGCTTACTGACTTCCCGTCTTAAATCCTCTGGATTACTACGTGTTAGGAAGTGTGAACGCCTTTATCTGCAGAACATCTATCATTTACTTTCATCGAATTACTCAAAGTTTTTCAAGAAATGTGAAATATGTTCGTTTCTAAATGATAATATATAAGATTAGACATTTACAGTCTTACATGGGCGTGCAAAGTGGTCAATTTCAACACCTATTATGCATAAAAACTAGAAGATATTGCTTCCAACTCAGAAACAAGTGAAATCGGATAATAATATATTTATATCACATACAGTAAAACCTTGGATTACGAGCATAATTCGTATTAAAAATGTGTTCTTAATCCAAAACGCATAAACGAAGTTACTTTCTCCATAAAAACAATGCCAACTCAGATTAATCTGTTTCACAATCTTTTATTCATATAAAATATAATATAATTAAGTAAAGTTCAATACAACGGTGCAACACAAATTACTTTACTGTATCTTATTTTTGAGTGTCTTTCACCTGTTTTACTCCTTAGTAGACCTAAACTTCTTGAATATTTAAATAAAACATTTCCGCTATCACTAACGAAATCACTTTAGGCTGCTTGACTGACTGGAATCTTTTGCTTTGACTAAGAACCTATCCAATGACGCCTGCCTTTGCCTCGTTTTGAGGATTTTGCGGAAATGTGACATTGCGTTATCGTTAAACAGATTTATCGCACGCACTGATACAACTTTATCAGGGTGGTGAATTTGAACAAAATTTTGTACTGCTTCCTACTTTTTATACACCTCTTTAATTTCATTTGAAGCGATGAATTCGTCCGCTCTTTTCTCCTCTTCCTCCTCAGACGAGATTCCTTCCATTTCCTCTTGCTGTTGCTCTCAATGCAGATCCATCAGCTCATCGGTGGTCAGCTCTTGGTTGTGTTTTTCCACCAGTTCTTGAATATCGTCCCCATTCACTTCTAGTCCCAAGGTCGTCCCCAATGTAACAGTTTCTTCCACTACTGTTGGCTCCTCTGAGTAATCCTCAAGAACACATTTAGGCCATAGTTTTCTGCAAGCAGAATTGAGGGTTCTCTTGGTGACCTCATGCCAGCCGTTGTCGATAATCTTGAGACAGTTCACGATATGGAAATGATGCTTGTATTGAAAGACATCGCTAGTTTATCAAACAAAAATGTTTCCTCATTGTTCGCTCGTTTTGCGAAACGCAAACCAAGTTACTCGTAATTCAAGGCTTTACTGTATAACGAATCCGTCACTGTAGTTCAGGAAAGCAACTACAAAGAGGATGGAGAATTCCTCGCGTGTAATTCAAACGATGAAAGGTACTCCACGTGGTTCATAATAGATATTATTTCCTTATATATAGAGGGAAGTAGACCAATATGGCGTACCATTTTTTGTTCCTTTAACTCTCGCAACTTACCTGCTTTAGAATTTCATGCTACTTCATGTTTCTTGACCCAACAGTATTTGTTGTAAATAATTAGGATATTTTATAGTTTAATGCATTTTAAAGGGTTAGGTACAGCTTTCAGCAGTAAAATTTTGGAAATATTCAATATTTTTTTCCTCCTTTACTGTATCTTGTACAATAATGAAAATTGGTATGTTTAAAACACTGTCCTTCTGCTATATGAAATATATATATATATATTTTTACGGTTTAAAAAAATTGTTTACATTTTTTTTTTTTTCAAAATTCAGTTCACTGTACAGTGAAGAAGCCTTTCCCACATAACTCAAAAACGATGCAACATTCTGTGATGAAATGTTTTGTGTGTATTTATACATGGCATATGAACAATATGATGCAAAGTCACTCTTCTACCTTTGATAGATTGTCTAGTATAAATTAAATTCGTTTAAAAAATGGTCAAATATCAGTATTTTCTTCTAACACATAATAAAAAAATATTGTTTATTAAGGAATGTGGTTGAAAGGTCATGATATTGTAAATATGAGTTTCAGCAATAAAATAAAAGAGAGAGAACATGAAAAAGTTAACAAGTTTATGAGTTATAAGGGAAACGCTTCATCACTGTACAGTGAACTGCCAACATTTTTAATTAAAAAAAAATATAAGTTATTTTTTTAATCGTAATTTTTTTTTCGTATAGCAGAAGGACAGTGTTTTATACCTACCAATTTTCATCATTGTAGAAGTTACAATAATGGAGAAAAAAATGTTGAATATTTCCAATAATTTTACTGCTGTAAGCTGTACCTAACCCCTTAAATAAAAGTAAATTCAAAGTTGTGTTGCACCTAGAAGTACTCCCTATGTTTAAACAATTAATGAAATAATTAATAAATTAATTAATATAATTAGTTTTATGACAGACTATTTATTCTGCACCTGTGTTTTTATTTTTTGTCAAAGAACATTTTCAGTTTCCTTGGGAAAAAAAACACAAAAATGGAAATTGTTATTGCAACAAGTTTTAGTTCTTATGTTTAAACAATTAATTAATTTAGTCTCATCACCTGCTACAGTAGAAAGAACAAGAATCTAATTTTACAAATACAAATAATTACTCTTGAACCTACAACCTTTTACCCATAGCCTACTTGGCAGTTTATGCTGTATTTGTTTTATTTATTCACTTTCCAAAGTGCATGTTAACTTTAATTGTAATAAAATACTACCACTGAAAAATATATCTAACTAACACTATTTTTCGTAATATTTAAAATAATTTTTATGTTTTGAAGTTCGTATTAGTAGCACATTACCTTGGGTCGTCTGTTTTTAACAATGTTCCTTCCGTACCGTTTCATCTGATTTTCTTATCAGACGTATTTTATACTGTTCATAGCGTTGGCCAGCATCACGAACGCGAAGTTTTTGTTTCTTGTGAATGACCATTAAACAATGCGTCTTAGCCATGGCATACCCCAGCAAGAAGTCCACCTTGCGCAGGAAACTTGCTGTTGGCTCTTAACCCCCTCCCCCGTGTGGACACGTAGGTCAAGTTTATCTGTGCGTAAAAAGAAGGAAGTGAGGACAGTCCTTAGAACATAAATTGAAAAGCCTTGTTACTGGAACAACGCAAGAGGGTACAATCTTCAGCGCTGTGTTGAGCGACGCAAAAAGTTGCGAGCTTGGTAACAGTTGTATTTGTAAGCACGTCCCTACGTGACACTTGGCGGAGTGGCGAAGATTATTGCGTGCTGGCGCGACGAGGTCAGAAATATAATTCGACAGCAGCAACAAGATAGGGCTCCAAATTAATCAACGCGACACACCGCTCGCTCTTTGCCGAGTCTGTTGCATTCGCAAAAGATACGCAACATATCACGCGTTGCAGTGTTCTCAACTAGTAGATCGCGAGACTTGACCTACAAATGTTTTGTCTTTTATTAGTAAATCCTATAGTAGGCCTACTGGTAGTCGTGCAGCAGTACCAGCAGCAGTATTAGTAGTAGTAGTAGTAGTAGTAGTAGTAGTAGTGATAGTGTCAACAGCAGTAGTAGTAATAATAGTATCAGTAGTAGTAATAATAGCAACAGTAGTAAAAGTAGTAGTAGCAGAAGTAGTAGTTAGTAGCAGTAGTAGTTTAATAGTAGCGGTACTAGTTTAGTAGCAGCAATAGTAGTTTAGTAGTAGTAGCAGCAGTTTAGTAGTAGTAGTAGTTGGTAGCAGCAGCAGCAGTAGTATAGTAGTAGTAGCATAGTGGTAGTGTCAACAGAAGCAGTATTAATATTAGTATCAGTAGTAGTAATAATAATGACAGTAGTGGCAACAATAGTAAAAGCAGTAGTAGTAGTAGTAGTAGTAGTAGCAGCAATAGTAGTTTAGTAGCAGCAATAGTAGTTTAGTAGTAGTAGTTGGTAGTAGCAGCAGTAGTATTATAGTAGTAAGTTAGTAGCAATAGTGGTAGTATCAACAGAAGTAGTAGTAGTAATAATAGTGACAATAGTAGCAACAGTAGTAAAAGTAGTAATAGCAGAAGTAGTAGTTAGCTGTATTAGTTTGATAATAGTAGTAGTAGCGGTGGTACTTTAGTAGAATTTGGTAGTAGCAGCAGAAGTACTATTTAGGCCTAGTAATGGTAATAGCAGCAGAAGTAGTCAGGTCTAGTAGTGGCAGTAGCAGTAGAAGTAGTAGTGATAATAGTAGTAGTAGTAGTAGTAGTAATTTAGTAGTAGTAGCAGTAGATAATGACAGCGGTAGTAGTAGTTAGTAGTGATAATAGCAGTAATAGTTCAGTAGTAGTATTTGTTTAGTAGTTGTAGTACTTAGTAGTAGTAGTAGTAGTAGTAGTAGCAGTAGTAGTAGTAGAAGTAATAGTAGTCGTAGTAGTTTCACTACCTCATCGCTGGATGGTAGGAGATCCATAAAGAGAGTCATGTGCAACGCTGTTCTTGCACCCTCGCCTTTCAACGTCAAGCACAGCATATAAGCTTCCATATACCAAACAAGATGGCCGGGATTGATGGAAAAAACCATTACCTCGGAAGAAGAAAGTGTTGACTGTCTTGAGAGTAGGCTATAAATGTAAAGAGAAGAAAAGAAATACAGTATTGCTAAACAACGTCGAAATTGTGGTGCAAACATGGAAGAAAATACCAATAAATGTAAGCCAGTAGAATCAAAGTTCTCCTTTTAAAAGTTATGACCTTAATTTGAGTGATATTCCTAAACCAGGGTAAATCCTGCTAAAAAGAAAACAGATTTGTTGACTTTGTGTAAATTTTTCAAACAAGGAAATACTCATTGGATTGGGTGTGTTCTAAACATGGACTGTGCGAATAGCATTGACCGAAGTGATAATTCAGAACCTGAATCCGTGAGATCGGGGCTCCTTGGTGGTTATCGTGCGAGAACACGGTTGTCGTCTGTTGCACAGTCAATCCAGTGTTGTGGAAGTGTTTCAACCAGATAATTTCTAACATCCCGGGAGGAAATTAAACGCAGAATAAATATGGGAAATGCCTGTTATTATTCGGTTGAGAAGCTTTTATCATCCAGTCTGCTGTCAAAAAATCTGAAAGTTAGAATTTATAAAACAGTTATATTACCGGTTGTTCTTTATACTTGTGAAACTTGGACTCTCACTTTGAGAGAGAAACAGAGATTAAGGGTGTTTGAGAATAAGGTGCTTAGGAAAATATTTGGGGCTAAGAGGGATGAAGTTACAGGAGAATGGAGAAAGTTACACAACACAGATCTACACGCATTGTATTCTTCACCTGACGTAATTAGGAACATTGAATCCAGACGTTTGAGATGACCAGGGCATGTAGCACGTATGGGCGAATCTAGAAATGCATATAGAGTGTTAGTTGGGAGGCCGAAGGGAAAAAGACCTTTGGGGAGACCGAGACGTAGATGGGAAGATAATATTAAAATGGATTTGAGGGAGGTGGGATATGATGGTAGGGACTGGATTACTCTTGCTCAGGATGGGGACCAATGGCGGGCTTATGTGAGGGCGGCAATGAACCTCCGGGTTGCTTGAAAGCCATAAGTAAGTAATCCAGTAAACAAGGAAAATGTGAAAGCTCCAACATGAAGTCTGGGCGTTATGCCTTCCATGCAAGAACAGCGTTAATTTTATTATTTCAGAAGTCCATATTTTTTGTACAAATAGTTCAATTTGATGTGATGGTACCTCAGAATGTTGACAATATGTATTCTCGTATTAATAAATACATTTTTAAGTATATTCATAAGTTTCTGTAAGTGTCAGACACTATCAAAATTGTAACTCTTTTTTTTCTGAACATAGGCCTACATTTTACCACTAACGCTCTTGTTACTATTATTATTATTATTATTATTATTATTATTATTATTATTATTATTGTTATTATTATTATTATTATTATTATTATTATTATTATTATTATTATTACTTAAATATCGCCGTTATATGTTCTCAGTATTGTCGTTTGAGAGCTCCAGTAGCAAACAATTTCGTAACGAAAACTCGAAGAAGAATTCAAACCACGTTCTTTAGCAATTCCTTCCGTCTTTTGTTTATCTCTCAAGGCGTCCTTTCCCTTTGTATAATTAATTAGAGTGCACTTCGTGCTAGGCTCCCATATTCCTTAATTTCGTATTAAGAAAGTGTAAAATGTGTTTTAGGTTTTTGCTGTGCCACCTGCTTCTTTGAGACATGTTTAATTTTAAGCTGGATGCAGCTGTCCGTCCGAGCATGACAAATTGCCCGAGACATGAGTGTGCAGGCAACAGTAGACGCGGGACTGTTCTCACATATTACCTGCCACCATACATCGTCCCTGCACGTCCCTCAAGGGAACGTCGGCACGCAGGGTCCCCACAGCATTCCGGTCACTGTTGCTCCAGCTCGAAGACTGTATGGAATTTCTTACTGCTCGCATTTTCTTCAGTTTTAGCGACTGGAATAGTATGGAACTGTATATATATATATATATATATATATATATATATATATATATATATATATATATATATATGTATAACTCTTACAATGTTTGAAGAGAGACAACGATGCGAAATTGATTTCATTGGCCTTAAAATAAGTCGTTAGCGTAGGCGTCAGCTAGTGAAAAATCTGCGGAAATCTACGTCACGCCTATTTTATCACCACACGATCTAATCGATAGGTATCAATATTTCAATTTTTCGTCATGTTATCTATCATATTCCTATATACACTTCATTTAATTCAGATTTTTTCAGTCCATACCTGTAGAATAACGGTCAGCACGTCTGGCCGCGAAACCAGGTGGCCCGGGTTCGATTCCCGGTCGGGGCAAGTTACTTGGTTGAGGTTTTTTCCGGAGTTTTCCCGCAATCTAAAATGAGCAAATGCTGGGTAACTTTCGGTGCTGGACCCCGGACTCATTTCACCGGCATTATCACCTTCATCTCATTCAGACGCTAAATAGCCTGAGCTGTTGATAAAGCGTCGTAAAATAACCTACTAAAATAAAAAATATATTTTTCAGCAGGGTGGCTGGGTAGAGGAAGTTTCTACGGGCTGGGAAGATCCTGAGTTCA
Source organism: Periplaneta americana (assembly GCF_040183065.1). NCBI lineage: Eukaryota > Metazoa > Arthropoda > Insecta > Blattodea > Blattidae > Periplaneta > Periplaneta americana. Next base: position 104,620,636 of record NC_091129.1, read on the forward strand.
ATCGTTTTCTAACTGTCTTCTTATTTTCGATTACAGCTATGTATATTTGAAGAATCTCTACAAATATAAATTTCTCTTTGGCTGAAAAATTATTCCCTCGATGTCTTTTCTTGGTTCCATGATTGAAATTATGCGCCAGCAAAAATGATACTCCAAGCGAAGACGACTTGAAAATACAGAGTTTACTATAAAAGAAGTAGTCCACACCTGTGGAGTAACGGTTAGCGCGTCTGGCCGCGAAACCAGGTGGTCCGGGTTCGAATCCCGGTCGGGGAAAGTTACCTGGTTGTGATTTTTCCGGGGTTTTCCCTCAACCCAATACGAGCAAATGCTGGGTAACTTTCGGTGCTGGATCCCGGACTCATTTCACCGGCATTATCACCCTCATTTCATTCAGACGCTAAATAACCTAGATGTTGACACAGCGTCCTAAAATAATCCAATAAAATAAAATAAAAATATAAAAGAAATAGATACCTTCAATATTTTATAAGTTCACAACATTAATGTTATCAGAAATATGTTTACACTGTTGTACGATGTACTTCTTGAAGTTTACTATGAAAACTGACAAATTTTCAATATGTGCTCCTTGTGTCACACGACACATATCAAGGTGATAGTCTGATTCATCCTATATCTTTTTTTTTTAGTTGGTTATTTAACGACGCTGTATCAACTACTAGGTTATTTAGCGTCAATGAGATTGGTGATAACGAGACGAGGCCGAGGATTCGCCATAGATTACCTGGCTTTCACCTTACGGATGGGGAAAACCTCGGAAAGAACCCAATCAGATAATGAGCCCAAGCGGGGATCGAACCGCGCCCGAGCGCAACTTCAGACCGGCAGGCAAGCGCCTTAACCAATTGAGCCACGCTGGTGGCTTTCATCCTATATCTGATGTAACATAACTTCATCGATGCTTACCACAACTCTCGTGATGTATAGTTTCAACAAATCTAAATAATTAAGGGGACGTAAACCTTGTCTTTCACAAGACCTCCTCTCCAAAAAAGTCGCATTGCGTGAGATCGGGGCTCCTTAGTGGCCATTGCGCGAGAACGCGTCTGTTGCACTGTCTGTTACACTGTCAATCCAGTGTTGTGGAAATGTTTCGTCCAGGTAATTTCTAACATCCCGGTGCCAGTGGGGTGGTCCTCCAACCTATTGGAAAATTAAGTTCTCCCCGTCAACAGTTTCTCAACCTAACAGCTCGAAATGCATGACGAGATCACAAATAGCCATCTCAGATTTTATGCTTACGCCAGCGCAACAATGTGCGCAGTAAGTACCAGCAACATGTCTTATCGAATCTTCTACAGTTCCTGAACCTAAGAGCGCAAAATCACACAACATCGAAAGTGTTTATTTCTTTTGTAGTAAACTTGTATTTGCTTCGTTAGTAAAATCATTAAGTCCTGCTCAAGCCAAACAAAACATGGTAACACGAGAGTGATTAAAAAATAAGGTAACAAGAGTTCTCAGGGGTGACATATCTATCACCCTCTTCTTTCGAATTTTTCGCCAGGGCCGAAGCAGAAGACCACAGCCTTGTCACGCGGCCATTAGATGGCGCATGTTTTGCGGCAGATCCTCGCAATATCAATTTTAAGATTGCTGCGTGCAAGAAAACATGGCCAAACTAGAAAGTGCATAGTGTGATCCGATTTGTGCGTCTGAAGGGCACCTCACCAGCAGAAATTTGTCGTAAACTTGATCAGGTGTACTGTACGAATGTCATGTTACGGAAACAGAGCTTCAGCTGGGAGGTACTGGACCATTTTCCCTACAGCCCCGACCTGATACCCAATGATTTCCATCTCTTCGGACCGTTAATGAGGCATCTAGATGGTAAATGACTCAACACCAATAGGCTACGACCGTTCAGCAAGCCGTCCGGACGTGGCTTTAGGGATTTGATGCAGATGTTTTCTATACTGACATTCGTGCCTTGGTTTACCGTTGGAACAAGTGTTTGGACAAGCATGGTGACTATGTTGAAAAGTATTGCGTACTACTGTGTATCAGTATATCTGCCTGTGAAATAAAGTTTGTCTATGAGAGTTTTTGTTACTTTACTCTGTGAAGCACCCTCATCATGCAGACGGCCGTAAGCATATACAACCAATCACATTCGCGGTTCTGGAGTAAAAAAAAAGATTAAAAACGAATTTATTAAATAGAGTTATGTTACCCATTTTTTTTTAAATCCTCCTCATAGTCGTATGAAAAATGTTATATCCAAGATGCATGCAAGAAATCTCCACGTTTGTAAACGGACGTAAATTTAAAAGAAATGGGGTTGATGTAACGGCCAACTTTTAAATATTTATGTAATTGATTGATTGATTGATTTATTTACACATTAAAGTTTTATAAAGTCATGGCTGTACCTACGCTGGCTTACGGAAGTGAGACTTGGACGTTAACTAAGAAGCAACAAAGTAAAATACAGGCGACAGAAATGAAATTTATAAGTAATGTGAAGGGATGTACGAAGAGAGACTTAATAACAAATGAAAGCATAAGAGAAGAGTTAGAAATTTTTAATATAAATGAAAGATTAAAAGATTTTAAACAAAACTGGAAAGAACAAGATACCATACTTACTTACTAAACAAATAATGCAATATCATCCTGAAGGAAGAAGATCGGTGGGCAGACCTAGGAAACGATGGCTGGAGGACTTCGAAGACGGAACAGGCATTTAATTGCCTATACCATGGAGTGATGATGATGATGATTTATACAATTTTATTTCTCTACTCATTTGTTTATTTATTCATTTCACAAGTGTTGGAACCGGGATGGATCCTTGTGCTTAGGCTATTTAGGCCCACTGTATACGCCCTATTTGCAATGTTTGTCTTAAGCCAGATGGATTATCCGGGTGGAATTCGTGAATTCGACGCTGACAGGTGGGCCATCCTTCCTGGGCTCTACAGATAAGGTCCCATCAGCAACTGACGGACCCGAATCCGCAAACCAGAGCCCTAAGTCCTTAGAACCTAGACCAGCATCGGAAACCCCTACTACCGTCAGACATTAGCCCAGCCTATTTTTACTGTTACAAATGATAGGCCTAGATAAAATGAGTGGAAAATGAAGAGTGTTGGTGGAATGAAAGAGAGAAATGGGAGTACCCCGAGAAAACCCTTTGAAACCACCACAAATTTTACCTAGACCTGACCGGGGATCGAACCCGAATAAAGGTGGCTTTAAAATTAAAATAAATGTTTGTTGTCTTGTGCTTTTGGCTAATTTAAGGAAGATTAGTGAAATCGTGCATATGTTTGGCACAATTTAACACCAACTTTGCAAAGAATTCGAGCTCCTTTCGTAGACTGTTGATATAACTACTAATCTGTTGTACTATGCAAGTGATATACAGTACATTATAATTGATGAAGGAATTAACAAATAGCAGCTCAGGCTGTAACCTCAGAAAGTGTTTCAAATGGGACCCTGTGTGCAGCATTAATCACTGATCAAGAATGAGATAAACGAAGCGTCGTATGATAGATGCATTGCGTGATGGAACTCTTTTTATTCATTGTTGAGATAACTAAAGACATTCCGTTCCACTGTTGAATCTCTAAGATACTTTGTGTATGGGTCGTGCTTTGAAAAAAAAAAAAATCGCTCATGAGTCTTCAACCGCTGGCACGAAGAACGGACTGGCTTGTCTGCTAGCAGCTGATATATACTATAGTGTACTGCGCGCCTGGTAGCACCGCTACCCGCAACACCGACCAGGCAATTGGGTAGCCGCAACGTGAAGGGGCCTTGCACGCCACCCCCATCTCCCGTACCGCCCCTCTCCTAACCATAAAAAGCCAGGAAACTTTTTAACTGTATCATCGGAGCCTCTGAAAACCGGGAGTCGTTTTTGTAATAGGGACTAATGAATTGGCTTAGGTAGAGACATGGATTTCTTTTTTTATTCCCTGGCAATTACTAGAAATGCTCTACTTGTACACGTTAAGTTTTGGCAGCTTTTTCGTTTGATGTATGTTAATCAGAGGTTAGTACATCGTGGTGCGCGTGTCGAATGAGACTCACTGCGTTACTAAAATTATTATTAATTTGGGGTTACGAAAGAGCCATTTTTAGTGTATAGTATGTCAGTCTGTTATACACTCGTTGCCTATCAAATCATGCTGTATCAAGTACTGCTACTGAAATTCTTTACAGCAATCCGACTTCGAAGGAGAAGATTTCGTTTCGATATTTCTACTCAAATTGATCTTAAGGAATTTCAGCTCTATTTTACAAATTCAATTAAATGTTGCAACATTATCTTTTAGTTTAGTATATAGTATATTTAAAAGTCATCAAATAATACAAAATTACAATTGGGTTAGGATAGGCTCACACTGTGGCAAATCAATTTGACTCATACGGTTTTTTACAACCAACTACAGAGCGTTCGCCTACGGGTGGGGCCAGGAAAGCGGCCTGCCTGCAGTGTCGCTTGCGGGAATCGTCTATCCGTAAGCTTCCGCTTTTTATACTATACTCTGTAGGATTTAATTTTAAGAGTTTAGCAGCAGTAAAGATGATGTTTTTGAAACACTAACTTCCTGTGAAACACTTCTTAAAGATTTATTAGGAGAGCGTGTAAATTATGCACTGATTTCATCAATTTTTTCTCCCGTCAGTACTCTTTGTTTTCGCTTAGGAATTGTAGCATTTATCGACCCTGTTGTCCTTCATTTGTTAACAAGACGTCTAACAGTTTCTCTACCCTGAATTGGATATTTCACTTCAAATTGCCTACGCACCTCTCTACATGACTCTGTTTTCACATATGCATCAATACATAAAAACTCTCTGTTCAAGCGTGAATTTTGCCTTTTGAATTGTTAACAAATTTTACACACACGCTGAATATTTAAGCAACTGTGTCAAGAAACTGCACTGTACGTGTTAAATACTGCAAAATCTGGCTCACAACTGATAACTTGTCGACCTTGATGTCTTTGATTGTCGAGCGTGTCTCAACAACTGCGCGTACAAAGCGGCTTTCCTGGCCTCACCCGTAGGCGAACGCTCTGTATACAGCCCTTGATAAGAAGGTTAGAGCCTGTCACATGGGCACTCTAAGCAGGCGAAACATTTTATTTGTTCCAAGCAGGGAGAGACAGCCAAAAACATCTTTTCAGAGAACTATGTGATTTGTTTGCTACAATGTAGGCCTATATTGAAGTTGTTTGAAATGCTTCGTAGTAAGGAATCCAAATGGGTTTTATATATCAATATCATCAATTATCGATTTGTCTATTATTATTATTATTATTATTATTATTATTATTATTATTATTTAATATTATTATTTTAGGCACAGTATAATTCGAAACATTAAATAACAATTTCGAGTCTCATGAGGATGTGCAGTATAACGAGAAACACATCCATGTAAATGTTTATATAGGAACTATTAGCTAAATCATACAGTGAAAATATTCTCTGGTCTACAATCCTTAAGAATACACACAGTCTCTTCTGTAGAAGAAGAATATCTTCAAGGAAGTCACTACATATTATCCTTCATTTCGTCACTATATTTTCATATCAGGTACATATATCTATAGTCCTATATACATAAGTAAATGCTGTGATGACTGTGTGTATGTATGTATGTACAGTGAAACCTCTCCTTAAGGACACCCCAAGATACGGAAACTCCTCATATACGGACAGATTTTTATGTCCCAACTGAAATAATATAGAAATAATGATAAATTTAACTCTCGTTTACGGACACTCTCAGACACGGGCACGGACAGAGTTTCACAGTCCTAAAGCTTGCTTTACCTCCTGACTGCAGATATAACTTGGATTTCAAGACCTAATGTGTTACAGAAATGGAAAATTTAGTACAGAAATTCCTTAACATGAAAGAAGACAATAAGGGTCTCGTAGGCTACCACTAGCCCAGCCGGCTACTCCTTGTTAGCTGGAAGCGGGTGGATAAACAAAGTCATAAAATTTAACCTGTCTGATGGGTCCAAGTTTTCCGCGACATGATATTGTATTCGACACATGATAAGGTTAGTAGGATTATTCTCTTCACTTTAATCAGTTGTTCTGTTTCGAAATACATGACACCTGAACGTAAAGGTTAAGTGAAAACTGTAAATTGCAGCACTGCATAACTGTAGACCTAGAATAAAATTACATGGCACAGTACTATATTTTCTTTTTCGGTCTTATCTACTGTAGTTCAAATTTGCAAGAATTTACTGTACTATACTGTATTTAGAATTAAATTACAGTAATATATTTCATTTAAAGCGTGACGGGATACATAATGCATATTATAAATTTACTGTTACAATAAAGGACACCTGCCAGATGCGGACAGATTGTACCGTCCCTTCGATGTCCGTTACTGAGAGGTTTCACTGTATGTATGTATGTATGTATGTATGTATGTATGTATGTATGCATGTATGCATGTATGCATGTATGCATGTATTTATTTTTTATTTTATTGGGTTATTTTAAGACGCTGTATCAACATCTAGGTTATTTAGCGTCTGAATGAAATGAAGGTGATAATGCAGGTGAAATGAGTCCGGGGTCCAGCACCGAAAGTTACCCAGCATTTGCTCGTATTGGGTTGAGGGAAAAGCCCGGAAAAAACCTCAACCAGGTAACTTGCCCCGACCGGGATTCGAACCCGGGCCACCTGGTTTCGCGGCCAGACGCGCTGACCGTTACTCCACAGGTGTGGACTGTATGTATACTGTTTTCGCTGTAAGAAAAATCCTAGTGTAAACATAAGCACGTTGCTGTCATACTCGTGATTGGCTCCCAGTCGAAACAGTCACATGGCGCAGGAAAATATAGTTCGTATTTGGAAACCACAATCTTGTATTATTTGAAAATAAAAAATTGAATTCTAGTTGTTAAATACGATGAAACCATTTAACTTCACTCATATGTAAAACGCTATGTAAAAGAAAAGCTACTTTTATATCTTGTTATGTACTATGAACGCGGATGAATTCCAACAGTAATACCGAGGTAATCTGTTCTTGTAACAAGCTGGCGTCACTTGAGCTCGTAGTTTTTCACGTAAGCACGTGATACTGAAGTATGGCTTCTGCATTCTCAACTGCCCTTTGTGAAGACATAAGACTTAAAAAATAATTAATTACAGTAATTATAAAATAACTGTTTCCTAAACAAACGAATGCATAGTAGTGAGGTTAGGCCTACTTGACGAGTAACGGGAAATGTTTAACATGAAACAGAATGTACAGCAGTAGGCGGGAACATGTACTGAGAATCTATGGCGCCAAACAGTGGCCAATGAAGCCTCACTTCAGTCACGTGCTATTGTTTACATTAGGATTTTTCTTACAGCGAAAAGATTATATATGTATGTATGCATGCATGTATGCGTATATGCGTGTAGGTGTGTGTGTATTTTTTTTAACATATTATTTTGGACTAAATATTGGACACAATTCTTCAGAAGAACACTATTTTGCAAACATATTTTTCCTTAAGATTATCCTAAATTGATGAAATCTTAACGGGGATGCAGAAGCAGAGAATGATTTCAAAGCTTCTTGGCCCTGGCGATGGTGGCATGTCATTGCTCAACTTCACGCTTCACTTGTTTTTACCCCGGATGCTCGTTGTGTTGGGTGTTCTGTGGACACCTCGTACGTGAGGTGAGGACGGAGCAGTTTTTGCCCTCTTTAGGAACCGAACCTTGACCATCCGATCGCAGCCAATCTTCCGACTCAGTTAACAAGAGTTACAAGTTGAGGTAGGCGCTATTATTATGACAGAAGAAACATGCATTGTACACTTTCGATGTCCAGAAGAGATATTTTGCTGTAAGTGGTGGTTCCATCTATTTGTATCAATTCGTAGAAATCTCTTGAAAGATATAAATCACTTACTGTTCACCGACATAAAAAAGACAGTAACCTATAATTTTCTACATATTACACGAAAAACATTTCTTTTAATCCAAAGAAATATGATGTGTGACTTATGGAAACACTGGTGAAAAATGTGAAAAGTTTAGGGATTTTTTCCACTACTTAAACACCATTACTATGTACTTTGGTCCTATTAAAAGGAACTTGTTCAATTATACTTGTTTAAAACTATTTTTATCATGTGTGTGTACAATTGAGTGAAATTAGTACTTCGAAATTGCCATTGGAAAAATATGAAAATTTTAACAATTTTCTTTTCCACTTAAAAAATAACGTCATTGTGTGTATACTTTCGTCTTGCTAAAGGAAATTGTTCAATTCTGCTTCTACGTTGGTTTAAAAATACTTTTATAATGCCTGTTTGGGCAGGAGATTGAATATAGTACTTCTAAATTTCCATTTACCGTATTTTTATAATAAATATTGTCAGCCACCGGCGTAGCTCAGTCGGTTAAGGCGCTTGCCTGCCGGTCTGAAGTTGCGTTCGGGCGCGGGTTCGATTCCCGCTTGGGCTGATTACCTGGTTGGGTTTTTTTCGAGGTTTTCCCCAACCGTAATGTGAATGCAAGGTAATCTATGGCGAATCCTCGGCCTCATCTCGCCAAATATCATCTCGCTATCACCCATCTCATCGACGCTAAATAACCTAGTAGTTGATACAGCGTCGTTAAATAACCAACTAAAAAAAATAAATAAATATTGTCCTATATTTATGAAATTTTTGAGGCACATGGACAATATGATCAGTTCCAATTATTGATTGCAGAAGCGCATATCGTCGTTGTTCCGGCAATAACTTCTATGTGACATATTTATCGATTTTCAGATTTTTGCTCTGTTAAATTACTTAAATAGTGATACTGCAAATAATAAAATCTCCTGTATGTAATTATAATTCTTTCTTTCGCAAATATAAGAATTCACAATCTCCTATGCACTACTGCCATAGAAGAACAAATGTGTTTTTTTTTCTTCCTACTGAAAAATTTCATATTTTGCACATAGGAGTTACTGCAGGAACAACGACGATATTTAAATGACTTGATGGCCATTATTGAATACTGTGAACATTGACTACATTGTAGTAGGCCATTGACGATACAAAGGAGGAGAGTTCGGCCGGCATCGTGAATCGGGTCTCGGTATAGCTCAGATAGGAAGAGCGCTCAGCGCGCATACCTGAGAGATCCTGGGTTTGATTCTCGTTGCCGGAACGAATTTTTCTCTAATAATAGTTATCTACATGTTGACCACATGTAGGTAGTCTTGATTATTCAATGAGGACGGTAAGGCCTCATATATGAATATTATATAAAGCCAGTTAAGTTGAAAAATAAATTTATGGACATACAATATATTATTATGTAGATAGTCATTACATATTATTTGTATTGACCTAATGATATATAGATTGTATTATCATGAGATTGTAATAATCTTTATATTTAGCTCGTTAATTTGATGTTATTGAATGTTGATTGTTACTGTGTTGTAACTTATGTTATTCTTGAACCTATTATTTATCTGCTGAGAGAGATATTTAATTAAATATACAGATATTAGTTATTAAATACTTTGGACAGACTAGAAAATCTTTTCAAACACGTTACAAGGAACATATCACAGCCATAACTAAACCACATTACAATTCAACCTACCCAGAGCACATCATAAACTCCAAACACAACTACATCAATATAGGCTACTGACATGAAAATACTACATATTAAACCAAAAATTCAGAAAATCGATACTTTAGAACAATACTAAAATTATAGACGCACAGAAATACACCCACAAATACACAACACAATTTAATTTCAGAACACCTCCTTTTCGATACAATCATGAAAACACTCGACCATAACAGGAAACCAGAAGATAGCGCTGGAACCCACAAGAATTTAGAAGATGATGGAATAACATCGAGACTAGTCAATCCAGTAAAATAACACCATAATTTAAATATTAACGCAGTGAAGTTGTTGCTTATTTAATCTAAATGAAGAGTACAGGGGAAAAATAATCAAAGTCACATTTCTCATAAGGCTAATGCCATATAATTCAGTATATTACTGCAAAACATTAGTGTTTTTCTTATCGAAACTGATAAAGGAAAATGACTACCATGGATACAATCATCCTTTCCTACTTTTTCATTAGGAACAGCAATAAATTTTGCAGTAATATACTGAGTTAGAAGATTAAATCACTCTTAAGAGAATTGTGAATTTAATTGTTTTTCCCCTGTACTCTTCAAATAACTTAATAGTTCATCGGTTATTAAAAACGATTTTAACCTCCTGAGTCCTGAGACATTTGTTGTCTTATTTTTAAAGTTCAATATAATTGTACACTTAAAAAAAAGTCAGTGACATGAGGAAAAATGCTGAAAAAATTCTGAAGGTTACAGTTAGGTACAATACCGTACTTCGAGTCTCTGCACATCTTACTATATCAAAATCATGTTTGAAGTATGGTATAGTATACTATATTCTCAGGAGGGTAAGATGCTTGAATTTAGTGAACTCCCACTAGATTTTTGACCGGACGCGCTGCTTTAGATCCTAGATCATACATACCCAAATTGTTCTGCGTTATAGGCTTTGACGGTAACAACTTTGGTCAGGTTTACTATACTGCCATCTAGTTATTACATAAGGAGTCACGTCATAACTCCCATTTCAATTGCATTAGCGACTGTACTGCGACTGTGTTCGTTTACGGAGGACGGGTGGCGATCCTGGCAGTTGTTCTCTTCAAAGTGCAACCGATTTTAACATAGGAATGAGCAATCTATATGTGATCTGGGGTTAGATTCTAAGCCAGTCATGTCAATTGATGCCCATAGGAGCAAGCGCGCGCTTTAGAGCTCAGGAGAGCCTGAGCGCTTTACAGCGGAGACAGACGAAAGAGGTGGTATATGCCGCTTGGTCGAGCTATATTCAGGGATGGCCAGACTGATTCAATAGATAAAGGGAATAGTACATACTAAAACTGTATCCATTTTAATTCTTAAATTTGTGTGAGAAGTGTAAGTGCATTATAAGAATGTAAGTTTTAATTTTAATGCTCATTTTTCACAACTTTGGTTTTTTTTATTCAAAAGAAATATTTTCTTAACTTATTTTTATAGAAAAGTTAAATTTTCAGATATAGGCCTATTTATTTAGTAGCCTTACAGAATGTTTTCGTAAATCTAATATATCGTAAATACATATTACTGAGGATAGTGTATTGAAAATTTTGAAAATATTCGCATGGAAATTGTTTGTAAGGAAATGAATTAACAAAGCAACTACTGTTACATCATAAGCAAAAGATACGTGCCCATGTGTTGTAAAAATGTCAGCTCTATAGCTTCAGCAATTTTCGAGAAAATAATTTAATATTCTGATGATAGCAAGTTGCTCACCAATATCACCTTAAAAGCATGATGCGATAAGAGTTTTGTTATGGAATATTAATTACACTTAAAACATATACAGCACTTAGGTAACTTTTTTTTTGTACTGTAATATTGTTTTGATTAGTTTATTGATTACTTTTGTAAGGCTAAATTTACCATCAATATCAATCCCAACTTATCATGTCATACTCAATCTCTTTTTTTGGGATATTACTTTCTTTATGAATGATGTGTTTCATTCACTTGGTACATTATAGTTGTACTACTATGGAATTTATGTCAATATTCTTTTTTAACTCTTTATTATGTTATTAACGTTTAAAACACAACTACAATATTATGAAATTGGTATTAGTACTTTTGTTTTACAGACAATATAGATAATATCAAACAGAAAGAAGCCATATAAAAATAATGACATAATATTTAACGTTCCATTTGAACTTGTGCACCTCTGTTTTCTTAATCCAACAGGCTGCTTATTCATATACACAATCCTTCCTCTTTCCATACTTAGCGCTTAATGCCCGCGCACGACGTCAAGGTCAGAAAAATGCGCTTGCTTTGACATCACTGTTCTAAGCAAAAGATTCGGTTTAAGTGTATAAAAATGCACCACATAACGAAACAAAATGAAATGCCATAATTCTCATAGGCAAATAATGATGTAAATGTGTCGGGCAGCCACGAGAGAATCGTGAAACGTTTGAACTGGCCCTTGAAGGGAAAGTTGGTGTATTGTGTCGCGTTGTATTATTCACGAAAGGAATTCGATTTGGGCTCTTGTTTTCGCAATAACGTCATTAGCAGGTGGACACTTGGACATTAAACAAAACTAATAATAGATGAAGAGTATCGCATGAGAGACACGTGGGCCGTGTGCATCGATCCCAGAACGGCGAGTCATTAACCCAAAATTGTTGTAAAGAGTGGAGCGGCGGGATTAGCTCAGACAGGCACATTAGCCTTCAACTCATCCCTCAAAACGCGACGCGACGCGGAGCCGTGCCGGGCCGGGCCGGGCGTTCTGATAAGCGACGCAGGCCAGTCAGCTGTGCATTTCTTGAAGAACGCCACGTACAAATGTACGCAGGTAGCGAGCCGGGGTTCCCAACAATAAAATTGATCACATTTCATTACTCTATTAATTATTAATTTATTAGTATACCTGTTCCTGTCATTGATCGATTGATTGATATGTTCCTTCTTTTCTTTAGAGTTCCGTTTATTCACTTGTTCATCGTTTATCATTTATTCTCCATTATTCATTCTTCTATAATTAATTCATCGCTTACTAGCTTGCTCAGTTTTCAATCATTTTCTCGTCGTTATTCATTCCTCATAATAAATAATAAGTTATTGTACATTGCTTACTAATTATTTGTATATTTATTTAATTACATATTTATTTATTTATTTATTTACGCACTCACTCATTTATTTATTTTAATTGACTGATTTTATTTATTTATTTTATTTATTTATTTATTTATTTATTTATTTATTTATTTATTTATTTATTTATTTATTTATTTATTTATTTATTTATTTATTTATTCATTCATTTTTTCAGTTTTCCTTTTTTTATTTATTAGGCCTAATTTATTGATTAATTAATTTATTTACTTATCGTTTATTCGAATATTCGTTCGTTCGTTTGTTTGTTTATTTATTTATTCACCACGTGGTTTCGCGGCCAGACGCGCTGACCGTTACTCCACAGGTATGGACCATTTGGGATTGCAGAACTTCGGAATTCCTTAGGGTAGACTAATATCTATCTGAAGGTAGCCTTTACTCTCTTAAGCCCTCGGACAACTGATTTCGGACTTAATGCATTTTTTCAAAAGAACATGAGCATATAATATTAAGGAAATAGTACGGTAAGTCCTGCATAACTCTGTTTATTTGTAAGCGTAACTTATAATTTTCAAGGTAAACTGTGGTTCCACTATACCAAAACAAAATAAATTGGTTTATAGTTTTATCAGATATGAAAGAAAAATAAAATTGGTATTTTCTTTACCTGCATTCTAAGTTGATAAAATGGACTTATTGTACAATGCGACTGAGCCACCGGCGTAGCTCAATCGACTAAGGCGCTAGCCTGCCTGGTGTAGTTCCTTCCGAGGTTTTTCTCAACCGTAAGGCAAATGTCAGGTAATCTATGGCGAATCCTCGGCCTCATCTCGCCGAATACCACCTTGCTATAACCAACCTCATCGACGCTAAATAACCTCGTAGCGTCGTTAAATAACCAAGAACAAAAAATATAAAAATATCTCTGAGATACAGATTTTCATGTTTGAAGTACAGTAGTCCTAGTTAGGTGGCAATTTTAGCCGGTAGTTACTCTAAGCCCTGCAGCATACTGCATCGGATATTCTGTCTCGGACAGGATGGTTTTGTCGGACGAATGTTCGATGCAGTATGCTGCAGCCTCATAAGAATTTGTGTAATCACCGTCACATCGAACGGTCTGTGACAAAACCGTCCTGTCCGAGACAGAATGTCCGATGTAGTATGCTGCAGCCTTATAAGAATGCGTGTAATCATCGTCACATCGAACGATCGGAGACAGAATGTCCGATGCAGTATGCTGCAGCCTCATAAGAATGCGTGTAATCATCGTCACATCGAACGGTCGGAGACAATGTCCGATGCAGTATGCTGCAGCCTCATAAGAATGCGTGAAATCATCGTCACATCGAAAGGTCCGAGACAAAACCGTCTTGTCCGAGACGAAATGTCCGATGCAGTATTCTGCAGCCTAACCGACGATGACGCACGTGTCCATAACACTGTTATAAACATAAATATTTCACATTTTATGATCTGATAATTTTAAACTTTTGAGTAATTCATTGCATGCAAAAGAGCATAGTAATTCATCACACGTGTTAAAAGAAGTTGCTGACATTCAAGCAATGATTGCGCGGCCTCTGATGTAAATCTACGGAACCTCTGTTTGTACCAGCAGTGGCGATTCGCAAATCGAGTTACCACAGACAATTCCCTCGAGTTCGACAGAAAATCGAAGAGTGAAAAGAAACAAACGTAAAACCGGCCGCAGTAGCCCCGCGCATATGGCAGGTTTTGTAGATTATTTAGCAAAATAAAAAACCGAACTCCGGATGACTTTTCGGCGGTTGAAGTGAAAGAGAGAGAGAGGGAGAGGTTCAATAATTTAAGCTAGAGGGTAGGAAGACCTTTGGGGGCGAGAGGAGGGTTGAAGGGGTTAGTTTAGGTTGGTATATGTTGGTTGCTACTTGGATGGAGAGAGACAGAGACAGAGAGAGCAAGGTTTAGGGCTCGTTAGTCCCACAGCCACTGTGAGAGTTCCGCTGCCCCTTACAAGAACAAGACTAATGGGTCGATATCGCGGCATAGGCTTCTCCTTACCACACATACACACCATCTCACTCCCTCGCTCGCCCACGCAGAAACATCCGTCCATGACAATATTGGAAACACCAGTGTGCTTCCACGATTGTTTCTACATTCGGGAAAAATGCCCTTCGTATAACTCTCTCCTTGTGATCAGCTTAATCTGCGTCCTCTGTTCCTTAATTCCTTCTTCTTTCCATTCTTCTATTCCCTCCACTTCATCATCTTCTCACATGTCTCACTCAGTTTCCTGTTCATTATTCCGTCATGGTCTTAATATTTTTTCCCATTCTTTCCCTCGCATATCTCCCTATAATACCCTCTCTTCGTCTCAGTTTACTTGCTCTTATTCTTTCATTTTCTTTGCCTTCGCATTATCCTTTTTTCTCTTCTTCACCTCATTTTTCTTTTCTCGTTTTTTTCTTTTTCTCTGTTCATCTTTCCTCTCTTTTCCCTTCTCTTTTCTTCCTTTCTCCGTATTCTTCTCTTCTCCTTTACTTCTCTTCCTCTCCTTATTTTCTCTTCTATTTCTCTCCCTTTCTTTTTCTCTTCTTTTACTTTTTCCCTCATTTCATATCTTTTCCTTAATTTCCTCCCCTTTTCTTCTTCATTCTCTTTTGCCATCTTCGTTTCCTTTTGTCCTCTTATTCTTTCACGTTCCTTTCCTTCTATTGATATCATTTTCCTCTTCCTCTCTTCATATTATTTTCATCTTCTTTTTTTATTTCCCCTTCTTCTCATTTATTTTTTTTTCATTTCTTACATTTATTTACTTAATAATATTTCATATAAAAACGATACATGAAAGTACGGTACCCCGAAAGAGCAAAGCTCGTGTTCTCTTCTCTGCATTTACTCTTGTTTTTTTTTATTTTCTATTCTTTTTCTCTCCCTCTTTTATTAACTTCTCTTACCTTCACATTCTCTTCTCTTCATTTTCTCTTCTTTTCTTCTTTTCATTTTTTTGTTCTCTTCATTTTCTCTTTTTTTCTTCTTCTCTTCATTTTCTCTTTTTCTTCTCCTCATTTTCTCTTCTTTTCTTCTCCTCTTCATTTTCTCTTCTTTTCGTCTTCTCTTCATTTTCTTCTTCTCTCCTTCTCTTCATTTTCTCTTCTTTTCTCCTTCTCTTCATTTTCCCTTGTTTTCTTCTTCTCTTCATTTTCTCGTCTTTTCTCCTCTTCATTTTCTCTTGTTTTCTTCTTCTCTTCATTTTATCTTCTTTTTCCCTTCTCTTCATTTTCTCTTATTTTCCCCTTCTCTTCATTTTCTCTTCTTTTCCCCTTCTCTTCATTTTCTCTTTTCTTCTTCTCTTCATTTTCTCTTCTTTTCTTATTCTCTTCATTTTCTCCTCTTTTTTTCTTTTTCTCTTCTTCTCTTAATTTTCTTCTCTTCTCGATTTTCTTTCCTTCTTTTTCTCTGCCGTACTATTTTCCTTTTTCTCTTCTATCCTTCACTTCCTCTTGTCTTCATGTCCTTTTCTTTTCGTTTCCTCTTCTTCTCTTCAATTTCCTTTTCTTTTACTCTTTTACTTTTCATTTATTCTCGTGTCCTCTCCTCTTCATCTTTTCCTTTTCATTTCTTTTTCTCTTCTGCTTTACTTTTCGTCTACAGGAATTTCCATTCATACTATGTTAATGATTCACCCCTTAAAAGAACTGTAACTGAACTCCTTTCACTCTATATATTTCTGTATTCTACAGGACGATTCAAATCTAAGGGACCGGCACTCCTGACGTCTCTCGGCACAGTCTGGCAAGCAGATCTTCAGCTCTCGCGGATAACGTTCTTGTTGTTTCACGGCACTGCAGACTGGCAGTGACCTTTCGCGTAAATAGTGAATTATTTGATTTCAGAGTAGTGGCCCAAATTATTCTCAGGCTCTGACGAAAACATCAGAAAACCCTCTGCTTACATACTACATGAAACGCTCGCAGTTGGAATCTCAGTAATTTGGTTGTCTGAGGAAGATAGTGTCTTATAATAACGACCCACCACAATTACATTGGTAACATCGAAGTTTGTGAGTTACAGAAAACTTGTGAAGTGATGACGATTGTACCTCGAGGAAATCTGGCTCAGATCTGTATTGTCTAGCGCATTGATGTCCAATTGGACGGAGTTTCGTAATAATAGACCAACCGACAATTTGAAAAAAAAAATAGATATTTGCATAAATCTGTTGATGGAAGGCTAATCTAACTCGGAAAAATCAAGAATGCGAAATCTGAATTTTGCTATTTATAAGCATAAATTCGTTTATTGCATAAAATTCATTTATTTATTTTGCTTTGAAATATTAATTCAACTGCTGGTGTCTCATTAAAAATCGGTAGCTATTATTTGTGTTATTTTTTGTAATACTATGAATGTTATAATACTTCTTGAATAAAACGTTTTATAAAAATAGTCTTATTTCAGTGGCCAATATCTCTAAACAGGTTTTTGGCGCTTGGTCTAATATTGCGTAACTCCGTCCAATTGTAACTCGTACGAGGTAACCCTGGCGTAAGCAACCCGCAGCGCATATTCTATAAGGTCGTTTTCCTCTTTTATATGGAAAGTTATTGACCTTAGCAGAGCATGCTTTACGTGCAGTATCTTCTGGTTCTATAGGCGTTTGGATACCCATGGACTCTAGCGCAAATTCAACTCGTACACTGACGTTCAAAGATACCTGACTTCTTATCGATAATTAGTTCGTATAAGTGTGGCTTCTTTCGTTATCACTTCTATGAATAGATGGCGAAGACAACCATCATTGTCGCCAATAGTGCATTAATAGGCCTATGCCCACATTAAAGAATTAAAAATTTCATCTCCCTCTGTTGATTGTAAAATAACACTGGTGTAGCGGGAAACCGGTGATGTCAAATATGAGAATGTTTTATATTTAATCTACATCATCATTCCACCTCCCCCCGAACACTTTTACCGGTCCCAATAATAGTGTCTCCTACTGAGAACTAGCAGAACTATTTGAAGGTTTGTCCAATTGTTATATCTCTGGTTCTGACTTATTCTATGGTTAGAAAGTTCGCTTACACGATCATAAAACTGTAGATCAGATATATTTGAACGCCAGTGTACGCACAGAGGTTTGAACTAGACTCTCTTTAAAGAAACTGAAACTATAATTATAACGTTGCGTCTAAGAGACTTCAGTAGTTGATAAAATGTCGTAAAATGAAATGATATAAAATAAAGAAGGGTGTAATGTGAGATTTTACAAGATGCAGTTAAAGCAGTGCCTCCCGTCCATAAAAGTACGTTTTGGGGTACATCTGGGAAATTCTTTTTGTACTAAAAGTTTTTAATCATTTCGTGAAACAAATGGGACAGAGTCACACGGAGAGAGAGAATTTATAAAGCGTGTTTCCTTGTCGTAAGACGGACGAAGGAATAAATGAACGTGAAGATAAAAAGAAGAAGAAACATTAAGGAAGCGAGATATGAAATCAGGCAGGACGAAGTTTGTCCCGTCCTGCAGCAGGCTCACACCAGATAACGGGATCCGAGGTGTCACAGATCCTCGTACAGTCCGGGGTGGACACAGCTATTGTTAATCTTCACCAGTTCGTATTATTCAACCCTAGAACGCCGATAAACGTCAAATGTTGCTAGTGGCTAATTTAATACCTACTGCATTCACATTTAGGGTCACATTAATAATTAAATTTTAAATACGTCCATGTCTCTTGAAAAATTAAGAAACTAGATAGAGGGGCTTCCTACGCTAAAATGTCGATTGGGTTATTAACGCCAATTTCACGGTATTAGTACCTAAATGTCTCTTTTGACGTATTTAGAAATTGGCAACGTATAATTTTTACCGCAACCAGAACAAGTTATGTGAGAATCACAAAAGAGTACTTCCTAAAAGTCTAATTTGGCCGACTGTTCAGTGTTGCCAACTAATATCAGATATCACCAAAGACGGTAAAATAACAATACTACGTACTAAAATAATAATAATAATAATAATAATAATAATAATAATAATAATATAGTATTAACAACAACGTCTTGCTTATTTACCACATCTCATCTTTATGTTCGAGGTGTTTCCTAAATGGTTCAACCACAGTCTACTATATACAGTCGCGAAGCTTGAGTTGTTTTTTTGCAAATCTCGTGATAAAGCGCTCCAAGCGGTTAGCAACTAGAAACAATAGACTGTCCATGGTCGACTTTGAACTATTTCTATCGAGTGCTAGCTCGTTGCGTATTTCACATTGATGCTTGTGAAATGTTCGTTATTGGTTATAATGAAAATGTTAATGGCTAAAATATAATAATTGGAATAATAATAATATGGGACAAGGAGGAGACTTTGTAGTGCTATAAATTGTAGCAACAATAAGAGAAAGAGGCCAGAGTTATCCTTTTTCCGATTTCCGAAAGATTCAGAAAGGTTCCTGGGTTTCCACAAGAATGCCGTGCGGAAACAAAACTGTTAATTTGAAGTTCTTTGTGTCTGTTAGAATACATTGTAATATCCTTAAATTTCACACTGAAATGTTTCAGTCTAACCGAAAGGACATTAGATGCCGGTTAAAGTTCTGTCACTTAGGCTGCTAAATTTCCAGAGAAATAAAGGTTAGGTCTACTTTTTTTTCAGAGGATATATTTTTAATTGTAGCTATTAATTTTGTTATTATTTTTATGTGTTATTTTACTAAAGACGTAGAAAAATTAAGTTTGTTTTAATGAAATTTATTGATCACGTTTTATTTTCAATTCTGGTGGGATTATTATTTCTTAGGCCTACTTTTTTCTTCAAAGGATATGTTTTTAATTATAGCTGTTAATTTTGTTGTTATTTTTATTTGTTGCTTTACTAGAGACGTAGAAAAAGTCTGTTACAATAAAATTTATTGATCACGTTTTATTTCCAATTCTGGTGTGATTATTATTGCTTAACCTCAACTACGTAAGCCTACACTACAAGTACCGGTACACGTAAGTTACTCCATTAATTCATATTTCCATTATTATTGTTGTAAAGAGAAATGCAAATTAATATTTATTGGTTTCATAGTTAATTATCGCTATAATCTTGAATGAGTGAAGCTATTATAGTAAATTTCAGTTCGTTTTGCACAAACAAAAATTATATTAACTTATTTCTTGCAGGTATCTTCGAGTTTATGGTGGAATTTAATATACTTCATTAAAATAATAAATTAACTTTATGCATTTAATATTTCAATAATGGAAGGAAGGTGTTAATTTTTCTAAAAGAACACGACAACGAAAGTATAACATATTTTGTCGGCTGCTAGGAGAGAGATCTGAGATGATGAGGCGATAGTAGCGATCCTAGTGGTGGGCAACTACCCATGTTTGCATTTTTACTACATATTGAGCTTCGCGACTGTATATAGTAGACTGTGGTTCAATCATTTATGAAATACTATATATTCCTCCTGGGCTTCTCGCATATTATGTTGGTAATTGGGATTAATATAATCTTATTTTGTCTGATAACATGAAATTTATTGCTTTGACTAAACAATTTACGATTCATGATGCCTAACCTAAAAATGTATTTTGTTTTATCACATGGAATGATTAGTACGAATTCCTAAAACAGAATACTGTACCACTTTGAAATGTATAGCCTATTTAAAATACTTATAAGCACTTTCTTTTGTATTCTTCACCTGACATAATTAGGAACATTAAATCCAGACGTTTGAGATGGGCAGGGCATTTAGCACGTATGGGCGAATCCAGAAATGCATATAGAGTGTTAGTTGGGAGGCCGGAGGGAAAAAGACCTTTGGGGGGGCCGAGACGTAGATAGGAAGATAATATGCAAATGGATTTGGGGGAGGTGGGAAATGATTATAGAGACTGGATTAATCTTGCTCAGGATAGGGACCAATGGCGGGCTTATGTGAAGGCGGCAATGAATCTCCGGGTTCCTTAAAAGCCAGTAAGTAAGTAAGTAAGTATGAGCACTTTCTTTCTTGGAGAAGTCGCGACCATGCTCTTTCCTCTCGTGGATATTTTAATAAAAATCTAAACACGAAAGAAATTCATTAAAATATGAAATATATTTCTGTCCATTATCCATGTGCATGTTTCATTCCAAGTAGGTCTATACGCTATTTTTTATTTCATTATACTTACCTGAATATATAGTTGACTTGGAATCAAATGTTACAAAAGTAAGGTAAACGTGCGAATTCTAACTGAGACAGTGGGACAAGTGAACAGCTTCAAATACTTGGGGTGTAGCCTACTGTAAGCAGTAACATGAACTGCTACCAGGAAGTCAAGAGGAGGATGGCAATGTCAAAGGAAGCTTTTAATAGAAAAAGTAGCATCGTTTGCTGACCTCTAGAAGGAGAACTAAGGAAGATACTAGTGAAGTGCTTTGTGTGGAGTGTGGCATTGTATGGGACAGAAACACGGAAATTAAAAAACAACTAAGTGAAGAGAAAACAACTAGAAGCATTTGAAAAGTGGATATCAAGAAGAATGGAACATGTGAAATGGCTAAAGAAAATAAGGAATGAAGCTGTGCTGGAAAGAGTACGTGAAGAAAGAATAATGCCGAAACTGATCAGGAAGGGAGAAAGAAATTGGCTAAGTCATTGACTAAGAAGAAAATAGGAATGATGAACGGGAAAAAATTCGATGCATAAGAAGATATTATATGATAGACAACATTAAGATAGATGGATCTTATGCAGAGACTAAGAGGAGGGAGAAAACTAGGGAAGGTTGGAAAATGCTGGGTTTGCACTGAAAGACCTGCCCTTGGGTAGAAGACTATGAATTAAGAAAAGCATGGGTAATTTATGATTGAAATTATAGTTAATAAATACAAAAGAATAGCATGCTAAAACTATTAAATATAATGCATACATTTTATATTTCCACACTCGCGGTGGAGGGTGGAAGCGGCAGTGCACAGCACAGCTGCTCATATGCGAGTGTGAAAAGACAAAGTGCATGCGCACTGTATATTAAATATACTGCCCATATTAAATTGTAAAATATAAAATGAAGTATTTATTATTATTAATCTTATTGGAGGGTGACTAATATTCATGACTTATTATTCTTTATTTCCACAATTAATTTTCATTGCTAGTGATGTCATTCTGACATAATTATGCAGGCTACTTAAAATGAACAATACAAAATTGCTACTTTTATGCTTGTCGTGTATTAACTTCAAAGCCACCGTACCTGTAAAGAATGGTGATCGTAATTGGTAGTGCTATTTAATATACTTTTGATTTGGGAATTTTATGGTGCCTGAATAAGTATTTAGCATCCCATGTAGGAGGCATGCATCAGATAAAAATAACCGGTTTTTGTTTTTATCGATTATTCTCTTGTTTCATTTCGTAGTTTCTAATGTTCACAACCTTGGTTATAAAAATGAGAGCTTATATTTATTAATTTGCCGTCTAAGCTTTTCCTACTGTGTTTAATAAAATATATAACGTTAGTGAACATTATTTTAACTTAGATCTCCGATTCTATGATTTTTATGCTCACAGTGTACTAACTTCCAAAACTCCCTGTGAACATTGGTGTGTCTACGTCATCCACCCCTTCTTCTTTCAGATCATAACTGATTCTGAGATTATGATTGGTTGACATAACTCTGTAGTTCAGTATGTGAATATGGCCGGCTGTACCGTTGGTTGTAGTTGATATTTCTTTGGCGTTTTCTGTGTTTTATTAGGGCATTGATTAATAATTGATTATTTGTTTGTGATATTCGAATTTGAGTATTAATTTTCTAAGAACGTAATCTTTTAGTTTTTCTTATTTGCGTATATTTTTACATTATTTTCTGTCTTAAAAATTTATGGTGTGAATCGATTTAAAGATTAACTTTCGTTGGTGAGAATCTATTGTACGGGGATCCTATGGACATAACAGAGGCCTGGATGGATCTCATAGAGGCCTGATGGACATTAGTTTAAAGGTATAGCTATAATATATAAACTAATTATATGTTCAACAAATTTCATTTCGAGTGGTATTAAAATAGTCGTTATAATACGTGGCATGATTCATATTCATTCATTTACCTGCAAATTTATGACTGCGAGATTGAAAACTGTTTACAGACTTGTCGTTATGGTCAGATTTTCATTTTATTGTTTTGGTTTAAATGTAATATCTTTTATTACTTTTTAATTTCATACTGTAGCTATATTTTTATTTAGAAAACAACGTTATTTGTTTTCGAATATTAATATGACAAGCATGGTCGGATTTTGATGACTCGCCAATTCTTATGACAAATTTTGGAAACAGTGTTTAAGAAATAAGTTTATTGAATAACATAGTCATTAATTACAATAAAAATCTATTTTGACGTAGTAACATATATTTGATTGCTTTACCTTCTCAGTAGACAAAATGTTATGATACTGTAAAAGATCGTTTTTAACATTCTCGCGGAAATACTCGTTTCCAGCATCACTGTTACAAAAGGAAGTGATTCTGGTCATACCGTCTCTAATTGCACAGCTGTTCCTCTCAATTGTTGGACATATTTTATTCATATTCAATATTTACGAGTCACTTTATTAAACAT
This sequence comes from Periplaneta americana, assembly GCF_040183065.1. Taxonomy (NCBI): domain Eukaryota; kingdom Metazoa; phylum Arthropoda; class Insecta; order Blattodea; family Blattidae; genus Periplaneta; species Periplaneta americana. The sequence continues at coordinate 104,643,971 of NC_091129.1, forward strand.
TTATGCATACCAAATTAGTAAGTTTGCAGTAGGTCAAAAACACTACATTGTTTTTACAGTATTTGAAATCAGAGAATGAATGGATAATTTAGACCAGGCCTGCACAAGGTTTGCGCTCTCCGAGCCGGCTCACAGCTCATGAGCGGAATGCAGATATTAGTGCGCTCTGTATAAGGGTGGACTGGAAGAAGGGTTGATTTCGTACAAAATATACACAAAAGGAAGTACTATTACGAGTGTTTATGAAATGAATTCCCGTTCAGCGTTTGCAAAACTATCTTGGACTATTATTAATTAATAAATATTTATTTTACAGAAATAATAGAAATTCTATAGCTACTTAAATGTACAATATCATTTTGTTATATTTTTATTTATCAGTATATCAAAACGGGGTTTTATGCTGTTGGCAGCTGAAAGGAACAAGTAGCCTACTGATCGTAATGAAACACCAGTTACAGAAGTTCGATGTCTGCCTTCATTAAAGTTGATTATAGAAAACAGTTGCTCACAAATATAAATGTTGAGCCAAACATAGCAATCATTTTCACAGCCGTCCACACCGCGTCTAGCCGCGAAATCAGGTGGCCCGGGTTCGATTCCCGGTCGGAGCAAGTTACCTGGTTGAGGTTTTTTCCGGGGTTTTCCCTCAACCCAATATGAGAAAATGCTGGGTAACTTTCGGTGTTGGAGCCCGGACTTATTTCACCGGCATTATCACCTTCATCTCATTCAGACCCTAAATAACCTAAGATGTTGGTAAAGCGTCGTAAAATAACCTACTAAATTAATAAAAAAATTTTTCACAGTCAGCCTGTGTAGTCGTGGATATTATTGCTAATGTTTAGTCTTGTAAAACTCAACCAGGCTAGTAGTATTATTCAAACGATCTTTAGCCCTTAGGTCACATTGAAGATCAATAAGTTCGAGCTGTAAATCGTTAAATATTAAATGTTATGTTCCGTCTTCTAGATTCCTCCATACTGTACTGTAGCAGTAGGTAAGCAACGTGAAACAGTTACTGAGAATAGGCCTACACACTGCATTCCACTAGATAACTGAGTGGTCGGTTCCCTCTCCTCTACCTATAGCAAGTCTATGTCATTCTGACGCTTCCTTTCCGTTTCGGCGAGCGGTAAACACTGCTCTCCCGCTCCGAAGGAGCGCGCGTGCTCGTTGAGCGCTGTTTGTGCAGGTATGATTTAGACAGTAGGGCCTACAACAGAGCCGGCTAATCTCGCTTCTAGGACCGGGCCGTACCGAGCCGTACAAAAAAAGAGAATCGAAATATTGTCAGTATAATTCGCTTCTATATTCTTTAATAATGATAGATTGACAGCAATAATCAAATGCTAGCTTAGCAATATTTAAAATACAACTACATATATAATACCAGATTATAACGGAGGAATGAAGGACAAATATGATGTGATGCAAAATTTTGCGAAACCGCTAATAACATGCAGGTCATGCATTTTGGCAAGACACTCTACCACTCTTCCTACAGAGCTGCGCAAGAGATTGGATGAGTCTGCTTACGAATTATAGGGGAATGGGTTAGTTTTTTTCTTGAACTCTGTAGACACACGCCCGATCTTCCCTTCTACTAACTCAGTAGACACATGCCCGACCTTCCCTTCTACTCCTACCCCCTCTACAGAAACGTTGTTACCGTACTGCACATCGCGAGTGTCTTGAGAAAATGCATGAGCTGTAACTATGACCACGTTGGTGTTGTATTTAGCTTTCAGAGGACACAGCTGACTTTTTTACTCAAAAAAATCTCTCACCGGCGATAACGCTATTCACCGCTTTAATAATGTTAGAGAGTTTTTGCCCACCTTTCTAGTATTCACGGTAGCGCTAACGTCAGCTGACTGATGTTCTACGCATGCGTCACTTTCCCGTAACGTTAAACTAATAAGGTAAGACTCTATTCCGATTCATTTAAGAGTCCATACCTGTGGAGTAACGGCTAGCGCGTCTAGCCGAGAAACCAGGTGGCCCGGGTTCGATTCCCGGTCGGGGCAAGTTACCTGGTTGAGGTTTTTCCGGGGGTTTCCCTCAACCCAATATGAGCAAATGCTGGGTAACGCTCGGTGCTGGACCCCGGACTCATTTCATCGGCATTATCACCTTCATCTCATTCAGTCGCTAAATAACCTAAGATGTTGATAAAGCGTCGTAAAATAACCTACTTCATATAAGAGGACACTCTACTAAAAATGACAACTTTTTTCCTAATCATTTTTCTTCAACCAAATTTTGAGAGTTTTTTTACTATGTAAAGGACTAAAAAATCCAAATTTTGAACTCACAAGTATTTTTGGTTTTTGATTTTTTATTTACTTATTGTCCTTAGAAATACAGTATGTTCAAACTCAAGTTTTTAGTAGAAGACTTCAATTTTCAAGCTTCCTTTTTTTTTGTCACATTCACAATACATAGAGAAACATTTCTATGCATTAATTTTATGAGATATCTCATTTATTCACTTTCAAAATTTTTTTGAAATTTTTAAAATATCATTTTTTTTCTATGATTCATGAAGAAAATTAATAAAATAAACTAGCAGCATTTCTTATAAAATAAATGCGTAGAAACATGCAGCTCCCTTATAAATACTTGCAGTAAACATTTCATTCACATTGATTAATATTTGGCATTAAAAAATGTTGGTGTTGAAGCAAAAAAATAAACTTAGAGAAAAATGGATTTGAAAGTAAAATGAATATTTATGTAACGCATATCTATTAAAATTCTTCTCTGCAACATTCATCTAGTAACTTCAGGGAGCCAAAGTTAGAAGGAAAAGTTGCTAGATTTGTAATCAGACATTTTTTAAAAGAATTCTTTAATGAAAAAATAATTTTGACAGCTCTTTAAATGTCATGCCTCCTTACAGCCTTAATTTAAAAATATTTTTAAACATGTTTGTTATCAGAATTGAACTAAATCCATTTGAGGTATGAAAATATACATTCTAAAGAAGTGAAATGGCCGATAATTTTTTTTTCATTTTTATGATTTACAGTATAGTCACCCCTTAAGGTGAAGTTTAAAGTAGACGAAATGATACTATAGGCAGTGTTTTCAACTGAAATCGACGGAAAGTTGTCAAACCGTAGTTCAAAAGTCACTAGCTTCCTTATTATCAATGGCCAAAATTTTATTTTTGTCGCTAGATGGTGCTGAAAAGTCGCTAAATCCCTATTAAGCAATAGCAGAGTTATGATTTCAATTATTTCAATAAATCAGTGATAAAATAAGAAAATTGAATCTAATGAAAACAACGTTAGATGGCTAAACATTAATTGCAATACAGGAAAGAAAACTATTTAGGCTACATTAAAATATATGATTGCTCTGAAGAAAAATTATAATTCTGTAGTGTTCGGGAAGAGTGGCACAAGTCAAAAATGTTAATATTACAGGAGAAGGAAGAAACTGTCTTCACACTGGTTTATGTATATTTGATTTTCTTCTGTATGAATTATTATAATGGGAGACATACTTATGTCTCTTTTCCCAAGCGAGCAGATGTTCTGTAAGTTGTCAATAAATTAAAAAAAAAATTGTGAAAACAGACTTATGCCACTTTTCCCAAGCATTGCAGAATTTAAGTTTTCAATATAAAGAAAGTCATCTCGGAAGTTTTGAAACTGAACATTTGTAGCAGAACAGAAAATATCATGAAGGATGGGTGGAGCGGAAAAAAATTATCTCCGGCACCGGGACTCGAACCTGGGTTTTCAGCTCGACGTGTTGACGTGCTGACGCTTTTTCCAGTTCCGATGCCGGATTGAAACCTCTTAGTTAAAGTTCCACCTCTTAGTTTCGCACAATAATAAGAAAATATCATGGTATGTTAAAAAAATAGCAAGTAGAAAAATTGAAAAAATTGAAAGAACTTGTAACCAAAATATTATTCCAAATGCATACAATTTTTCTTATAAAAGCTTAAACGAAGTAGATACACAGAATAAATAATCAGAGGCAGAATTGATTAAATATGTTCAATTCAACATACAGCTTGTAACATTGTTACAACTTTTATACTGTATTATTCGGTGTTTAACTTTCCGACGAAATTTCAGTTTTTCATAATTTCCTCATGTAATAAAATTAAAATAGTTATTGTTATCAACAGTAATCTCACTAGAGGTTTTGATTTTATCGATAAATCTGCGAGTGGAACACGAGCAGATTTATCTAGAGAAAATCAAAACTCGAGTGGGATTTAATTGACTATTAAACGATTAGAAGAAAGTAGGCTATATAAAGATTAGAAGTAACGAAGTATACAATAAAATATTAATTGGCTTACGAAAATACAACTGTCTTCAAATGTATTATTGTACCATCTCAACATTACGCTGTCCACACCTGTGGAGTAACGGTCAGCGCGTCTGGCTGCGAAACCAGGTGGCCCGGGTTCGATTCCCGGTCGGGGCAAGTTACCTGGTTGAGGTTTTTTCCGGGGTTTTCCCTCAACCCAATATGAGCAAATGCTAGGTAACTTTCGGTGCTGGACCCTGGACTCATTTCACCGGCATTATCACCTTCATCTCATTCAGACGCTAAATAACCTAAGCTGTTGATAAAGCGTCGTAAAATAACCTACTAAAATAAATAATAATAATAACATTACGCTAGATGGCAGTAGTATTTTATGATGATGTTTTCTTGTTACCGGTATCAGTTGTGCCAACTATGGAATCATCATTGAACTCTGTGGACTGTTACTAATCAAGAAGGCTTTGTTGATTCAGTTTCATTTTTATTAAAACATTTGCATTCCATTTCAATCATCCGGATCCCAGTAATCAACGTCACTTGACAGATAATTTTCAATAAATCTTAGTATTAAACAATCTATGTTACATGACTATCCATAATATATAGCAGAAGCTATAACAAACATAACCTAAATAATAGAAACAAGTGTTAGAAAAGTTTTAATTAGGGATGATGAAATAAACAAGAAACGTTTTAATTAACGATGATGAAATAAAAAATAAACATGGATAATTTTAAAAGAAACATTTATTGAAAGTACAATTTTCAAAGTAGAATGTTTTGGTGGTTCAGTTGATGTTATATTGGACGTGTGCGTAAAAGCAGTGAACTCGTTGGTGTACATGGTGTATCCCTCAACTCATTCAGGATTTCCGAATGGTGCTCTTCATATATGACCAGTGATCTTTATTAATTCTTGTTCTTGAATGCCAAAATGCGAGTCATATTTGAAAGTGATGTGCATCGACTGGAGTGGTTTGTAATTTTCTGTTTTTTGCCGGCCAGACCAGTGCAGTTTGAAATGTTGGCAAACAAAGAAACAAATGCTAGGGTAGTGATAAAAATAAACAAATGCTAGGGACGCGATAAAATTAAACAAATGCTAGGGACGCGATAAAATTGTGCGATAAGCGGCCATGATTGGTTGAAAGACGTCCTTTCGTACCGTTTTATTGGTCGAAAGTAGTGTGACATAGTAAAAGTGTAATAGTCAGTATAATTCTTTTTGGTGAATTATTAACTTTTGCCATCTTGTGTTCCAGGAAATATTATCCACGAAAAGTATAAATTTTCGCTAAGAAAAGCAGTGCTTTGTTAAAAGTCACACTGAAATATGTGTAAGAATGCATTTTTTACATATGCTAAGAATATTAAATTTTATACATCTTGATTACACAACTTTTAACACTATATCACTTGGGAAAACGTATTATTTGCCTTTTTTGTGTTAAAATTTATATTACCTGGTTAACATGTTTCAGCGTGCTATTGGCCATCATCAGAACTGGTTGTTGCTGGTCTTGGCGCCTTTTGTTTTGTTTCCTGTGATGGTGTGTTTGTGTAGTGTAATGTGGAGACAAAGAGTGTGTGCTAACCACACCTACAGAGACATCAACACGGACATGGAAATTCTACACACCCAACCAAAAAGCCAGAAACTAAACACACTAAAAAAATACGAAATATACAGACACACAAAAACACATACAAATGAAATTCTCAACAATTTCAGAACACACATACTCTTTTGCTCCACATTGCACTACACAAACACACCCCCACAGGAAACAAAACAAAAGGCACCAAGACCAGCAACAACCAGTTCTGAAGAAGGCCAATAGCAGGCTGAAACATGTTAACAAGGTAATATAAAATTTAACACAAAGACAAATAATACGTTTTCCGAAATTAAAATTTAATTTTTATAAATAGATGAGTAATAATTAAATAAACAACGGCATTAACCTTTTCCATTCCTCCTGCAGTGTTACGTTTTTGGAGTTAATGTTGTCAGACTCTATTATTTGTTGTCCATAACCTCGAACTCCTAACCTCAAAATTTTGTTTCGTGGACAAGATAAAATTACTCGTAGATTTCCCTCATTATGTGAAACCGGATATTGACCCATGTGCTTGAAAATAAAGGAGTTGTCTTAGACCTTACACGCTTTTCGCTTACGGCAGACGTCCTGTGGTGATTTGGCAAACATTGGAGTAAAAAAAAGCTCCACTCTAAGCCTCTAATAACTGTACAATGTTTGTTTTGTGAATGGTGCAGAATTCGCAAAAATTGAGATGCCAGAGCTACGATAGAGATTTTTTTTTATCATCGGTGCAAAGATAGACATCAATTAAAAAGCTCGCACTAACGGTAACCGATAGGCACTGCATCACAAGACCTTGGTTCCGACTCATTGAGCGATCAGTATGATACAGCCTTAACGTTAAGTAAGAAAACTCACTGGTTTTTCTCCTGAAAAAGTTAACCTTCAACCGTTGATCATAAATTTCCTGTTTTATGTCTTTGCACTTTCTATATTTCTTGTGCTAGGGTCTGGTTACCACAGTCTTGCAGCCTTTGTTTTGTACGAAGTTTGTTACTGTTTTCTCAGAAATGAAAACTCCCGTTCGTACCCCTATAGTTTCATTATTCCTTTTTTTTTTAACAACAGCTACATTCGTCGTACATGGAATATTCCACAGGACAGGTACAAATTTCTAAGCATTTTCTGATATTTCAACAATTAAAAAATAATTACAAAGTACTTCATAATTTTAATTCTGAATTATCTTAGATCTCCTGTTACCATGCTATGCTCTATGCAAAATATCGGTTGGAATTTATAGGTTTTATTAACGTTTATACAAATCGCATTTTTGCCGCCTGAAACGAATGTTCACCATTCTTTCCAGTGCATTCTTCAGTAGGCAGTTTCTTCTCAACCAGTGACCCATTCCGTTACCAAGAGCTGACAACAGGGTATTGTAATGATATAACTGAAAAATTCCTTTGCAAAACGAATCGTTACGCTCGTTCAGATGAAATTTCTGCACATTTAAAGACAAAACTAAAATTCTTTCAATCGGCTATCATAATACATACATGGATGACAGGAGGGCGATTCCAGAAGCAACGCAGACTGCGCATGCTCTCCCATATGCATGAATATGCGTGGTTATTATTTATTGCGTTAATAGGGGGAGTTATTCCGAACAATTCAATGCAAATTCAAGACAGTAAATTGCGTAAAAACTTTTTTGTGTGTAAGCGATTGAAATGGACGACGAAAATCGCTAAAATACTCGACTAATCTCTTTTTGAGTAAATATTCGAAATGACTCTTCGGATATTTTCCTCCACTTTCTGTATAATTTAAAACTACAACTCGCTGCATTATGATAGGCCTATACACAATTCTCAATCAATTAGAAAAATGCATATATTGCACAGCACTACTCACGAATAAGTACGTACAATCTTAGGATTTGTGAAAATTGTCGTAAGAAAATTTCGTTAATGTCAGATTTTGGTGAATCAAGTGCCCGTCAAACCAGCAGTTTTGATATCTTAGCCTGTTCTACTGAGTGTTCATTTCAAAGTGTGTCATGACGTCACTGTTGTGAGTCAGCGATTTGAAGCGAGTTTCAGCTTTTATGTCAGAGAAGTTGCCTATTATTCAAGGCTTTCAATCTGACCTTGAGAATGTGTACGGTATAACTTGAACGTCATAGCAACAGATGGCAGTCTGTACGGTCTGTGTGCTACCATAACGTCTTTTGAACTGTGTTTTGTGCGGGAAAGTCGTAAGCAGGTTATTTGTTATCATCGGCTGCGTACGGCAACATTCCACAACACAAATGAAATGCTCCGTGTCCATGTTGACCGTCCAAGTTAATGTCAACAAATAGGTAAGTAATCGTCTTAACCCTCTCCACATATCCCGACAGTAAGAAACAACTCACCTCAGTACGTGTTTCCAAACAGTTCACATTTCTGCCACTACCGGCGTTGCCGTACGTATCGGTACGTACTCTTTAGAATAAATGCCGTACATGCTAGGCAACTTCTCTGGCACATAGGTAATACGCCTTTGCGGAAGTGTAGGATGATTGAATTGTCTAGGCCATACCTGCACAAACAGCGCTCATCGAGCGCGCGCGCTCTTTCGGAACGGGAGAGCTGTGTTTTCCGCTTGCCGAATCGGAGAGGAAGATACGTCAGAATGACAAGACTTGCTATAGGTAGAGGAGAGGGAAATGACCACTCAGCTATCTAGTGGAGTGCAGTGCATATTCTCAGTAACTGTTTCACGTTGTTCTACTGCTACAGTACGGTATGGAGGAATCTAAAGGACGGAAAAGTAGTGATCAGGCAAATTCTTTCAAAGTTGCATGGGAAAATGCTTATTTTTTCATAGCTGCTGGAGTAAATACACAGTGCTTTATCTGCCACAACATTTTGAAAGGTAGAAAGAAACATAACATAATGCGTCATTACGAGTCCAGACATAAAGATACTTAAGATATTAATTTCCAACAATTTAAATATCTCTCTTCAGGGAAAAGGCCAGCTCAGTGTTGATATGTTGAATAAATTACGGGATTTCAGTCGTAAACTTACACTTTTCGTAAGTCAGTTTCGGGAAGGACTTACTTTCGAACGATAGAAACTACTCGTGATGAAGCTATGTTAAACGATTATGTGCAAATATTAATTGAAATTCAAAATGAATTTAATACCATGTTCCAAGATCTTGTCTTAAGTTCCACACCTGTCGAGTAACGGTTAGCGCGTCTAGCCGCGAAACCAGGTGGCCCGGGTTCGATTCCCGGTCGGGGCAAGTTACCTGGTTGAGGTTTTTCCGGGGTTTTCCCTCAACCCAGTATGAGCAAACGCTGATTAACTTTCGGTGTTGGACCCCGGACTCATTTAACCATCATTATCACCTTCATCTCATTCAGATGCTAAATAACATAAACTGTTGATAAAGCGTCGTAAAATAACCTATTAAAAATCTTGTCTTAATTGGAAAGAAGTTTAAAGTTATCATAATAAATTCTTCAACAACAGTTGAAACAATGTCATCCTATAAGTTACCGTGGGCCTGGTTGGCGCAGTTGATATAGCGCTGGCCTTCTATGCGAGGTTGCGGGTTCGATTCCGGGCCAGGTCGATTGCATTTGAATGTGCTCATATAACCTCGGCAGTTGCGAGCGTCGTTAAATAAAACATAACATTTAACGATTTTCAGCTCGAACTTAATGATCTTCAATGTGGCCTAAGGGGTAAAGATCGTTTGAATAATACTACTAGCCTGGTTGAGTTTTACAAGACTAAAGATTAGCAATAATATCCACGACTACACAGGCTGGCTGTGAAAATGATTGCTATGTTTGGCTCAACATTTATATTTGTGATCAACTTTAATAAATGCAGGCATCGAACTGATGTACTGATGTAACTGATGTTTCATTACGATCAGTAGGCTACTGTTCTTTTCAACTGCCAACAGCATAAAACCTCGTTTTGATGTACTGATAAATAAAAATATAACAAAATGATATTGTACATTTAAGTAGGTATAAAATTTCTATTATTTCTGTAAAATAAATATTTATCTATTAATTAATAATAGTCCAAGATAGTTTTACTAACACTGAACGAGAATTCATATCATAAACACTCGTACTAGTACTTCCTTTTGTGTATATTTTGTACGAGATCGCCTCTCCTTCAAGTCCACCCTATACTGAGCGCAGCTAATATCTGCATTCCGCTCATGAGCTGTGAGCCGGCTCGGAGAGCGCAAACCTTGTGCAGGCCTGCTCTAGGCTCATCGGCTAGCCACATGACGGCATACGGCGCGCCATGACACACTTTGAACTGAACACGCAGTAGCGTCCAGAACATTGAACAAGAAACAACAGGCAATTCGGAATAACTGTCCTTTTTGTAAACACTGAACGATGTGGAGTAACTGTTAGCACGTCTGAGCATGAAACGATTGGGCCCGGGTTCAAATCCGGGTTGGGACAAGTTACCTGGTTGGGGCATTTCCAGGATTTTCCCTCAACCATTTGATGCAAAATTGCTGGATAACTTTCGGCGTTGGTCCTCGGACTTATTTCGTCATCATCTACGCCATAGCCCGGCTTAAGTTATCGTTGCGGCGTGCTCTACTTGTAAAGAAGCGCGGCCGTTCTGCTACCCAGTCATTCACGGAATAGAAGTAGTAAGCACAATAAGCCTCAGGCTGCAATGCAAGCCTCCGTACAAGAGAAGAAGAAACACTGACCAAAGTACTAAGGGCGAAAGGAAAGAAAGAGTTCTTTACTTTTCTTGTTTTCTTGGGTAGCCTATAGATTTGTTATTTCACAATTTATAGCAAAGACGTAGCATACACGACAGTGCCTCACATAAATATGAAGTTGTCCATAAAAGTGATGTGTATTATCAACAAACGAAAGTTTGTTATGACAGTGCATATAAAATTAGTGGCGACTAATATTGTGTTTCTCGGATTAATTGACAATAATATTCTACAAATATATAAATACGTGTCGTCAATATTTATTTGGATACAATATTTCATATCGCAAACAAGACGTATTGTTAGTTTATAATGTTAGACTTTATTGCATTTATTTATATATTTCTTTAATTATATGCCTCAAGAAAGTAAATATCCCAATTATATTAGCATTATACAAATTAAGTTATATGTGTTCTAGCTAAAGTGCAATACAACTATAACTACAAAAATAGATAAAATTATTACATTATTTAACATTCATACAATAGTGTTAACGTGTAAATATAATAATTGAAGTGCATGAGTAGATGTTCAGGAATGCAATACTTACTTAGAAATGGCTTTTAAGAAACCTGCAGGTTCATTGTCGCCCTCACATAAGCCCGCCATCGGTCCTATCCTTTGCAAGATTAATCCAGTCTCTATCATCATATCCCCCCCTCAACTCAATTTTAATATTATCCTCCCATCTACGTCTCCGCCTTTCCAAAGGTATTTTTCCCTCCGGTATCCCAACTAACACTCTATATACATTTCTGGATTCCCTCACACGTGCTACATTCCCTGCCCATCTCAAACGTCTGGATTTAATGTTCCTAATTATGTCAGGTGAAGAATACAATGCGTGCAGTTCTCCGTTGTGTAACTTTCTCCATTCTCCTGTAACTTCATCCCTCTTAGCCCCAAATATTTTCCTAAGAACCTTATTCTCAAACACCCTTAATCTCTGTTCCTCTTTTAAAGTGGGAGTCCAAGTTTCATAACCATACAGAATGACCGGTAATATAACTGTTTTATAAATTCTAACTTTCAGATTTTTCGACAGCAGACTAGATGACAAAAGCTTCTCAACCGAATAATAGCACCCATTTCCCATATTTATTCTGCGTTTAATTACCTCCCGAGTGTCATTTATATTTATTACTGTTGCTCCAAGATACTAGAATTTTTCCACCTGTTCGAAGGATAAATCTCCAAATTTTATGTTTCCATTTCGTACAATATTCTGGTCACGAGACATAATCATATAATTTGTCTTTTCGGGATTTACTTCCAAACTTATCTCTTTACTTGCTTCAAGTAAAATTTCCGTGTTTTCCCTAACCGTTTGTGGATTTTCTCATATCATATTCACGTCATAGACAAGAAGCTGATGTAACCCGTTCAATTCCAAACCCTCTCTGTTATCCTGAACTTTCCTAATGGCTGTACAATAATATAAACAAGTTTCATATGCAGTTTTTTTTGTGTAACAGCATTATAATAGAATTAATAAAGACGAAATAGATAAATAAAATTTCTAATCATTTACTCTGAAACAAAAGCCTGTAAAATATTCGTGGCGTCATTGTATGTTTTGTTGAATGTTGACGTTGCTACTAAAATGGAAATAAATTTGCCAGCAGATATTTCAGAAGAACCTTATAACCCAGAATTGGATTTAATTCACCCCCCCCCCCCAATTTTGAGATCTATTAACCGAATATTACTCAATCCACAAAGCATTTAAAAATAGCATTAAAATTTTAGCCAATATAGGATTTCTTCAGCCCATTGGTGAGTTTGGTAAAAATTAAACACACTTTCGTAGTCCATGCTGCTTCACCTGTCGGCCACGAAATACTAGTGACGAACACATATCTACAGAAGCCAAGCACAAAACCTTCTCATGAAGGTAAATTATCTTCAGTAAGTCCTTGTACACTCTGAATGTGATATGAATACAGTAGTTGATCCCGTAAAACCCACCACACTGTCACATGTGTCACTTCCTATTCTGTTGCTCTCCCTCGGGTGTAGCCTTCATTGTCTTTCATATGATTGAAGATCCTTCTCATCTACATCAACTGCCCTTGATGTTTGCAGGTCTTTGTCTATATTAAACTTGTTTATACAAACCAAGGCTTTTATATATGCTTCGAGAAATCTTTGCATTTTTGACAAACGGTGATAAAGAAATTTTTCCGCAAATAGTCGCCTTGTTTCATCCTCATTGCATTCAAGACGTCCATACATGAGATGTGTGTTTATCGTATCTAGATATAAGTAATGCTGCCATACTCTGAGTTTAGAAATTATTTGCAATATTGTGTATTGAGAGAATTAACCTAAATTCTGACAATCAGCAAAGTTCTGCACGATTCAGCTCATCCCCCTTTGGTCTCATTGAATGGTTTCTTCCGAGGTCTTCACCAGCCGTGGGACTGAAGCCGGATAGTCTATGGCGAGTCCTCGGCATCACTTCATTTCACCCCTTTGATCTGATTACCTGGTTGGGTTTTTTCCGAGGTTTTCTCCAACCAAAAGGCAAATGTCGGGTAATCTTTTGGCGAATTCTCGGACCTCACCTCATCTCACTATATCTCGCCAAAATATTGTAAAAAATTGCAAAAAAAGGTAAACAAATTGTAGAAAATTACTAAATTGTAAAAATTTGTAAAAATTGTAATTGTAATATTGTAAAATTTTTTACTTGTTCCACATCTTAAAGTTTCATTGCTCATGTAAGATCTATGGAATATAATAAAAGAATGAATAAATGAATTTCTGATATTTGTAAACAGTTGAATAACGCCATATACGCTATCTTAGATCATTGTAAGGTTTGCTGAGACATAAAACCAACTGTTTAAGTAATTTGATATCAAATTATTTCTCGCGGTATATGGCATTCAAGTCATTCTAACCTATCTGATGATTTTTTTGCCCCCTTTCTTAACAGTAAATGAGCACAAACGCTACTTAGGTGTAAATTTTTCTAACATTTTGTATATTCGATTCCCTAACCATTTCAAATGTGTATCATTTTACCTTTTAGGTGTAATTCCAAATTATGTAATACGCTTTGTCAAATCTGGCAACTTTTTCATAAGGGAAGCTAAATTTATTATTAATATTATTATTATTATTATTATTATTATTATTATTATTATTATTATTATTATTATTATTATTATTATTATTATTATTATTATTATTATTATTTAAATGCAATTTTATCACTTCTATTTCCCTCAATCCGTCCCTAAAGTGGATTTTACATATTCTGAAACACTGTTCATTTGTTTATACAGGGTGTCTCAAAAATAGGCCGACAATTAATTTTGGTAGTAGCCACAGAGTAATGAAAGATGCCAGTGAAAACCCCACCGGGCTGTTTTTAAATATTTTAAGTTATCATTGTGTGAATTTATTAAAGCCCAATCCACATAATGAAGGTTTGAACAGTGTCTGAAAGGCCTGAAAGAGGGAAAGGGTAGCTATATATTTTTTGTAGGAAAGACGTTCCCAATGTTTTGTTTTCGCTCAAATGATTTCCAATCTTTAATAGGTAAAATTATATAAACTCAACATAACTCAGAGTGATTAGGCAGTCTATGGAGTGCTGTTCTCGGCTTCCGTGGCAAGTTAGTTTGAACAGTTCGATGTCAGCGTTTACTTATGTAAAAGTTCCAAACGTAGAAAATGTCCAGTGACATAAAGTTCAAAATTAAAACGCTTAAACTGGAGGGGGGTCCAAACTTAAAAATGGCCAACGCTTAAAGGAATGTATTCCAATGCCTAAAACATCTTCTGCAAAAACTTACCTAGAAAATATACCTCGCACCTCGCAGTTACAGAAACCACTCACTATCTTTTGTGTAGTCCTGATTTGTGCCAGGTGGCCTCGTACTTTGCAACTCGCATGCGTAGGTTTAGAAAAACCAAGGCTTAAGTGTGGTTAAATGCTACAGGCTCATGTCAGTAGATTTGTCATGTAAAGTAACACCTATGGGACAAAATTTCGGCACACCGATAACGGTGATATAAACTCGGCAGTTGCGAGCGTCGTTAAATAAAATATATATAAAAAAAATTAATCCCGCTGCCTCCAGATTCAGAACTTGGTAACCACTGGTTTAACAGCGATGACTGCTACATACGAGAATGCACACATTTCAGAACAATTACGTTTTAGACAGTAGGGGAGGAATAAGAACAAGTTGAGTAGATTTTCAACACGATGTAATGAGGCAGATTATTACCATTCAACCTAAACTCAGATTCATTTCATGAAATAACTTTCTGTGGAACCCTTCAAGCTAGGTTGAAATGCTCAGGATGTAATGGCTTCAAGCTATAGAGGGTAGGTGTGAATAATCTTAGGGGTTGGTCAGGGAACTACCATCCCCTCGTAAAAATCATTGTGTCGTTATCTGCAATCTCAAACGTGGACAGATGGGAGTGACAAAGGAAGCATAAACTTCACGGCAACATCTGCAGGGATAAGAAAGATTGAAACATGTACACGAAGGGGAATTCAAACAAGTCTGAAAATTATACTCTAGTAGCCCTTTGTTGTAGTTGAATTTGTGAACCAGTTGCTTAAAGCTGCGAGCATTAACGTTGTGTACATTGTGGTCAAAACGTGAAATAACTGATTAGAAACGTAAATACGCTGATAAATAAAAACAGATTTTAAATAAATAATTTAAAACAAAACACTACAAAACAGAAAGGGCAGAAAGGAGACCAATTATTTGTTAGAGTAACATTAAAGAGTCTCCTTGAAGATAGAACATCTAGTAAGCTCAACTCTTGAAGATCATGATGATACATGAATGAGAAATCAAAGAATATTTTGAAACCGTTAAAATCTTCGTTTCTTTATGGACAATTACCTAAATTGGTATAGTCAGGTAGCATATATATGTAAGAAAATATTGTCCTTGCTCCATTCTTTAAACCACATGAGAAAATTTTTACCACTTACCCTAAAAAAAGATTCTTATTCAGGCGCTTGTGATGCCCCATTTTGATTATTGCGATTCCTTGCTGACAAATGCAACCCATAACCTAGATGAGAGATTGCAGCATACTCATAATATGTGTATAAGATTCATCTGCAATACGCGCAAATTTGATCATGTACCGTAACACCATCCCTCGAGCTTCTATCATGGGTCCGCCTGAAGGAACGAAGAATCATGCATTTACTGACACTGCTATTTAAACTCTTGCACACCCCTTCTCCTACTTACTACCAGTCCGTTTCAGTTTCTCACAACAGTACGGAATCAGAATCAAGCATTTCTTTCTATCCCTCACTACAGAACGTCATTATATTCATCCTCCTATACAATATCATTACCTCGTCTTTGGAATTCTCTACCCAGTGACATCAGGGATTGCCGAACGCTATCGAAATTCAAAATTAAATTAGAAACACACTTTTTGTCTAACGAAATTTATTATTAATAAATTACTAGAGGTGTCGATTACAGCCTTTGCATAATCACTTACTATTGTATTTCTTGTTTACATTTCTAATTGCCCTTTCTAGTTTAGTTATTTAGATTAGTAATATTAATATGGATCTTAAGTTTTGTTTAATAGTGTACCGTTTTAAAATGTATAATTTTTTTGTATTATCTTTTCTTTTTGTGTTATTGTCATTGTAAACGTTCTTTGAATTAATGTTATTAATTTGTTTTTACGCTCTATGTATAGACCTACATAACTGGTGGCGTGGAATAGAAGACATGATAGCCTTACCACCACCAGTATAAATAAATTTATTATTATTATTATTGTTATTATTATTATTATTATTATTATTATTATTATTATTACTATTATTATTATTATTTATAATGATGATGAAGAAGTGAATGAATGAATGAGCGAATGAGAGCTTGAAAAATATATCACTATTATCGCTGTCGCTGTTTGAGCTTCCATGGTCGTTATTCTCGTTTTCTGCTGTTATCCTTCATAGTATTATCCGACGGTTTTGTATTCCTCAAAGACTAGAAAAGACAGTTAAGATGTCTAGGACAAGTTTTCAGTCTGACGCTAAGTCTAGTTGTGGACAATTCTGAAATGGCATTTCCTCCATTTCTAATGAAGCTGTTATCCCATTATAAGGGAACTAATAAATTAGTAATTGAATAAGTGACGAATGAAAATTTTAATAAGTACAAACTAAATGGTAATTGAATGATACTTATTCATTGTATAAGTGAGTAAAAGTGAATTCAATTCATTTCGTGTAAAATGTATGTTTTGTATTACTTACTTACAAGTGGTTTTTAAGGAATCCGGAGGTTCATTCCCGTCCTCACATAAGCCCGCCATCGGTCCCTATCCTGAGCAAGATTAATCCAGCCTCTAGCATCATATCCCATCTCTCTCAAATCCATTTTAATATTATCCTCCTATGTATATGTACATACGTCTCGGTCTCCTCAAAGGTCTTTTTTCCTCAAGAATTCCAACTAACACACTGTCTGCATTTCTGAATTCACCCATACGTGTTACATGTCCTGCCCATCTCAAACATTTGGATTTATGAAATAATTGGTTAATGAAATAAAAAGAAAATTATTCTTGATAATAAGTGCTAATTTAAAGTATAAATAATGGTTTTATAACATAACGTTTTGTATAACTTGATGTAAAAACTCTCCGAGTTTCGGAGAATGGTCAGTACAACTCGATGTGTGCGTCTCGAGCTATCCTGAAGACATCTAAAAGGTACTCAACCTTCTGCCAAGTGTTCCATAACACTTGTGAAGTGATTAGCGCAGCTGCATTTATAACGCTTTGTCTCAGTTTTTCCAAAGTATCAACAGTACCACGTTGGTACAAAACACTTGTCACGAAGCCCCAGAGGAAGGTCAATGGGCGTAAAGTCGGTTGACCTAGGTGGCCAGGCATGGGTTCTCCTCTTCCGATCAACCTATTGGGAAAGTTTGCATTCAAGAAGCCACGCACTGCCTCATAGTAATGGAGTGGAGCCCCATGTTGCTGGAAAACCGATTTTGGTAGGATTTGATCAACAGAAAATGTTCTGCAACATGTCCAGATACACATTCCCTGTGACTGTGGCCTCGATGAAGAAGAATGGTCCAATGACGGAATGTTCTACTGAATGGCGCCAGGCTTGTTTCCACGATAAACGTTAGTGAGCATGCGCAGGAACATGCAACTGTTTTTAGGACAGTTTCTGCATCTTGTCAGATGTAAATCAAAACAATATCTTCATCTGATTTTAAATGGTTAGCATTTATTTCTCGATCCCTCTAAGCGGGACACTGTATATATCACTGAAGAAATATTAAGTTATTTAGAATGCATAAACGAATGAATATATATATATATATATATATATATATATATATATATATATATCAAGTCGACCTGGTTGGCGAGTTGGTATAGCGCTGGCCTTCTATGCCCAAGGTTGCGGGTTCGATCCCGGGCCAGGTCGATGGCATTTAAGTGTGCTTAAATGCGACAGGCTCATGTCAGTAGATTTATTGGCATGTAAAAGAACTTCTGCGGGACAAAATTCCGGCACATCCGGCGACACTGATATAGCTCTGCAGTTGCGAGCGTCGTTAAATAAAATATAACATTTATATCAATCAATGAATAAATAAATTAATTAATTGTCATATGATAGTTTCAATGGAAGCTCGGTACTTCATTTTAACAATGTAGCACAAAATGTCTAAAAATCCATAATGGCAATACCACAAAGCCGCTAAATGCATGAAGATCAGTTTCTTGCATTTCTACGTGCGCGCTCATGCCTATTCCTTCCCGCCGCCCAGACCACCAACATCCAGGTGCATCCCGCGGAACAAAGGATCCGCGACTATCGCGCCGTGATCCCGGCACTCACATCGATTAATTATTACCTATCGGAAACCTCCAGTCCGTGCACGATACTTCATTTGTCCGCAGTTAATGAAGCTGTTAGCAAGTATTTTATTGTGTAACCTCTTCGCTCTCGAGCTTATCTTTATTATTATTATTATTATTATTATTATTATTATTATTATTATTATTATTATTATTATTATTATTTCAAATGTTAGTCGCAAGTCGCATTCTGAGTTCGAGTATACTCTGAATACTGAATACTGCATTTTAGTAGTATAATGCAGTGCTAATTTATTTAGAAATGAAAAGAGAGTTTAAATGTTTTGATTGAGAAAATTACTTTGTGATGTATTTATATAAAAATAATATAAATTGCCAAAAGTAATATGAAAGCTTACCTGTTTTCAATTAGAAATTAGAGGCAAGCTCCTTCCAAATGTTGTCTCCATACAACAGTTTCGTAATAATTCTTGTGCGAAGAATCAGAAAATATCCGTTGAACTGCAACAAATTTAATGAGTTCTGGATCTTCATATCTACTGAAATTAATTTTTTGCTATAAAATCGTCGAAAATTGAATCATATTGCAAACGTGATCTGCAGAGAATACATTACATGCGTCTGCTGCAACCTGACTGGTCTCCGAAGGATCGTTGCAGCGGACGCATGCGATGGCCTGCTTTCGACGCTTAATTCGGAATCGAAACATTTAGTTTACAGGTTCTGCAACCGTAGTACATTCAAAATAAGTTTTATATGACTACTCTTGAGCGAAATAAAAGTTTTTAATATTTCATATAATAATGACCTTCCGTATTTTTATTTCTGTTATAAAATGCAATATTTAATGCTTTTAAATTCAAATTAAGGGCTAAGAAAGTTGTACAAAGCTTTATGTTTCTTCGTATTACGTGTATATACACCACCGAACGTCCAACTTCGCAACCCTGTACCGGGTGGACCATTTAAGTTGATAATGCGAAAGATCTATTTAAAAACCTGAAGGTTTTAGAAAGAAATGTTGAAAATAAAAGTTAATTAACTTCAAGGGAAAAAACAAATGGCGTTATTTGTGTTGTAGGTCTATTTGGAGGATGTTTTCAAGCTCATTTGTAGGTCAGTCTGAGTTTTTAAAGGGGAACCTATAGTTTTTATTTGTTATTCTCATTCCTTACAAACTAAACAACTTTTGTGTAAACCCATTTTCAATTTAACACGCCGTCTCACAGATATCTGTAAAGCCTTGGTTTTTCTGACCCCACGCATGCAAGTTGCGAGGTACGAGGCCCGCCTCGCACCTCGCAACTTGCATGCGTCAGTTCAGAAAAACCAAAGCTTAAAGTAAAATTGATAAGATAAATTCATATATTCCATAAATATCTAAATTTGTGTTATAAAAGAACAAAAATATAGCATTGAATTAGATTATTAAAAAAAAATGATCAATGAACTTACCAGTTCTTTCAAGAAAATAATGATGTAAACGGAAAATTAGGTACGTCTTTCTCAATATTCGAACAAGTACTGTATTTGGTATGTCCCGCGCCTTGGCGTCGTGGTCTAAGGCATCCTGCCTAGGACTCGCGTTACGGAATGCGCGCTGGTTCGATTCCTCATGAGGGAAGAAATTTTCTCATGAAATTTCGGCCAGTGTATGGGACCGGTGCCCACCCAGCATCGTGATGCACTTGGAGAGCTATGATAGATAGCGAAAATCCGGTTTCGCAAACCAGCTATAACACGATATCTCCATTCTGGTTGGATGATCGTCCACCTCTGTTTCGGCATGTGGACGTGAGGCCAGCAGCCGGCTGGTCGGTCTTGGCCCTTCATGGGCTGTAGTGCCATGGATTTACTTTACTTTTACTGTATTCCGTATGCGCTCCTGAATATTTTAGATTGTCATTGGTACATCTTCTCGTTGAGGTAATCCCATAAGTAAAAGTGATAAAAGGAATCCATGCTATTTAGTAGACATCTAAATTAGTATTACGAAAACGAAATAAATTGAGTACCGGTATGCAACTACACATTTTAACGAATACGGACTAATTTAACAAATTAGGCTCATGATCTCTCTGTTCATTTTGTAATTGTACGTTTCTAACTGGTATCATTGTAATTTAGTAACGAAGCGTCCGTTTGTTTACATCACAGAATAAGTACAAATATGTGCAAAATATGTAAAAATAAAATGTATGATTCTTGTAAACCACTAGCCTCGTAATTTGTCACAGATTTTTTATTATTCAAAATAATCAAAGAAGGAAATAATATAAGCAATAAAATGTGTGAAGTTTATAGTGACGATATGAAACATTTATTCAATGTTCTGAAATTCAATGACACGTTCTAGAAGACATGGAGTCCGAAAATGAGGTACACGTGTAATGAACATAGCATATTGCCTTCATTACAGCGAGGTTTCCTCTGAGAGAACATCGCTGTGATGCGGGAGGTAGATTCGCTCTTCTTTTGCATATAAATACCATAAGTGACGTTGCGTCAGAACTGTCAAGTTGCTCTGCTGTTTGTGTTTTTAGTTATTTCAAACTGCCAGGAATTAAGATCTCCACTCTGGAGACAAGACTAATGGAGAGTATTTACATTTTTCCGGAAGGCTTAAAATCGCCACAGACGCACATATGTCCCTCACATGCCTAATTTCTGCATATATGTACAAGAAATTCTCTCTGCCGTTGCTTCCAGTTTCCACCTCGACTCGCTAATTTTTAACATCTCTCGCTCCTTTCCTCTCGAGTTCTTCCCTAAAACTCACGCCCCGATGGGGCGCCCTAGGGAAGCGGTAACCTACTGTCTTTTGTCTTCGTCCAGAACGACGGTGCTCTGTCTCTGTCTGGCTCACACACACGCTGCTGACTCCCTTGCCCTTTCTGACTCCTCAGCTTCTATCTTTCTCGGTCTGGTGGCAAAGTATTGTTTGTCTCTATCACATACACAGTATAGGAGGACAATGCATGATATGTAGAGAAGTTGTAACTCTCCCTGTCTACCCTTACATGTGAGGGTGGGATGCTGGAAACAACTGAAGGGGGATGAGTTACACAAGAAGAGGGACGGGTGGGGGGAGAAAGAGGGTGGGTTTCCGAGGAAATGAGAAGCCTTAGTGTATGGATTAATACGCAACACCGCCAGCCAAGCTAGTGAGCCAGCCAGCCAGATAGACACACAGACAGACAGACGTAATCTAGGAAACAGCACAGACACATGGACTATGCTCAGGAGTTTGCTCTCTAACAATCCACACCTACAAGTACAAAAGTGGATCATGTCCTCTTGTCTTATTCTTGAGATTCAATCCACGATTTCTCCATAAACCACTATTCCAGTACCTACGATATGGGTAAACCACGTGGAATCAAACATTTGTAACTACCCCAAAAGAATACGATGCTTCTTTCCTCTCTCTATGATTTTTCAGTTGAAGACGAAGGTACTTGGATAGGTACGGAAGTGATTCCCCCTTTGTTTTTAATTAATTAATTAATTCATTCATTCATTCATTCATTCATTTATTCATTCATTCATTATCCATTCGTTCATTCAGTCATTCATAGTGTTCTGTCCACTGACAGGATCTGCACTGCTCTTCAATCTTGCCTCTATTCCGCCTTCCTCCTTGTTCTTTGTATTTTAGTAGGTTATTTTACGACGCTTTATCAACATCTTAGGTTATTTAGCGTCTGAATGAGATGAAGGTGGTAATGCCAGTGAAATGAGTCCGGGGTCCAGCACCGAAAGTTACCCAGCATTTGCTCATACTGGGTTGAGGGAAAACCCCTGGAAAAACCTCAACCAGGTAACTTGCCCCGACCGTCCTCCTTGTTTCCGTATACGATTAATATATATCTTAATATTGTCTATCATCTGATATATTCTTCTGCCCCGAACTTTTCTTTCCCATTACTATTCCTTCCAGTGCATCCTTCAGTAGAGAGTTTCTTCTTAGCCAGTGACCCAGCCAATTTCTTTTTCTCTTCTTGATCAGTTTCATGGTTATTCTTTCTTCACCCACTCTTTCTAGCACAGCTTCATTTTTTATTTTTTCTCTTCACTTCTTACGCTCCATTCTTCTCCATATCCACATTTTTAGTAGAATGTGTAAATCATTAAAAATAAACAAAATAAGTTAGAAGTAAATATTTATGATTAATTAAAAGTTCCGGTTTAATTTAAATGGAATACATAATCATCGTTACTCCGATATAGAAATAAATACGTTTTTTTACGTCTGGAAATTGAATTGTAACACAACAAAAACAGCCGAAATTAGTCCTCAGTTTCGCGTACTTTTTCAACTCATATTGAATTGAAATCAGGACTTATGTTGCGCAATGCCAAACCGTAATTGGTCACAAAAATGTCTGTCCGTTATGCGGGTCCATCATTTTCATTTGACAGTTTTCTGTTCGTGAGAACAACTGCTCACAGATTATATAGTTCCAAATTGGCAAAAAAATGAAATCTTTCTGCATTTTTTATATTATAAGGCATTTTATATTGTCGCCATCTGCACTGCAGAAAAATTCTTCCTATTCTAAATTAAATCTTCTTCTATAAGAGGTTAAAGGCTTTGACATAGACATACTTTTGATGTGTTTCACTGCATCAGTACGTAGGCCTACTTGAGAGTTTTAAACCTCCTGATCATTTTTTTCTATCAGTTTATCGTGTAGGACCTATGAAGAAAAACAGACACGGATGTCTTTGTACGCTCTGAACCATTGTCAGCAGTATTCCTGGGTTACTTAACGGCTGCACGTCAACTGCAGGTGTGATATATGAAAGGAAGCGGTCAGTATCTCCGTTTTTTACAACTATTGTGGGTTTCGTCTCGCTGGATATATGAAACCGCGAGAGCTTTAATCGGGATCTTATGCGATTCTTTCTTAACTTAGTCTTTTTTTTTTTTTTCGTAAAGTTATGTCAAACTTTCCTTCGAGTGATTTGAATTTGAAATTCAGTACTATTTGCAACTGATGAAGTTTTAACTATATAACAAGATGATTTACTGTGGGCTATTTATTTATTCTAGCAAATGGGCTAAAAAGAATTGAGGAGCTGGGAGCAATAAGAGCGTTAGCTATTGACGCTATTATTGCGTAGATAGCCGTTTTTAAATATTACTCCCTCTGTTCCAAATTATGGTATAGAAAGATGTCATTTATTCCGTTCCGAAATATGGTATACCTACATTTGTTAAAATTCTCAGTAATATTATGTAACTTTGACACATCTTCTAGATACTTATTTGTTTGATTAATTAACACAAGAAAAACTAATAAATAAAGTACATTTCATTCTATGTGATGTCAAATTAATAAAAGAGAAAACAAACATTGTTTTGAGAGAGGGAAATTAACATAAAAAACTGCAATAAATTACAATCTGTTTTATATGACTGTTGTGCCTAGATGTTCTATTCAAAATTGACCGGGTTGGTGTTACATTTTCTGCAACAGGAACAACAGAGCAGGTGCTCATTTGATTTCTGTTCATAATGATCTATTTAAATATTATAGTTTGATGCACTACAGAAAACTAGAAACATTCACAACTGCTCTGTCTGATAGTCTCTTCACTACTGTACAAAATACCACACTAGTTTCTTCCTTAGTTCTTTTTCCAGAGGTCCGCAGAATGATGCTCTTTTTTCTATTAAAAGCTTCCTTGGCCATTGCTATTCTCCTTTTGACTTCCTGCCAGCAGTTCATGTATAGCACATCCCAAGTATTTGAAGCTGTTCATTTGCTCTACTGCCTCATTTAGAATTCGTAATTTACCTTCTTTACTTTTTCTTCCTATGACCATGATCTTGGTTTTATTTGCATTTATCTTCATCCCATACTGCTCACAGCTGTCATTTAGCTCCTGTAGCATATCGCTTAGTATCATCTCCTCTTCTGCTAACAAAGCCATATCACCACAAATCTTATACACTTTGCTCTTTTTCCTCCTCCCATGTCTTGAAAACAGTTCTTTACTAAATTCTACAAGTAGATGTTGAACAGGGTAGGTGATAAAGGGCATCCTTGTACTCCTCTCTCTATTTCACTTCCTTCTGACATTTCTTCTCCTATCCTGACTTTCACTCATTGTTTCATATAAATATTACTGAATATCCAATCCACACCTATTTTCTTTAGGATCCTCATCAGTTTATTCCAATCCACTCTGTCAAAAGCCTTTTCTAAGACCACAAATACTACATACACTTCTTTATTCTTCTCTAGGTATCTTTCACCGATTGGTCTTAGCAGTCTAATTGCATCTCTCGTACCTTTTCCCTTCCTCAAACCGAACTGCTCTTCTTCCAACTGTTCTTCCATCTTAGAATATAAACGTTGATTCAGTATTCGCAAAAGGATCTTCGCCGAGTGCGATATCAGGCTTATAGTCCTGAACTTCTTACATTTCTTTCCATTATTTTTCTTCGGGATTGGAAGCAACACTGTCTCCGTAAAATCTTCAGGCTGTTCACCTTTCCCATATATTTCATTGCATACTGATAGAATTTCCTTTTCATCTTCACCCAAACATTTCACTAATTCAATGGAATTATTACTATTATTATTATTATTATTATTATTATTATTATTATTATTATTATTATTGCTGTTGTTATTGTGTTATTATTGTGTTATTATTGTTATTATTATTATTATTATTATTATTATTATTACTACTACTACTACTTATCCATCTGTATTGTAACGGCAAGCTTGTATTAATTTTATATAATTACACATGTATTGTGCACGCATCTATTTCACAATCATTGGTATTTCCTGAAATCCTGTCACTTTGTTTTTATCTCTTTACCGAACTAACATGCGCGGATCATTCGGGGACGTGAATTATTAGCGTAAATATATTAATTTAACATAAATACGATTTATCTCTTTTTATTATTATTCAAAAGTCCAGAACCATATATTTATAAATTACAATTCCTTCTCCAACCAACAGAAAGTAATACCTCTAAGGCTTACAAACTCTTCATTAATAATAAGTTTTCCTCTGCTTTAATTAAAATGTAAAAAAAAAAAAACTAGATGCACTAAAATAATACAATTGAGTTCAAAAAGTGAACAAATTTTCTTCCACCTCGTACTTGCTTTGAAGAAAACTCTTCACCTTCAAGAGAGAATGCATTATTATTTACAAATCTTTTCGTTAAAGAAAAAGAATATATGCCTATATTAAAACAACAGGAGAGAAACTAAAATTGGTATATTACTATTTAGTATAAATTTTAAAATACATTTAATGCTCAATCGACCTTTCCTTGAAGAAATCGTGCCAACATGAAGGAAAGTGCCTAATTTTATTCTTTGCATACATTTCGTTAGTGAAGATATTCTAATTTTAATCCTGATTTTAAGAAAGGAGTTTGGTACGAATTTCTTCGCCAGATACGTGAGATTGCATCACAACTTTCGTTCTGTCAGATGTTCACAATTATCCGTGAACTAGGAGGAGGAGTTGAATGAAGGTTACCTTTTAGCCGCACAATGAAAACAGCCTCGGGGCTCAAACTCCAAACATCCTGTCTACGGATTTACGGCAACGGTATTCACACCTGAATCCTGGCCTCTGTTGCAGTTTTCGCAAGTTAGCTTGCGTTTGTGATCAGACTACACATATGAAGTTCTCTTATACTATATACACACACATACCACACACCATATGATATGGAGGAGAATAGAAAGTTTGAAATGGACAGACATAATACGAAATCAAGCTGTGCTAGAAACAGTGGGTGAAGAAAGAATGATGCTGAAATTGATCAGGAAGAGAAAAGGCTGGATCACTGCTAAGAAGAAAGCCTACTAAAAGATGTACTGGAAGAAATGGTGAACGGGAGAAAAGTTAGGGGCAAAAGAATTTATCAGATGATAGACAACATTATGACATATGGATCGTATACGGAAACTAAGATAAAGGCAGAAAGTAGGAAAGATTGGAGAATGCTAGGTTTGCAATGAAAGACGTGCTCTTGAGCAGAAAACTATGAATGAATATATTTGTACACATTTTAATAGCTTGCCTTATTCCTTACTTGTACACAAATAGGTTCCAAATTAATACTTTTCTAAAAAAATAACAATTTTCTTCTAAATATTAAATGTTAGAGAATATTCAGCTAGCAAATAATATCTGGTCATTGGCATAGACTATGGCATAGTGAGCTATCTAAATATGTAGGCTACAGATTTTATTTTTATTTATATTCATTTATTTATTTGCAGTGCTTTACAATGTTGAATGACAGCATTGACCTCCGATCATTTAGCTATCATTCACTAAGCAACCTATAATTTTTGTACATTTCAAGGAGAACCGTAAGTAAATTTTAATTGGTTATTTCATTATGCTTTATCAACTGTTATTGTTATCTAGCGTCTGAATGACATGGTGTTAATGCCAGCGAAATGAGTCCAGGATCGAACGCCGAAAGTTACCCAGAATTTGATCTTAATGGGTTGGGGGAAAACCCCGGAAAAACCTCAACTAGGTAGGAGTTGTCCCAACCAGTATTTGAACCCGGGCCCGCTAGTTTCACTGTCAAGCATGCTAACCGTTACTCCACAGCGGTGGACCCATAAATAATATCATTAATTTCAGGGGGCTTGTAGTTCTGAAAAGGAATTTTAAAATGTTAGATTCATTCGGATCAAATTTCTGCATATTTAAAGGAGAAAACTAAAATCCTTTCTATCATTTATTATCATAATATACCGCTATCTTAAATTGACTGAGCATATTGGGAATTAAATCAATGGCTTTCTCAAAACAGGCCATGAAATGTTTCATATAAAACAGTAGGCCTATTTATCTCGGAAAGAAAGAAAAAGCGAGCGAAATTGTATTAAACTGTTATGTTTGAAATATCTCAAAGAATAGTGCCCTGATATTAATGACATTACTTACATTTAATATAAACATCCACACTCACATTTTAAAAATTATTTTACATTTATTTTAACTTGTTTATTTTCCTCATCAGCTTTTCTCGAACTTTCCAAAAATATATGTTCCTAAATATTTCATTATCTGTTCATCAGGAATTCTTGATATTTTCGCTAAACTGCGTTTATGCAAATCGTGTTTAACAGATTTTAGAAATATAATGCTTCATATCTTCTATTTCGTCACGTAATATACATCTGTTATTTTCTATATTACTCTTGAAACCCTTCAGTTTTTCCACGCTCCTATCCCAATCCATATTCCATTCATTGTGTTCTGTCGAAAGGCAGGTCTTTCACTGCAAACTGTCGCCTGAGTGGCGCAGTTGGTATAGCGCTGGCCTTTTGTGCCCGAGGTTGCGAATTCGATCCCGTTCCAGGTCGATGGTATTTAAGTGTGCTTAAATGCAACAGGCTCATGTCACTAGATTTAGTGGCGTGTAAAAGAACTCCTGCGGGACAAAATTCCGTCACATCGGCGACGCTGTTATAACCTCAGTAGTTGCGAGCGTCGTTAAATAAACCATAATTTAATTTCACTGCAAACCCAGCTTTCTTCAATTTTTACTATCTTCTGCCTTCCCCTTTATCTTCGCTTGTGATCCATATATCTTAATGTCGTCTATCACCTGATACATTCTTCTGCCCCGAACTTTTCTTCCGCTCACCATTCCTTGCAGTGCATTCT
Source organism: Periplaneta americana (assembly GCF_040183065.1). Classification (NCBI taxonomy): domain Eukaryota; kingdom Metazoa; phylum Arthropoda; class Insecta; order Blattodea; family Blattidae; genus Periplaneta; species Periplaneta americana. The sequence goes on from NC_091129.1 coordinate 104,672,134, forward strand.
CCAGTAGAAAATATTTGTTCTCAACCAGTGATCCAACCAATTCCTTTTATTCTTCTTCTTCTTCTTCTTCTTGACCAGTTTATATATAGGCCTATAGTTCTTGAGTCTATACAGTTTTAACATTTTGTCAACATTTCAAACTGCAAATTCTTTACGGTACTATCTGAGAAAATAGAAAAGAGGGTACTATAAAACATGGTTTGCGATCAGAGTGCTGCATTGGAGTTAAATCGCTCGCTTGAACTCGGTCGAATGTCGCACCCTCGAGTGAGATAAGATCGGTCGTGATACGCTCGTAATAAATAGAAGCACAGTACAAGGTCATCTCACCGACATGTCTTATCTTGTATGGAAGGCGACAGATAAGATACACATATGTTTTGCTCACACGGTAAAAATAAGGCTCTATTTTCTGCATTTATGACAAACGTTTAATGGAACAGTCAATGGAACGTACCAAAACAGGAACATGAATTTATAAATAAAATAGTATGAAAAACTTCGATATACAGTTATTATTGCTAATTAATAATTATTCAATATTTGATTTACCACATAGGCCTATATATAATATGATAGGTCCATACATGGTGTTCCGCCTATATACTGAGACAATGTAGAAACGTTTTACAAAATATTATTGATATAGCAGTAGATTAATAACAATATTAGTACAGAGATAACGTCACAGAAAATATAAGAAAACGAATAATCATGCTGCACAACTGTTACAGACGCAAAGATTGATACACTTATTATTAGAGATTATTATTATTACTAGAAAACTTGATAATGTTCTTGCATTATCGTGATTGTGTTCTCCGTTTATAATAATTGCATTTACATCCAATAACATCTATCAGATGTGGCAAAAACAAAATCACTCCTGTGTGGGGGGGGGGGGGAACATTTACCTACAACATTTATATTACATTTTAAAGTAAGTTTTGTAGTTGTACCATGGAGAGGTTAGTTAAACACTGCAAAGTTTTGAAATGATAAACATCTATGATGTTACTACACAGTCCATCACTGTAACAAGAACGAATGTCTAACACTCGGCTTATACCGTTCGAGGATTTATCGCTCGCGACAATTTTACCGATCATGCATGTGCGCTACCTATCGGATTATGCTATGAACTACTTGGCACTCGAGCGAAAAAGTCCGATGCAGACCTCTGTTTGCGATCGTCATTTATTTACAGCATTGACAGTCAGTTGAAATTGGCGACTCCGTTCAAACGTTTTGGTGAAGCTAACATTAGTGAAATAGAATTTCAGTAAGTCAGTTAATATTTTATTGTATTACAGTACTTTATTTCTTCTAATCTTTATATACTTTCTTCTAATCGTGTAATAGTCAATTAAATTCCACTCGAGTTTTGATTTTCTCTAGATAATTCAAAACCTCTCGAAAGATACTATTGACAATACGTGCTCATCGTTCACAATTGAAGAGTGTGATTCGAAACTCTCTCAGTCCATTTGGCCATTTTTATGATTTATATACTGTATGTATAAATGTATATACATGATTATGTTTGAGACCTCTATCACTATATTCTAAGCTTGTTTTCTTCCAAAAACGCCAATCCTTGCCTAAAAGTTTGTGTTGTTATGCATATCACTTGAAAACTCGCTCAGTCCGCAAACCGGTGTTTAAAAAACTAGTCCTTTCATAAAAATGGACTTAACGAGTTTTGGGATCAATCTCTTCAGTTACTTTTCGGAGTTGTTTATCCCATTTTCCCTGTGAATCTACATAATATTATACGCAAGTAATTGATTTCACTTACACATCCCAAAGCAGTACTGCCTAGGAACCAAACATGTTCGTAATAAAATAAAGGAAATGACATTTACTTGGAGCTCAAATAAGTGAAACTTCTTGGTCACGTGATTAGTACTAAGACAGCCCATCGCTCACATCATAACACAACACAGACTCAACCTAAGTCCCACACTTGATCAATGGAAGGAAGGTAAATTTTAATTTTCTTGCAAGGAATCGAACGCGGTTATCTTTGTTTGTATATGAGAACACCTCCATTGAAATTATAGTATCAGAGTAATTTTAATGTTCACTACATGCAACATGTAATGAGAAAATATTTGCAGTGATATTGTACCGTTTAATTTAGCCAGTGAGTCGAAGTAGCGGCATCTTGTTAATTTGGTTAATAACTAGCCTCGAGTACAATGCTTTTCTTGATCAGACCCCTATTTCCAGGATCACCGTTACTAATAACGCTGGACGACCTCGCCTCTGGAGTATAATGCGTGTAATTTCTAAACTGGAACAAGGATCAACCCAACATAGTGTTCTACTGTTTTACCAGGACATGGAAACCAAATGGGGCGAATATAAGGAATATGGTCTGCATATATCCCCTGAACTAAACCAACGCGCAACGGCCACTTGAAATGGAAAATGGCAAGAAGGGGGACTGTTGTCATATCAGCGTAAATAATCTCATAAATTGCCTGTACAAAGTAAATACGGTATGAAATAACGAAAGGAAAACAGTTTTATTCACGCCGAATAGATTTAGGCGCAATTCACTATATTTTACTTTACATAAAAATATTTCTTTCCAGTAGGGCTGTGAAGTTGATGACACAGAAAATGACCTATAAAATTATCTTACATTTCTGAAAACGTGACATCAAAATTTAAAAAAATGATCAAGATTTTAATAATAATAATAATAATAATAATATTCATCATCATCATCATCATCACCGGTTGTCTTGAAAGACAATGCTGTACTGAAAAACTTCTCTCTTCTTCAACTGACATCATGGGCGCATACTTGAAGTAATCTAGGTCCCTGATGAAAAATCTTCATAAAATACACTGAAGTCAAAATTTTCACCTTGCAGAACTTTCTCGAGTTTAGAAATTTACTTCTTGTCCAATTTTTCTTACACATTAATGCAAATACATCACACTAACATACGAAAACAAAAACACATACAAGATAGCAACCTCAATCAAGAAATTAAATTACAACATCGCATACAGAACATAAAACACTCTATAAAGGCATCTTAACACACAACACAAACAAACAAATACAACCACACAGGTGCATACAAATTCAAATGCAATACCTGCAACGACTTCTGCATAGGACATACAGGCAGATCATTTCAAGAAACGTTACAAAGAACACATTACAGCCATAACCAAATTACAAAATGCTTCCATATACGCAGAACACATCACAAGTGCCAACCATATCTACAGCAACATAAACACAAGACATGGTAATTCTACATCTCCAACCGAAAAACCAGAAACTAAACACAGTAGAACAATACGAAATATACAAGCACATAAAAACACACCCGCATCAAATTCTCAACACACAACTTAATTTCAGAACACACTTTTTGACTCCACATTACATTACACAAACACACCTCCAATGGATGTGCGATCAGAAGGCGCGATGACTACCCAGTTCTGATGATAGCCCACCTGCTGAACTAGTCAACAAGGTAATCTAGTTAATTAGCACGTAAAAGCATATATATAAAATACACTTTATATTCTCTTTGGTTTACCTTTTTCTCCTTGTGTTCCCCTTATTCTCCTTGCCTTCCCTCGCGTTCCCCCTGTATTTCCGTTGTTCTCCTTGCATATCCTTGTTCTCCTTATATTTCCTTTGTTCTCCTTTCTTCTCCCGTGTTCTCCTTGTGTTCTTCCTTGTTCTCCTTGCATTCCCGATGTTCTTGTATTCCCATTGTTCTCCTTGCATTTTCTTGTTCTCCTTGTATTTCCATTGTTCTCCTTGTCTTCTCCCGTGTTCTCCTTGTATTTACTTGTTAGCCTTGTCTTCTCCCTTGTTCTCCTTGTATTCCCGTTGTTCTTCTTGTATTTCCATTCTTCTTCTTTTATTTCTCTCGTTCTCCTTGTATTCCCCTTGTTATCCTAGTTGTGCGCATGATTTGCTTGTTGTCCCCTTCTTCTTCTTCTTCTTCTTCTTCTTCTTCTTCTTCTTCTTCTTCTTCTTCTTCTCATAGAAGCATTTTTGAAAATGGATATTGTGGTTTAGTGACGAAATCAATTTTTTTCCATCGCCAGATACGAAGAACTGTTAGTACAAACCGTGACGAACATTTTGTTGGTGGAAGAAGAAGAAGAAGAAGAAGAAGAAGAAGAAGAAGAAGTCTATTTTTGTGATAACACGCCTTAGATTTTCGAGAATCCGTACAACTGAAGCTAGAATCCTGGTATGAATACTAACGTAGGTCTTCCTGACGTAAAACGACGCAGTTTTCCAGTGCAAGAGGCATGTGCGGGTTGAATCGCCCTGCGTGGCCGGGTCATGGCTTCGTTTGAGGCGACAATGTGTGCTAATCTATCTCACTTACGTCGTTCTTGAAGTCAGCAGTACTGAGCCTCTCTGAAGGCGAGAAAGAAGCTACAGACTTAGCAAACAAGCAAAACGCACAATGAACTATTTTTGTACAAAAAGAGAAAGAGAGAGAGAGAGACGAGGCGAAAAAAAGAGAGACGCAACGGGACGTACGGAAATATGAGATATATAGATAAGTAAGAACGCATTTAAAGCATATAATAATTTAGATGGCAAGTGAATGTGCATAGATAAGATGGGGGGAGGCACAGAAGATGAGATGCGGAGCGGAAGAAAGGAAAGACGCAATGAGGTGGTGTATGAAAAGAAACTACAACTACTTTCACATAAATGCCTGTACAGATCTTTGTACGACCGGACTGTCTTATGCAACGTTTTCTTAACAAATACATTGTATAGATAAGACTGTGGAAAAGAATGTATAGTCTAATACATTTTTTTAATTCTTGGAAGACTTAATAAAAACTCCGGAAACAACAAGCGATGTGTAGTGTTTTTCACTGCTGATGTTTTTGTGTTTCCTTGTCTAAGCTCGCGTCTTCACGGAATAAAACACGTATTTATAGGGCAGTAACTGTAGTTCCCTTCCTCAGGAAGACATACACAGAGTCGCGTTAGAATATACGACGTAACGGACTCGTAGCTTTGAATGTTGTACGAACATGTAAGTACTTACTGTAATGATTTTACGGATGCTAATACAAGAATTCAAAACAAGTTACGCAACCACTGAGCTTTAAGTAATTCTCTTCCGTCTACGGTTGGAAAAACTCCACAGTTTTCCCATTGCAAATATCTCACATAACAAACAGCACAAAGGAAAACAACAGTAATAACAAATGCAATACAATAACAAAAGAAAACAATGTTAAGAGTAATGGAGGAAAGAAATATTAATTCATTAATTCTTTCAACGTGAAATGTGTAACAGGAACTTTATGTGGATAAAAAAATTTTCTCATTTGCTTTTAATATGATAATCTGACTTGTGATATCATAGGCTCAGAAGTACAAGTGGTTTTCCATGCTATTCCTCTCCCTCCGTTCTCTTTTTAATGTGCCTCGATGTGTTAGGATTAGGACTCATTCCCAACTCAACTTATGCCAGAAACACACCGATATTCTATCCACGTGGTGAACTATAATTCGGGCTATTGTATACAGTAAAATTTTGTCAGAAAGACCACTCCTATTAAGAGACCACTCCTCCTAAAGACCGATTTTTTAAAGAACCGAATTAAACATCCATAAAACCAATGTAAATCACACCCCTTTTAAGAGACCACCTCTCTCCCCGACCACCGACCAGTGATTGAATAGCCAGTTTCTTAATTTAACCCCTTTTATAAGACCATACTCTATTTTTAAAATTTACAATTTAGCATTTTATTACATTACTGTAGCCTAAATAAATTCCAAGAAATTCGTTACAGTACTAGGAGTTAAAATAATGTTTGGCAAAGTTGTTAAGTGCTACCGTATTCACGCTGAATGCCCATCTCTGTCCTTAATCCCTTAAGGAATATTGGGTATTGCTAGGAAAAAGGTACAATGACCGTTTGCTAACGGCTTCAGATGTATGACAAAGTGTTATTTGCACAGCTGTTTAACAGTTTCTTAGAAGGTAAGATTTCTCATGCCGTATGACGGTTTTACTTTTCGTTTTGTACAGAAAAATCAAATCGTTAATTGTTAATTACAGTGCAAGAATTTATTTTTTATTACTCCTACCTATTAGAAAAATCCGGTGATCAACCCACCAATGACGAGGTTAAAATCAAGAGAGAATTTCAACCCGAAAAAATATCACTAGAAGAAGTCTTATGTAATATTCAGCTAATTCAACAATCGTCACCACTGAAAGACTGTATGAATGGAGAACACATAAATGAACTTTTTTTTAACATGTTAAAGGATAGTTTTGAAAATTAGGTTGTAAAAACGAAATCTAAAAAAAAATTAAACAGAGTTCAATTTATGATTTTATGAAGCGGAGTATGTAATAAATCAAAGGACAAAATTGTAAAAATAACGTAAAATAAGAAGTAAAGTACTTATCTCTAGCTTTTATTGTTAGCAATATTCCCCGTGTTTTTTATTTGATTAACATAGAAACGTTTTAACCAATTATTTTTGTAAAAAAACTCCCCTTATTGAGAGACCACCCCTCTGAAAGACCAATTTTTCATGAAACCAGCAGTGGTCGTTTAATACAGGTTTTACTGTACATACCAAGGATCTTGTACTTTATCCCTACACATTCCCAAATTCCGGATCGGTTGACGGTGCTGGACTCAGTTTCCTGGCTGGCCCGGCATCCAGCGTGACTGATGTTGCCATCAGCAACTGAATCACTCATATTCAGAATGAGGATGACAAATAAACTCCACCTCAACCAATCTTTAAGTCAGGGACACACGTTTCTTTCCCTCCTTGATAAGAATACTCACCCTTCTCCACATTATGCCCTGAGGGTCAATTTATTAGAGTCCTCTCACAGCCATTTGGTTAGTTCCCTTGATTGAAACAACTCATTCTGCTTGAGGCTTTCCGTAGTTTTCCTGAGACTCTAAATAATGTCGGAATGAGGCCTGAAAGAAATGGGCTACGGACCTACATCTTCTTCGCACATAAATTTCGGCATTATCCAAATTAAAACTTTCTGAAAATCGGAGCCTTGATATTCACATGTCGCCTTAGGTACTTCAGGACGAGCTTATTCAATAGTCACTAGCTCAGTGCAAGGACTTGGATCCCTTGTCCAGCGAGGACAGCGATGCTACTCTGTCAACACTCGCTTTGCCCAGGCCTTTGATATCTTTGGCAACTCTACAGTATGTTGATTTTCTTCAGTCGCGCTTGTGACATTCCTCAACTTGATAAGGTAGCTATTAGATTTCGCCCATTTTCGGCTTTTGTTCTTCAGAATTCTCTTGTTCGTTCAAACGGAACAGTACAAAAAGGAGTGAGGTAAGTGGTTAACAAGCTTGGAGTTCTCATAGACAATTCCTCAGCCCAAAATTCCCTTGGAAGCATGCAAAATCGCTTATATTTTAATTGTTTCTCCTCCCATTTCCCCCTTTTTTATTGCCTTTCATTTAAGATAGTGGTTGCGTAAAGTTGCTACCAGACCAGAAATCGCCACTGATTAATGTTATATTATATCTTTTTATTTATATAGGGTGTTAAAATAATACACGACATAATTGTAGAGTTAGATTCTTCATATGTAGAGCAGAAAAGAACGGTTATATAAACATGGGTACCGAAAGTCGTAATTTCTGAGATATAAGTTAACATTTTGTTTGAATTTTATGTAATGATACACTCTTTTGATTAGGTACCTTAATAATAAATGTTGGAAATACCCATATTTGCCGTATTGCAGGCTTCTGCTCTCGTTTCATTGAGTTACGAACAATCTCAAAAATGGCTGTCGTACGTATTGTTTGATCACTGGACAGATAGAGGTGAACCAATTGCTTGGCCTCCACGCTCATCTGACCTAAACCCGTTTGATTTCTTTGTGTGGAGGTACTTAAAGTCGTTAGTGTACGCACCTGCTGTGGAAGATAAAGCAACACTCTGTGTGATAAAATTGTGGAGGTTTGTCAAACAATACGTACAACGCCAGACATTTTTGAGCGTGTTCGTAACTGAATGAAACGACAAGCAGAGCCCTGCAATATGGCAAAATTGGGCATTTCCTACATTTCTTGTAAGGCACCTAATCAAAAGAGTGCATCATTACATAAATTTCAAACAAAGTGTTAATTTATATCTCAGAAATTATAATTTCGGTATCCATGTTTATATAATCCCTTTTTTTTTCTGCTCTACATATAAGGAATCTAACTCTACAATTTTGTCGTGTATTTTTAAAACACCCCGTATAAATAAGAAAATTTAAAATAACATTAATCAGTGGCGATTTCTGGTCTGGTAGCAACTTTACGCAACCACTACCTTAAAAGCAGGTCAATGAAAAAGGGGGAAATGGGGGGAGAAACAATTAAAAGGTAAGCGATTTTGCATGCTTGCAAGGGAATTTTGGGCTAAGAAATTGTTTATGCGAGCTCCAAACTTGTTAATTACTTACCTCACTCCTTTTCCACTGTTCTGTTTGAACGAATAAGAGAATTTTGAAGAACAAAAGCCGAAAATGGACGAAATCTAATAGCAGTTGGAACATTTTTTGAAAGGTAATCAAAAGAGTTCATCATTACAGGAAATTCAAATATAGTATGATATCTTACAAGGGAAGTATCACACCCTGCATGCCGAAACTCACCTCGAAATTTTAGTGACATAACCGATGTGCTACGAGAAGACCACGTGCAGAATATTAGCTGCCTGTTTTCACCGCAAGGCCCTGAAATCGAAACTGGAATCCTTCTGTGGTCAGACGATACAATGCAGTTGGACATCCCTGTCTCACTGGCGAGCGGAGTGGAGTGCGCGTGAGAAATGGAGTAAACCATCTCGCGTCCCATGGTGTCAATGAAGCATAAACAAGAGACAGAAGTGACTCGTATTGATTGAATGTTGAAAACAATTCTTTTGGGTACCATGCACAACGAAAAAACACTTCTTTGTGACACTGTTCTTCACATTGTTTTTTTTTTATCGTCTCAAGACAATATTTCACGGATACTACAAATTCAGGAGGTCGTTCTGTGGTGTATCTGCTTGCAAATCAAGAATACTTTATTAGAATCCCGGAATCGTGGAGATGAAAATTTAAAATAGATAAAGGATTGCAATTTAAGTATGGTGTCCCTATGAAAAACTTCGGCGTGAATATCTTTGCGCGTTGCTATTTTTTCTGATAAAGGGCTTTCCACTGCCGGAAGAAGCGGTCCCATAGTACTGTTTTCTGCTCTACAAGTGACGAATCCAACTCTGCAATTTTGCCGTGTATTTTTCAAACACGCTGTATATGTTCAGAGCTTTGAGCCGCACATTAATAAGATTTATATAATTTTGGTGTTCATATACTAAATACGAAAGAAGTTTAGTATCTACTTTTCTTATCATCAAGGAGAGGATATCCGTAGTGGAAGAAGAAATGGGCAGAAAATGCAGAATGATGGTAGTTAAGATCGTGCAATTTGGCTTATATGCAATCTACATGGAGTCATGAATCGGAGACATTAACAACAATCGTGGCGGTTCGATCGCGTGTGGACACGACCGTCGTCATTAAAACAATGCAGTGTCCCTAATTGAACAAGTAGAATCAGACGTTGACTCGTTTTGTAACCCCCTCCCCCCGTCACACTTGCGTGGCTTCACTCGGACCATTATTATCTTCTTCTTTGTGCAAGCAAGGCCATCTAGAGACACACCCTCTCCCAAACCTTGCCACTTACGACAGTGCGTGAGCCAAATACATCCAGGAAGCTGTGAGTTTAAATAGCCTCCCGCTCATGTTAACAATTATTAAAAATTAGGGGCGGAGTGTTTTTATTGATGCAGGTTTTCTTCACACCCTTTCCAACTGAATTAATCCAGGAACTACATGCGATGTCGCACAATTACACCAGGTTAACTGAAAAATGTTTGTTTCTATTTGTACTACTTACCGTAAGCTTTTCTTTTAATGGTAGTCATGCTTGCCTCGGAACCTAAGGTACGCTAGTTCAATTCCAGTAAAAAGGAATAATTTCCAGACGAAAGAAATCTAGATTTACAAAGAGGTAGGAGTGGAGCCAGAGTGAGTTGCAATAATAGAGTAGGGGAGAGTTGGGTAGTATCGTACATCGGGTAATATCGGACAGTTCGTTTCTTTCATCTACCACCAGATGGTAGTACCTGAATAACATGGTTACGTTTCTGTATGCGACATCGCAGAAACATAACCATGTCGTTCAGGTACTATCATCTGGTGGTAGATGAAAGAAACTCACTGTCCGATATTACCTGTTGTCCGATACTACCCAACTGTCCCCTAATTATCTCATGCCTCCATGTTAATTATAAGTAAAATCAGTGGACACATTAAAACCAGGTGCCCAACTGCTGAAGCCGTCACTCCTGTGATCTAGTAACTTATTTATTTGCCTTTTCTTTAAGTTTTCGATTTATTATAAAGAGAGAAGTTTTTAATTCGATGGTTTAAATTGTGCAAAATTGTGCATTTTTTTCATTACATTTATTATATTCCGTAGATCTTACATTAGCAATGAAGCTTTAAGATGTGGAACAAATCAAAATGGCTGGTGTGCATGAAAGGACATCATGTAAAAATATTTTTCAAAATTTAGAAATCTTGACCTTACCTTGTGAATACATTCTTTCCCTAATGATGTTGTATATTAAAAACCAAGATACATTTAGTACTAATCAAGATATTTAAATACAAGACATAAATCAGAGCTTCCTTTACCCTCTGTTAGTCTAAGCTGATATAAAAAACGAGTTCGTTATTCATGTATTACAGTCTTCAATGCACTGCCTAATTATCTTAAAGATTTGAAGAAACCATGAGAAAAAGTTTAGATAAAAATTAACCAAATTTCTACATACTCATACCTTATACACAACTGATGAATTGTTTATGTTTGTGAAATAAATTATTCTGCTTAATTTGAAATGTACAATTTTATATAGCTCAACTAAAGAATGTTTTTGTATTGACTTAATCTGTTTACTATGCATTCTATATTTTTTTTAGCATTTGCTAATGTAAGATCTATGGAATATAATAAAAGAAATGGAAAATGAAAAAAAATGGAAATGTGCATTCTGGATGTATATCAGTAACTATTATTAGGTGGCACGTTATAATGTTTATAATGTTTAATCAATTTAGATATAACACGGTGAGGTCACACAAGAGCCTAGCGATGGTAGGCCACTTGGCAGATATCGGGATCATTTGCGAAGCCAATGCCCGAAAACGATAACGCCCGACGAAGAACTTGAACGTCAGTAATTTAGGAAAATTTGCTAGGAAATGTAGGAAGGCCCAGCGGCCCAGTGGAAAAAATCTAAGTGCGATTTCCAACTGTGAAGAAGTAACGCATATTACGTCCTCGGCCTCACTTCATTTCAGCCCCTTTGGTCTGATTACCTGGTTGGGGGTTTTCCGAGGTTTTCCCCAACCATAAGGCAAATGCCAGGTAATCTTTTGACGAATCCTCGGGCCTCATCTCATCTCACTACATCTCCCCAAAATATTGTAAAAATTTAGAAAATTCCAAAATTGTAAAATTGTAAAATATTGTAAAAATTTTAAAAATTTGTAAAAATTGTAATTGTAATTTTGTAAAATTTTGACTTGTTCCACATCTTAAACCTTCATTGCTTATGTAAGATCTATGGAATATAATAGATGAAATGAAATACGTGTTATATTCAGTTTGTCTGTGAAACCATGGTTAGTGTGTCCCGAAATTCCCGTACACGGGCTACATCGTCACAAAGGTGGTAAGTAAACTCCAGCACGGTTGTCCCTTTTTAAAAAACATGAACTTCGCACATGTGCAAGCAATCTTATGGGTCAAAATATAGCACAGATGTAAATTCCTTCACTGAAAGTTGTTGCCAGGACTAGGATTTTTAAGTCCTGATAAAAATGCTATTTGCTTTACTATTAAACTGTAACGTGAGTGTTGATAACATTTCAATTTCCATATCAAGCTTGCACTTGTTTATACAGTGTTTAAAAATATACAAAGGTTGCAGTCACACAAATTTTAGATGAGTGATTAGTATGATAATTAATTATATCCTAACTAATTAACGAACATAAACAAGAAACTTGCAATTTTGATCTAGAGTAAAAACACAACTCAACACTTCTAAAACACTAAACACTAAAAACCATTAATAAGACAAAATTGTCCAATTTAATTTTGAATTGCGATAAATTCCAGCATGTATTTACCTAGAATCTTGAATGGTGGTTAGATTTGTAGACCTATCTTTTGCTTTAAAACTGGAAAAAAAAAAAAAAAAAAAATGGAAAAGTGAAAATTAGTTGAGTTAGAATTAAAATGCTGAATTTTACCAGAAAGCAGCCCCCATGTTGAAAAATTAAAACGTGTATTTATAGGAAAGTTAAAAAAAATGGATAATAGTCTTAATATAAAGTAGAATGATGTGACTTTCAGATGCTTATATTCTAATCTTTTTTGTAAGTCATATTTATATATTGAGGAAAAAATATTCAAAATACCAAATTTTTTACTCCTTGAAGCTGTATATACTCCCTTACAATCATTTCTTATTTTTGTCGTAAAATAATAATTTTGTCTCGAAAAAACTGATTCATTTAACTCGTTGTAGACGAAAAGGGTTTTGGCCAGGTTTTCAGGATTCCTAGACCACTGTGCATTCTTCGGACTGTTGACTAAACATATTAGGTTGATGCGTATGTTCGTAGCTTTCTTGTTCGTCATCAAAACACTGCATTAATTAGGAGATTGTTTATCGTTTGTCATTTGTCATTTTTTATTTGGAGTGTTGTACTTAAATTTTGTGGATTTGAAGGAAATTGTGGGCTAAAGAAGATGGAGTATCAAGTGAAGAAAAAGAACATTTCCGACATAATCTTCTGTTTGTGTTTGATATAGGAACAAAGGCAGCAGATGCGGCTTGAAACATTTATGCCCTGTAAGGGAAGAATGCCATCGGAGAGAGTACTGCAAGAAAATGTTTCTCACGTTTCAACACACAACACCTCGTATAAAAGTTGGTGTGTATCCATTGAATATGTTATGCGTGTGGTGGGATAAAGAAGGCGTTGTGTACTACAAATTGCTTCCCAGGAACGTAACCATTCATTGACAACAACTCAGGCACCTTGCGACCGCAATTAAAGAAAAACGACCGGGAAGACTGCATCAAATGGTGCTGCAATACGATAATGCACATCCGAACTCAGCTAACACGACGAAAGTATCTATCAAGGAGCTTGGTTGTGAGTTGATTCCACATTCCGTAAATTCCCCCTATCTTGCGCACTCAGATTTCCACCTTTTTCATTCTCTACGCAACAATCTTCAAGGAAACTTCTTTGATAACGAAGATGCTTTACAAACTTGGCTTGACGACTTCTTCAACTCCAAACTTGCAGATTTCTTCAGACTCAAAATCGAAAAACTACCCCTGCGTTGGCAAATAGTTGTAGAAAATGTAGGAATATATGAAGGGTTCAGAGCCATAGTGGGCCAAACGCCATTTATTAAAAACTGAGAAAGCAAGGATTAAAGTTAAGTGCCTACAATAGTTCAATGAAGATTGGCATATTATTAAGTTTTAATGTGTATACTGTATATTACTTGCTAAATGTTTCCATTGAATTATGGTAATAACTTCATTTTAACCCTTTTTTCTACGGTTTTAGTAAATGGCGCTTGACCCACTATGGTTCTGAACCCTTCATATAGGTATTAACTATTAATTGCTGTATTCTGTTCATCTCAAATGAAAGTGTTTGCATCAACCCAATACATACATGTTTAGGAGAACAGATAGAGAACGCATTCCTAAACAAATCCCGCAGCAGATAAAATTATCTATGAAACTTGGACTTTCATCGCATATAAAGGTATACAATGAGCCACTGTAAGTCCAAATCTATAATCTGTTGTCGGTCTGTCTCTCGAAAGGCCAGGCCAAGACAACGTATGATATACGCTCTGCAGTGATTACAACTTAAAAATTAAGTGGGATTTCGCTATTGAATAAATTACATGAAACATAACCATCCTTGAACTAAGACCGACATTAGGAAATTTCTCCCGAATTGAGTTTCATAAGAGTAATTTATTACGGCATAATGGAAATTAGTTTCTTGTTTAATGTATTTTGGCTGGAAACACTTGCTATGAATATTTATGTACACATAAGTAGGGAACTGTCCTTTCTAACATGTATTACGAACAAAATCAAATCTACCTGCAGAGCATTATAACAAAGAATGACTATTCAGGATTTCTGTTCTTTAACTTTTATTGCCAGGTCATTTTGCATTCTTTTGTAATTTATTTACGTCTTACATTCATAAAATGTTGGTTGTGACAGTGATGACACAATATGATGAATTATGTACTAACGAGGATTCAGAGGATTGTAAGAGAACAACTCTCAACTTCCCTGTGTTCTTCTCTGCTATTGCTGAAAGTTTATAGTATATCAACATACGGTCACGCAGACGGTCTTGGTTTGAGCCTCGAGCCTGGGATTTTTCATAAGGACGAGCGAAATTGCCTTCGAAACCTAGATACACAGCAAACATTTAGCGTAGTCAGCTGTTTTGGGATGGAAATGCGTATGTCTAGTTGAGTTAGCATCAAAGATCTATAGGGTCGTAGTATTCAGCCATAGTGATCCTGCTTTAATAGTAGATATATCATTATTCCATGAGCCCTTGTCTCGAGTCAAGAATGCAATAATTAATAGCCTAAACCGGCATGTCAAGCTCAGTTGAAGGGGACAGTATAACGTCAACCCCACACAAAATATTTTAGACACGATTGACGTTCATGAATCGCTCTCAATCTCAAATTTGTTTCAGTGGCGGGTAGTATATAAACTCATGTTATAAAAACAATAACATCTCTAAACATAAATTAGGATAAGATTGATAATCCACACACAAACTATTTAGTGATTAACTGATCGTATGCACCTCTTGTTTTGCACTAATGTATCAATATTCGGCTGGATTGTGTTAGTACATAGACGCAGAGCAAAGGCTAAAATGACAATCATTTAACCTCGAGCGTGCAGCTGATTTAAAAAAAACTGTTCACAATAATATATCGATCCAAACATTGCAATTATGCAACCTTCAACATGTTTCATGTTAAAATACTTTTATGTTATTTTTATTTTAATAGGTTATTTTACGACGCTTTATCAACATCTTAGGTTATTTATCGTCTGAATGAGATGAAGGTGATAATGCCAATGAAATGAATCCGGGGTCCAGCACCGAAAGTTACCCAGCATTTGCTCGTATTGAGTTGGAAAACCCCGGAAAAAACCTCAACCAGGTAACTTGCCCCGCCCGGGAATAGAACCCGGGCCACCTGGTTTCGCGGACGGACGCACTAACCGTTACTCCACAGGTGTGGACAAAATACATTTATATTGCCAATAACTAGTATATAAATCTCGACCCTTTTCCGTAATGTTTTTGTGAAACTGTTGGAAATAAATCATTTAACCATTTTGCCATTTAATTAAAACATCCCAAATAAAAGCAAAATTCCATAAAATGAGCAACACAACAACAATTTCACATAATTACGTACTTATAAGTTTTGTTCTCCCCCTAATCTTTACCATGGGTATCAGTAAAATAGTAACGTCTTATATTATACTGTATATTGAACAGAACATAATAGACAATTGAAGCTGTGAGATCAATAACCATTCAAGTCCACTTCTAGTCATTCATTTTTTGCAAATTTGAAATTAAATTTAGGATATTTCCAGAAGTGTTACGACTTTAAAAGTTGGTATACTACTTTATCTTGATCTCTAGAACAACCAGAAGTATTACCTGCAAAAATAATAATTAGGTAAGAAATAAAAAAAAAAGTTCTTTGCTTTTTTCTCGAAACTTGCGTAAATGGACTTGTACGGTTATTGATCTCACCGCTTCAATTAGCCTTATTACCTCCTTCAACAACGAAATGCCATATTCTCATTCCTCACTGAAGCTGTATCTTGGTATTGTAGACAGTGACATTTTCAAATATTCTGTAAACTGCTCGCCACTGGATGTTTACGTTCTGCAGGTAAAGACTGACTAAACAGCATGTTAAAATGAGTTCGAACGAGGATTCAGGAATTGAAAATGCTGCAAATTCTGCAACCAAATTGTTCTTAATGTTTATGTGTGGTTCGCATTACGCATTAGGTAATAGCAGTGTCATTACCGAACTAGTTCGTAATAGAAGAATCATTACCTAACTAACTGTGTTGTGAATGTGCTTTTATTAGTGATGTAAAGTCCGCATTACATAGTCAAAGTGGATAAAAATGATTTTACGACCTGCTATGAAAATGTTTTAACTCATAATTATAAGGGACGGCATGGTAGATAAGATGAAACAATAGAACGATGTGACTGGTAGTTTCGAAGGTCATGTTACTTCGGAAACAATGCCACCAAATAGTATGAGATGTAGATATATTTACGCACAAAACTTGCAGCTGTCTCCTCTACAGCTTACAATATCCCGACATTTTTTTTTAATAATGGCGTAACAGTGATTTATATTTATACAGAAGCTGCATAAGGCTGTTTTAACTATAACGCTAGAAGTTCTATGATGTTTGTTTGATGCTTTAATTTTTAGCATTGTCGAAGAAACTTTTGTCATGTGAGTGCGCCGTGTTGGCGTCGTTGCTGAAAGAATTTTTACGGATCGCATACCTTCCAAACACGTGCCTCGTTATACTTTTCAGTGCTACGCATATATATGGATGAAAGTAAAGTGATGTACAGGCTTGTGTAGCAGCCTCGCGCAAATATGATTTTGCACTAGTTATCACATTACCATGTGCTTGAATTCTGCGTGACTCTGCTGGCTTCTGCAGATTCCCGTATGCTTATTTTATAGAAAACTGTAATTGAATTTGTATGGGTTGCTATCATATATCCTTGCGAACTGCTGAATTGTTTTCCACTAGAATAAAGCACGCAAATTATTTACGAATAGCATTGTATTATTAACAGAATAATAATAACTACTGTTGAGAAATATATATAGGCCTAAAATATGCATGCAAATACAGTCAGCTCTGGATATAGTGAACTCTGTTATAGTGAACATTCGGCTATAGTGAACCTAAGTTGTTGGTCCCGACCCGCATACATTAAAAAGTAAATTAATATTTCCGTTTACAGTGAACCCTCGCTTCGGTTATAGTGAACCTAAAACTAGAACTTTCCCAAGAAAATGTAATTTTAAAATGGCCAAAATGGTAATTTAGGAAACCCTTTCTCCTATAAACTTCCAAGAATATGTTCAGAACAAAATCTCAAACCTTCTACTCCTTAAGTGAATTAAAAGACAAAGAATTCGTTCAGCTTCCTGGATAGCTTGAAACATGTTAAAGAGAATAGTGTACGAAGTGGAGGATAAAGGAAGAATTATTTCTGACTCCTTTAAAAGAGGTTATTATAAGAATAGGAAGATAAAGTGTTTTCTTTTGTAAAAGGGAGTAGAGTGAAGACCAAAGGGCAAATACAAGAAGGATTACAGTACAATGGTCTCCAACCTTTCCTCCTGCATCTTTGTAAAAGTGAACACAGGGAAATTCCAAGGCCGAGTACACAGTAGCATACCTCTAGTGGGAAGAGGTGCGAAATCGGTCAGTGTCTACTACTTAAGTGGCCAGATTAGATTCAAGTTTCGAACTGTGAACATCAGGATGTCGAAGCGTAAAGTGTTTAAATTGGAAGATAAAGAGAATATTAGAAAGCAACGTGGTCTGTCCCAGACGGGCATTGATACTGTTTGTGTAGCAACGTCAGTAGTACAGGGACATCATTTTATTTTTACTTCAATTTTTATTGTACCTGAGTTTTTGAATGTACTTCACTCTCACCCCTTCTACTAACGAAGTTCTAACTGCCCTCCACACAGAAACAAGGCCGCATATAGTAAGCAGTATTGAGTTAGTGAGTATAGTACGTTCCAGAAATATGTTCGCGTTTTCAAGTGACGAAAACTTCCAATATTGAATCATATTTTCGCACAGGTACTGTCTGTTTGGCTACGTCGCATCTCGATTTCCCCCACCTGCTTCTGCTCGCTCCACTGTAAAGGCTGGTGACTGGGATTTCTTAGCTCTTTTCTGAAAATATTAATTTCTGTTACGAATTAATTGGACGTCTACGTAATATTATACAACTGTTTAAAATAATTTAAGTAAAAGGGCCTCGTTAAGAATTAACTGTCACGTGGTTTCCCTCCCTTTCTACGATCCTGCGGCATAACCACCTGGACGGACAGTAGATAGCATGTCTGAGTAATTTTATCTGTGCGGGTCGGGCAGAAGTGACGATTGAATTTATAGTATGTAAGGTACTCTTTTATATAGTAGGTACAGAATTAATTCAACATGAGTTACTAATATGAAAGACGAAACTGGTAATTGGAATTAGATGCAATAGTCTATAGTGCGATAATATGCACATAATGAAGCCTGTATCGAAATGAAAGGCCACTATTTTCAAAAGTGTGTTTAAATATCCATATTATGATTATTTTTCATTTTATCTTCTTTCTCTAAATTGTACGCTAATGTGGTGTAGACAGTATAATATACACTGCATAATGAATACGTCCGCATGGACAGCTCAGTTCGTGAGAAAAAACACTCACTGTTAATACTGTGCTGTATTTTGATTTAAAAAAAAACCTAATGAAATTTATCAAACTCAAAAGCGTGATTATTTCCTAGTTTACGTAAATGGATGAACTACTTTTCTTCCCTCCTATGTCTAGTAAAGTGATTTGTTTATATTTTACGCCTGTATCATCGAACTCTAGTTGTAGAAGGGGGTAGCAAACGGTGTTTCCGGTTCTCAATCGTTAATCCAAAGGTATAGCCAGGTTGATATTAAAAATGTTAGTAAAATAAATTGATGTCCCTGTATACAGACACTTCGGTTTTAGTGAAGCTCAGATATAGTGAACAAAATATGCTGGTCCGCAGAGGTTCACTATAACCGAAGTTGACTGTATACACTAAAAATGCCGAAATATGCACTTATACATACATTAAAATTCCTAAATATGCACAGTTATCCACTAAAAAACTGAAAAGCTGGTAAACTTACCGTAGTACAAAATCCGATGAAAAACAAAACACTAGTCATATAACAGGAAATATTCAAATTATTGGGCTTAAAGAAAAACATAGTCACTGTAATTTCTTAGTTACAGCCTTAATGACTATTGCTAATTTAATGGAAACCAATTTACACAGACAATTAATTTTCTTTTATAAGGCATAATTGCGTAAAACTTTGTGATACAGTAATCCTTTCCATATTATCAGGATCCAACTTGGTTCTCCTGTCAGTAAATATGAGCTTGTACATAGAAAAAGTACTTTCTGACCATTCAAATAAAATGTTACGCTAAAGCAATACAATAATAGCATGAAACATGCATTCTCTGGAAACTTCATCTCTTTCTTTCGCGAAGTGAGTTGAAGTGTTGTTCCTCCTAGACGGGTGGAGATTTGAATCGGTCACGTGGATCACGGTGATGATTCCGCTGAATCACTCATCACCCATCACTGATCAGGAGCTGTGAGCTCGTGTCATTGATCACATCATATTCCACCGCGTCAGTTGATCAGTTTTTAATTAGCAGCGTGTGTGCTGACTCACTCGTCACTCATCAGCGCGCTTCTCGGGTCAGCAGGCCCCTCGCATGCTGAGAGGCCGCCCGCGTTGCACGGTCACACTTGGTAGTTAGGTTTGTTGTCGAGTAACAGCCAAAAAGTCTCTCTACATTATATGAACATTTATATTGAAAGACTTAGTCTCCATCATCACCATCTTTCTTCCTGTCCTTATTTCTTTATAAGCTTCTTTCATCACCGTCTCGTCTTTAGAATTCTTCCTCATATTTTTCTTATTCCGATTCTTATATTTATTATTATTTATTTATTTAACCTGGTAGAGATAAGGCCATCAGGCCTTCTCTTCCCCTCTACCAGGGGATTACAACTACAATATTAAGAATACAATTACAATTATAATTACAATTAATATTAAATTTACAGATACAATAAAAATGAAAGTACTAAAAGATTAACTGATTAATAAAAGCTAGACAGTTTATTGTAAACGTTAAGAAGAGAGAAGCATTTCTTTTATTGATTAAGACAAATTAAACCTACTCTACGCAGTAAGAAAATGCTTAATAAGCTTGCTTTTGAACGCTACTAAATTCCGACAGTATCTGATGTCACTGGGTAGGGATTCCACAAGCTCGAGAGCGAGATTGTGTATGATGATGAATACGATGATGTCTTATGTGTTGGTATGGCTAGTATGCGGCTATTTTGCGTGCGTGTGAAGAGATTATGATATGATGACATGTAACTGAAACGGGAGGCAAGGTAGGTAGGTGTAGAAGTGTGAAGGACCTGGAAAAGGAGAACAAGAGAATGAAAATTTCTGCGTTCGTTAAGCAGTAGCCAGTTTAGAGTTTGGAAGGATGGGGTAAAGTGGTCAGCGCGATGGACATCGCAGACGAAGCGAACACAAGAATTATGAACACGTTGTAATTTTTGCGACTGGTTGACATTGAGGTCAGTCAGTAGAAAATCACAATAATCGAAGTGGGGCATTACTAGTGTTTCCACTTGTATTTTCTTGAGTGATAGAGGAAGGAATTTTCGAATCCTGTTTAAGGAATGTAGTACGGAAAGCACTTTTTTGGTAATATGGGTTACTTGGTTATTCCAGTTTAAATACGTATCAAAGTAAACTCCAAGGTTTTTAACACAGGAAGCAAAAGGGGTTCTTATTTAATGTTTCTTAGTTTTTTTTTTTATTTTTTGTTAATCCGATTTTATTACGTCTCTTCTTAATCTATGTATTTCATATAGACCATTTTTCATAGTCTGCTCCTTTTTCGACTCTTCCAAACATTCTTCTATTCTCATTTCTTGTCTCTTTCTTCCTGCACTTTTCTTATTCAACTTTTCCTAGTTTTCTTATTTCTTGGTTTTCTTAATCTGTTTTTATTCGTCTCTTGTCTGTTTTTAGCTCAGTTGGCAGACTCGTTAGCCTGGTCATACGGAGCTGCGCTCAGGCTTGGGTTAGGTTCCCGCTTGGGCTGATCGGTATGGCATAGTTGCGTCCCGCGGTCAATTCGGAGTCCTAAGCATGGCATAGTTGCGCCCCGAAGACGTCAGGTAGCAGAATGAACATGGCATAGTTGCGCCCCGAAGAAGTCAGGTAGCAGAATGGACATGGCATAGTTGCGCCCCGAAGAAGTCAGGTAGCAGAATGGACATGGCATAGTTGCGCCCCGAAGAAGTCAGGTAGCAGAATGAACATGGCATAGTTGCGCCCCGAAGAAGCCAGGTAGCAGAATGAACATGGCATAATTGCGCCCCGAAGAAGTCAGGTAGCAGAATGAACATGGCATAGTTGCGCCCCGAAGAAGCCAGGTAGCAGAATGAACATGGCATAATTGCGCCCCGAAGAAGTCAGGTAGCAGAATGAACATGGCATAGTTGCGCCCCGAAGAAGTCAGGTACCAGAATGGACATGGCATAGTTACGCCCCGAAGAAGCCAGGTAGCAGAATGAACATGGCATAGTTGCGCCCCGAAGAAGTCAGGTAGCAGAATGGACATGGCATAGTTGCGCCCCGAAGAAGTCAGGTAGCAGAATGAACA
Source organism: Periplaneta americana (assembly GCF_040183065.1). Lineage (NCBI taxonomy): Eukaryota > Metazoa > Arthropoda > Insecta > Blattodea > Blattidae > Periplaneta > Periplaneta americana. The sequence goes on from NC_091129.1 coordinate 104,693,917, forward strand.
TGGCATAGTTGCGCCCCGAAGAAGTCAGGTAGCAGAATGAACATGGCATAGTTGCGCCAAGAAGAAGTCAGGTAGCAGAATGGACATGGCATAGTTGCGCCCCGACGAAGTCAGGTAGCAGAATGAACATGGCATAGTTGCGCCCCGAAGAAGCCAGGTAGCAGAATGAACATGGCATAATTGCGCCCCGAAGAAGTCAGGTAGCAGAATGAACATGGCATAGTTGCGCCCCGAATAAACCAGGTAGCAGAATGAACATGGCATAATTGCGCCCCGAAGAAGTCAGGTAGCAGAATGAACATGGCATAGTTGCGCCCCGAAGAAGCCAGGTAGCAGAATGAACATGGCATAATTGCGCCCCGAAGAAGTCAGGTAGCAGAATGAACATGGCATAGTTGCGCCCCGAAGAAGTCAGGTACCAGAATGGACATGGCATAGTTGCGCCCCGAAGAAGTCAGGAACCAGAATGGACATGGCATAGTTGCGCCCCGAAGAAGTCAGGTAGCAGAATGAACATGGCATAGTTGCGCCCCGAAGAAGTCAGGTACCAGAATGGACATGGCATAGTTGCGCCCCGAAGAAGTCAGGTAGCAGAATGAACATGGCATAGTTGCGCCCCGAAGAAGTCAGGTAGCAGAATGGACATGGCATAGTTGCGCCCCGAAGAAGTTAGGTAGCAGAATGAACATGGCATAGTTGCGCCCCGAAGAAGCCAGGTAGCAGAATGAACATGGCATAATTGCGCCCCGAAGAAGTCAGGTAGCAGAATGGACATGGCATAGTTGCGCCCCGAAGAAGTCAGGTAGCAGAATGGACATGGCATAGTTGCGCCCCGAAGAAGTCAGGTAGCAGAATGAACATGGCATAGTTGCGCCCCGAAGAAGCCAGGTAGCAGAATGAACATGGCATAATTGCGCCCCGAAGAAGTCAGGTAGCAGAATGAACATGGCATAGTTGCGCCCCGAAGAAGCCAGGTAGCAGAATGAACATGGCATAATTGCGCCCCGAAGAAGTCAGGTAGCAGAATGAACATGGCATAGTTGCGCCCCGAAGAAGTCAGGTACCAGAATGGACATGGCATAGTTACGCCCCGAAGAAGCCAGGTAGCAGAATGAACATGGCATAGTTGCGCCCCGAAGAAGTCAGGTAGCAGAATGGACATGGCATAGTTGCGCCCCGAAGAAGTCAGGTAGCAGAATGAACATGGCATAGTTGCGCCCCGAAGAAGTCAGGTAGCAGAATGAACATGGCATAGTTGCGCCAAGAAGAAGTCAGGTAGCAGAATGGACATGGCATAGTTGCGCCCCGACGAAGTCAGGTAGCAGAATGAACATGGCATAGTTGCGCCCCGAAGAAGCCAGGTAGCAGAATGAACATGGCATAATTGCGCCCCGAAGAAGTCAGGTAGCAGAATGAACATGGCATAGTTGCGCCCCGAATAAACCAGGTAGCAGAATGAACATGGCATAATTGCGCCCCGAAGAAGTCAGGTAGCAGAATGAACATGGCATAGTTGCGCCCCGAAGAAGCCAGGTAGCAGAATGAACATGGCATAATTGCGCCCCGAAGAAGTCAGGTAGCAGAATGAACATGGCATAGTTGCGCCCCGAAGAAGTCAGGTACCAGAATGGACATGGCATAGTTGCGCCCCGAAGAAGTCAGGAACCAGAATGGACATGGCATAGTTGCGCCCCGAAGAAGTCAGGTAGCAGAATGAACATGGCATAGTTGCGCCCCGAAGAAGTCAGGTACCAGAATGGACATGGCATAGTTGCGCCCCGAAGAAGTCAGGTAGCAGAATGAACATGGCATAGTTGCGCCCCGAAGAAGTCAGGTAGCAGAATGAACATGGCATAATTGCGCCCCGAAGAAGTCAGGTAGCAGAATGGACATGGCATAGTTGCGCCCCGAAGAAGTCAGGTAGCAGAATGGACATGGCATAATTGCGCCCCGAAGAAGTCAGGTAGCAGAATGGACATGGCATAGTTGCGCCCCGAAGAAGTCAGGTAGCAGAATGGACATGGCATAGTTGCGCCCCGAAGAAGTTAGGTAGCAGAATGAACATGGCATAGTTGCGCCCCGAAGAAGCCAGGTAGCAGAATGAACATGGCATAATTGCGCCCCGAAGAAGTCAGGTAGCAGAATGAACATGGCATAGTTGCGCTCCGAAGAAGTCAGGTAGCAGAATGAACATGGCATAATTGCGCCCCGAAGAAGTCAGGTAGCAGAATGGACATGGCATAGTTGCGCCCCGAAGAAGTCAGGTAGCAGAATGGACATGGCATAGTTGCGCCCCGAAGAAGCCAGGTAGCAGAATGGACATGGCATAGTTGCGCCCCGAAGAAGTCAGGTACCAGAATGGACATGGCATAGTTGCGCCCCGAAGAAGTCAGGTAGCAGAATGGACATGGCATAGTTGCGCCCCGAAGAAGTCAGGTAGCAGAATGAACATGGCATAGTTGCGCCCCGAAGAAGTCAGGTAGCAGAGTGAACATGGCATAGTTGCGCCCCGAAGAAGTCAGATAGCAGAATGGACATGGCATAGTTGCGCCCCGAAGAAGTCAGGTAGCAGAATGAACATGGCGTAGTTGCGCCCCGAAGAAGTCAGGTAGCAGAATGGACATGACATAGTTGTGCCCCGATGGGCATAGTGCACACGGAAGTAATCGTCATAAAATAAATAAATTATGCCTGCTTAAAAATATTATAGTGGTAGCTGCACTGAAATCAGGTAGCATATGATCAATTTTGCTAATTAAAATGACACTTTTTTATCGATCACACTCAATAAATGAACTGCATTTTTTGTTTGTACACAGATATCTTAACCGTACGGTACAGGGTTTAACAAATCGAAACTTAGAACCATTGTGAATTATTAATTTTTTACCCTTTTCACTAAATTTAACATTCATTTTAAATTAACCTCACTATACGCCACAGACGGTGTGAAAATTACTAATAAAATCTCAAGATTGCTAAGGCCCCATATTCCAACGACTCACTTATTTGAGTATGTCAGCTAATAAAGTACTGCCAACTTCATGGTGTTCATTTTAACCGTAGGCTATCGATAATCACTGCATAAACAGTAGAAAAGCAGTTAATAAAGTACTGCCAACTTCATGGTGTTCATTTTAACGGCAGGCTATCGATAATGAATATTAATCAAATAAGAAATCAATAAGATTGGTTGATTACGAGTCTCTAGTTCCCGTAATGTCTTTTTCTCTACATATTTCATCGGGGCGCAACTATGCCATGTCCCTTTTCTCTACCTGATAGGAACGGGGCGCAACTATGCCCACAAAACAGGGACCCTTTTTTATCTGCTGCATCTTACCTGACCGTGGGGCGCAACCATGCCCTGCCCGAGCTGATTACCTGGTTGGATTTTTTCGAGGTTTACCCGAAAAGTAAGACAAATATCACGTAATCTATGGCGAATCCTCTTCTTCATCTCGCCAAAATAGTATAAGTTATTTTTGAGTTTTCCTCATCTTAAAACTTCAATACTATTTAGGTCTGTGGAAGACAATAAATAAAATGAAAAAAATTCTAGTTTTTTTTCCATCGTTTTTTCTTGGTTTGTGTCTTACTGTCTTCTTTTTTCGTAATGTCTTCCTCTCAGTCTTAGTTTTCTTCAAATATGGTACGTAGCATACGAATTACCTACCCTCTTTTAGTTCTCTTTGAAAGAAATATGTTCTGAGAACTTTTACCTTAATTAATTCTGATCATTCGAATCTCGGAATAAAAGAGAAAAAGACACACAAAGCAAACACTCAGTCACCAAAGACGGCTAATTTTGTATATTTTTGTATTTGTTACCCATTTATTTACCTTGGTAAGGTTTGTATACGTAATATAAAGCGAGGTGTGCATGACCGTTGAACCTGGATTGACAGGTCCGCCACTGCAGTAGAAATGGCACAAGATCGCGCAGTGCCACGTCCACGTTGATTCTGCATCATTTCCTTCCTCGCTTGCTCTGCTGTGACTAAATGTAACACGAACTCGTCCACTAACCTCCACGAAATAGCGTGTCGGTTTCTCATGACCCTACCACACTCTTCTGCTGTCCTCCTTTGCCTTGTTCATCGACGTTATAACTCTTTTATAAATTATTTGGAAGACCTGCTACTTATTTAAGTTTGATTAACTAATTATTTGTTGTGTATTTGTACACTGCATAGTGATATTCATTTCTGTATTTATTTCTTAACTAGTATGTATCAGTATCAACGAAATCTTGGATATAAATATATACATGTAATTGATTATAAGACACCAACACATTCATAATAGGCCTACTGTAAACATACAGAAGAAATATTTCTCTCTCAACAAACATTTAAAGACTTCTTTGTAGACTACGTTTCTCGCAAAAACTCTGCTGTTCCTCACTTTATGTTGTACCAGTATATATTTTTGTAGCCTACTATCTTGCGATTATGTCCTTGATTATACACATAGAGAGAAGAATCCAAAAAGGATAGCTGCCCTTGAAAAAGGAGTACCGAGCGGTAACAGCACCGAAATTAATTGTAGATCAACAATATTCTATTTTAAATTTTATTTTTATTTTATTTTATTTTATTTTATTTTATTTTATTTCAATTTATTTTTGGGGGGCAGCTATCCTCGACATGAATAATTTATTTTTCATATGTAGAACTGTACATATGGTTATTTACAATTAACAGGGAGTCTTAAAACATTAATGGCTATATCTTGAAGTTCCAAAAGATCGATATGGAAACGACGAAAGAAATTGATACAAAATCTTGATATAGTGCCCCTTGCACCAAAGAGTAAGCCAATTACTTCTCAGCGACAAACGGGTATGTGGTATTTCTCTTCCAGATAAGGAAAGCAGGGTTAAAAATTGGTTGCAGTAAGAAATTACAAATTTATTGAAAGTTTGGAATTGTGTCTTGCTTATACTTACGTAGAAAGATAGAATTAACATTATAAATTGTGCCAATATTTAATGTTAACAAATGAGGAAGCATTTCTAATCTGTTGAGTTCTTGATGTCATAAATGATTAGGTTAATTCTAAGAAAACAGAGTGACTACCAAATTTTGCTGCTTTCTATGTGAGTTGAATAGTCACGCTAAAGCGAACTGCAGTAAGAGAGTCTCTTGTAAGTGATGCTTCGGTGCCAGGGGAAATGAGTGTCTAATATGAACCACTATTGAAGAAATGTAACATTTTTCTGATGCCACTTCTCATAAAGGTAGACTTAATGAAACACTTTGTAAAGCCTTTTAACAGAGATAATAAGGGTTTCCAGTATTACGAAAGGAAATTTTCAACATTATTCATTCATTCATAGTGTTCTTCCCAAGGGCAGGTCTTTCACTGCAAACCCAGCATTCTCCAGTCTTTTCTATTTTCTGCCTTCCGTTTCGTCTCTGTTACCCATATATCTTAATATCGTCTATCATCTAATATCTTCTTCTGCCCCGAACTCTTTTCCCGTTAACCATTCCTTCCAGTGCATCCTTCAGAAGACAGTTTCTTCTCAACCAGTGACCCAGCCTATTCTTTTTCCTCTTTCTGATCAGTATCAGCATCATTCTTTCTTCATCCACTCTTTCCAACACAGCTTCGTTTCTTATTCTGTCTGTCCACTTTACACGCAATATCCTACTCCATATATACATTTCAAATGCTTCTAGTTGTTTCGTCGTAATGTCCATGTTTCTGCCCCATACAATACTACATTTCATACAAAACACTTCACTAGTCTTTTTCCTTTTTTCAGAGGTCCTCAGAAGGTGCTCTTTTTTTCTATTAAAACCTTCCTGTTATTATCTTCCTTTTTACTTACTGACAGCAGCTCATATTACTAAAGATAGTAATTTATACCACAACATGAGGATATTAGGTTAGTTGTGCTTAGACTGTCGTTACGCCATAAATGACGTGAAGTCTGAGGTATGGTCAGGTTATAACTGGAATGTGTTTTGTATCGCAGCAATTGAATGGGGATACGTTTCGCGTGCGTAAGGTTCAGCGTTGTGCTCCGGCAATTGCTTTGTTTACATTGCACTGCGATTCGTTGATTGGTTAACCACATAAAGCTACAATCTCACCCTGCTTATACCACGGCAGAGTTCTTTAACATGCACCAGCATTGCTAGCTACGCTCACTCTTTTTTTCAACAACGAACACTATGCATACCTAACCTTTTAGTTTCTGTAAATTCCTATCTTTAATTATTACTTACAACGTTTCATAATTTGAAAATCTCTCTGTACAAAGTGACTTCACGTCGCAAATGATAATCTGTCCATTTCGAAGAAGAGAAGAGTGGAATAGTAGAAATAGTTACTACAGATTGCTACAGAATAGGCTGAGGAATCACTACCTGCAAAACATAATCTTTATGGAAGATGGCATACCGCCTACATCTACAACCCTGCAAAATAATTAATTACACGGATATTTGGCAATCATGTAATCAGTAGACACTTTTCTACAATGTGGCTTCTACGATCTCCAGATCTAAATTAAGCCGACTTTTGATTGCTGGGTTGCCTTTAAGAACCGAGTTTTTTTTTGGTACACCCAACAGCAATACAGCAACTAAACAAGCTATCTCGCAAGAAACTGGGAATATTCCAAGACATTGTCAATAAAATGCTGTACATGATGTGGCAGTAAGAATGAAGTTTGTTGAACAGGAGAATGGTGCACATATCGTCAATGTTTTGTACAATCTAAAAACCATTATTTCTCTAACATAGTAATGTTACTGCCTTTTCACCTCAAATACAGTGCTATAGTATTTATAATTAAAGTTTGAAGTGACTTGAGCCTGTATTTCTTTGAATTATTTACGATTATTTGTTTGTTTATATATGAAGAGTCCACTGCAAGAATGGTGGATATCACTTTCTTGTCGAAAATGAACCAAGACTGTCAATGCATAGTTTAAGACATATAGAATGTACATACAGAGTTATTTGGCATTAACACTGATAGTCATTGTCCAGTAATGATTGGAAAATCACAGTTAAGCTTTGAGCGCTAAGCATTTCAAACTTTCAATTGCTTCTCCTGCAAAATGTATTCCAAATGACATCCATCATTCTTGCAGTGGACTCTTCAAATGTATTTATTTATTAAGTTATTTATTTATTTACTTAGTTGCTTCTTTGGTTGCTTGTTTCTTTGCTTCTTTATTTGTTTATTTATTTACTTACTTATTTATTTACTTATTTATGTATTTATTTACTTATTTATTTACCTATTTATTTATTTATGTATTTATTTATTTACTTATTTATTTATTTATTTATTTATTTATTTATTTATTTTTATTTATTTATTTATTTATTTGTTTGTTTGTTCGTTCGTTCGTTCGTTCGTTCGTTCGTTCCTTCCTTCCTTCCTTCGTTCCTTCGTCCATTCATTCATTCGTTCAGTCATTCATTCGTTCATTCATTGATTCATTTATTTATTTTGCATTCTCTACATAATCGTCACTAGACACTCAAAATTAGACTCCCCGTTGATGTGGTTACAAGAACGTTTGGCCACCGTTGAAGAGACAACAAACACAAGACCTCATGGGAAGGAAATAAAATAATTCCACTTTCTTCTGGACATTGTATTCGATTCGCTGTAAACTTGTAACAGGAAGTGCTACCTCATTGCTATTGTAATTCTTTCAGCTTTTATTTTCCCAATGTCCACGCTTCGTAATTTGAGAGTCACGATTAGTCTTAAGTAAGTGAACATTCAATTACGTTCAATTATTTTGCTGTATTTATGAAAATTATGGGAAAAACGTTTAGCATTCTGAATTTAATATTTGAGCGCAAATGAGAGTATTCCCAATCGTGTTCCGTAGCGAGCCCCTAAGCCGTGAGATTTGCTTCACGAAGCGTTTTGTGTTAGTAAAAGTTTAGTCACTCCTTATATACGTAACCAATCAGATTCAGTTAACGTTACCATTCCGAAGATAAATACATTTTTATTGTCATCGGAGCAATAAAATTCATTGGCGTGGAATTAAAAGTCTAAATGAGTATAACGAATTTTTTTAAAAAGCGATTAATGTCTTTGTCACGGTCTGCGTGTTTATCTTGTCTTGTTAACGTAGCTTTAAGAACCTCACGTCAAAGGATCGCTCGATCTGTTTTTAATATTTCCGAAGCGGAAATTATGTAGTAACTGGTACGAGGTAGATATATAGGGCCGAAATACTGCACTGAATGTATTAATTAACAATTTACAGTGCCTGATCGTGGATGCGGGACAATGACTTCGTTTGTTTTGTGACCGGAATGAATAATATAAAAAAAGAGAACAAAGCCCCCAATGAGTTGTTTCTTGTCTTGGCAACCCAATTGACGGACGATTCTAACTGTTACACGGTGGCTGTACTCTTCCGCCTGATTGACTTATGGTTCGATGCATCCAACAAAACCGCATTATGCGATTTTCAGAGCAGAAAGTAAAAAAATTTTTCTCGGCGACTTCTGCATATATACCATTACGAGGAGGGTACGAAGATAAGCTGTTCAATCTCCTGATTCATTTGTGAAGAAGAGAGTTTCAGTTTTCGCCTTTTCCAACCACAGATTTCTGGCAGCAAATTGAATTTGCTCTATCAACATTTATTTTAATACACGCACGACAACGATGTCCTTTATTATCTATTCTGTTCAACATCTACTTGGAGAATTTGATGAACTGTCTTCAGAACATGGAGTAGCATGAACAAGAATAAAGTGCATTACTTTTTAAGATTTACTGATCATATGACGTTGTGAGAAGAAGAGATGATACTACTAGAGCTAAATGACGGCAGTGAGCAGTAGACCTATGGCAGTAGTGTCAGAGTTGTAAGCTCCAATACCGGTTGTGGAGTTAGATCGGAGCTTGAACTTGCTTATGTCTATGGAAACACCGGAGCACGCAACCAGTCTAGTGGAGCGCTCCGCTCCGTTTAGTCCCTGTCTGACATCGCTGACCTATGGGATGAAAAAATGCAAACAAGACGAAGACCATGGTTTTCCGAAGAAAAATAAAGCAGGTAATCTTTAGAATTCGAAATGAGGCAGTGGAACAAGTGGAGAAGCTTCAAATACTTGGGGTGTACTATAAGTACAGGGACATCATTTAATTTTTACTAACATTTCTAATATTAACCTGGCTATACCTTTGGATTGAGAACTAGAAACACCGTTTGCTACCCCCTTCCACGACTGGAGTTCGATGATACTGACGTAATATACAAACAAATCACTTTACTAGGTGTAGGACGGAAGAAAAGTAGTTAATCCATTTACGTAAACTAGGAAATAATCACGCTTTTGAGTTTGATAAATTTCATTAGGTTTTTGTTTAATCAAAATACAGCACAGTATTAACAATGAGTGTTTTTACTCACGAACTGAGCTGTCCATGTGGATGTATTCATTATGCAGTGTATATTATACTGTCTACAGCACATTAGCTTACAATGTAGAGAATGAAGTTAAATTGAAAATTAATGAAATATGGATATTTAAACATATTTCTGAAAATGGTGGCCGTTGATTTCGATACAGGCTTCAATTCTAATGTGCATATTATCGCACTATAGACTATTGTACATAATTCCAATTACCAGGTTCGTACTTCGTATCAGTAACTCATGTTGAAATAATTCTGTACCTACTCTATAAAAGAGTATCTTACGTACTGTAAATTCAATCTTCACTTCTGCCCGATCCGAAATGATAAAATTACTCAGACATGCTCTCTACTGTCCGTTCAAGTGGTTATGTCGCAGGGTCGTAGAAAGGGGGGAAATCACGTGACAGTTAATTACTTAACGAAGCCCTTTTATTTCAGTTATTTTAAACAATTGAATGGGTATAATATTTCGTAGACATCCAATTCCTAACAGAAATTAATGTTTTCAGAAAAGAGCTAAGACAGCCCAGCCACTAGCCTTTACAGAGAGGCAAATAGAAGCAGTTGGGGAAACCGGGTTGCGACGTAGGCAAATCGACGACAGTACCTGTGCGAAAATGATTCAATATTAAAAGCTCTTTCGTCATTGGAAAACGCGAACATATTTTTGGAACGTACTGTTTACTATGACCGTATGACTACTATGACTGTATATGCGGCCTTGGATCTGTGTGGAGGACGGTTTAACTTCATTAGTAGAAAGGGTGAGAGTGAAGTACATTCAAAAACTCAGGTACAATAAAAATTGAAGTAAAAATAAAATGATGTCCCTGTAGTAACAGCTGCTGCCAGGAAGTCAAAAAGAGGACGGAAATGGCAAAGGAAGGTTTTAATAGAAAAGGGTCATCTTCTACGGACCTCTGGAAAAATAAGTAAGGAAGAGACTAGTTAAGTACTTCATATAGACTAGGCCTGCACAAACGGAGCTCATTGAGCGCGGCCGCTCATTCGGAGTAGGAAAGTAGTCTAACAGCTCGCCGGAAAGATACGTCGGAATTACGTAGGCCTGCTATGGGTAGAGAACAGTTCACGCAGCTATCTGGTGTAGTGTTTATTATCAGTAGCTATTTTACTTTGCCTATCTACGGCTACATAATGGAGGAATCTAAAAGACGGAAAAGTGATCATCAGGCAAATTCTTTCAATATTGCATGGGAAAATGCTTATTTTTTCGCAGCAGCTGGAGTCAATATTTATCTGCCACAAAGTTTGAAAGAAAGAGGAAAACATAATATAATGCGTCATTACTAGTCCAGAGATTCAGGGTGCTATTCATAGACATTTCGCTAGCCCGCGCTACGAGCGTGCTAAACAGGATTCATATCATATCGCTAACACTGGTTTACGGATACGAAAAACGTTAGTTTGCTGATCATCCTCCGAAAGCCCGCGCTAAGAATGTCTATGAATACGGCCCACGATGGTTTTGTTGATGAAGATCGCAGTAAAAAGGTTCAGGGGTTGAAAGTTGCATTATTACATGAGGTAGAGTACGTTAGAATTTATTAATCTTCAACAATTTAAATATCTCTCTTCAGGGAAAAGGCCAGCTCCTTGTTGATATGTTGAATAAATTACGGGATTTCAGTCGTAAACTTACACTTTTCGTAAGACAGTTTCGGGAAGGTAATATGGCTTACTTTCCAACGATAGAAACTGCTCGTGATGAAGCCATGTTAAACAATTATGTGCAAATATAAATTGAAAATTCAAAAGGAATTTAATTCTAGGTTCCAAAATCTTGTCTTAATTGGAAAGAAGTTTAAAGTTACCATAATAAATTCCTTCAACACCAGTTGGAACAGTGTCATACGATTAACATCTTGAACTTATTGATCTTCAATGTGGGCTAAAGGCTGAAGACCGTTTGAATAAAACTACTAATCTGGTGGAGTTTTACAAGACTAAACCTCAGCAATAATATCCACGACTACACAAGCTGTCTGTGAAAATGATTTCTATGTTTGACTCTACATTTATATTTGTGAGCAACTGTTTTCTATTATCAACTTTAATAAAGGCAGGCATCGAACATCTATATCTGATGTTTCATTACGATCAGTACTGTTCCTTTCAGCTGCCAACAGCATAAAACCCCGTTTTCATGTACTGATACATAAAAATATAACAAAATGATGTTGTATATTTAAGTAGCTATAGGGTTTCTATTATTTCTGTAAAATAAATATTTCTTTATTAATTAATAATAGTCCAAGATAGTTTTGTAAACACTGAACGGGAATTCATTTCTTGAACACTCGTACTAGTACTTTTGTGTACATTTTGTACGAGATCACCCCTTCTTCCAGTCCATCAAACATTAGTTCAAATACATTTCTGATTTCAATTTGTTACATTACCAACTTCGTTTCTGAGGTCCAATGTCGCATTTTTGCACATTTACACTTAGCGGCAAAAAGAATGGGCCGACTCTTGGTCGATAGAAATGCTAAGTTCTATCGCGCGGTTCACTCGTGTAAACGTAACCCAGTGCAAGGCATTGCTGTGGTGTCTCTTCATTGAAAGTAATGCGTCTATAATGTAGTAAACCTTATGAGCAGTGTGTGGCCCAGTCATAAAACGTCTGACATCCGTACCAGAGGTTGTGAGTTCCCCTCCCGGTACGGTAAAATTATTATTTTTTTTTAAATTTACTTAATTTATTAGTTTAAATGTGAAATGGCACTTGTTAACAAACTTCGTTATGCCTGCCTTGTAAAAATATTATTGCCCATCACCTGTGGGCTATTAAGTTAATAGGTGAGACCTGGCCTGTATAAACAAAAATACTTGTATCACATCCTAAAAAACCGGACGCATATCAAACACAAATAAATAATTAAATTAACAAAAACAAACAATTTTTTAATATATTAACAAAACAAGGCCTGTGGTGGGGACTAGTATCTCGTCCACAAACCGCCTGCGTAAACAACTGCCCTCATTCTGCGCGGCATGGAGTCCACAAGATTATGGAACAGGTCTAAATTCTTGGCCATCTCCTCCCACGCATCTAGAACTCTGTCCCACAATTCCTCAGGTGTCCGAACGGGTGGTTGTTCTGCCCAATTAGAGCGTAGGATCCTTTTGACTGCAGCCCACAAATTTTGAATCGGATTCATATCTGGTGAATTTGGAGGCCAGTCGACTGGGTCGACATCACGCCTCCTCGTAAACCATCTTTGAATTCGGTTGGCGGTGTGTGTGGGATGATTATCCTGCTGGAAGAAAAGTGTTCCTTCTGGATATCGTTTTCTGTTGTATTAACAGATAGCAGTATTGCTTGAAAGATAGAGGGAGGTTTATTATTTATTAGAGTTTGGGCATATTCTAAGAGATATTGCCATATAATTATAGCTTTGCGAGACATATATGATGGCAAATTTGTAATTAAAAAAAAAGAAGATTGGGGGAGATTCGAACCTAGAGCTACTACTATCAACTTGTTCAATAGATCAATGTCGTAACGACTTACGCTACTGTGACTTGTTAATATCAGTTTGGCATAATATGTGGTTTTCCTGGTCATATTCGCTCCGGTGATTTTGTATTTATCAATTTTATTATTATTTCACTCTTCAAGGGCCCTGATGTATCTAGAATCAACCCGCCATTCGATTTTATTACATTTTTTAGACTCTTAAACAAAATACAGCAAATTTAAATGGTTTAATATGTGTTATCCAGTGAACTACGGCTTTGACGAGACGAGCATGCGCAATGTTATGTCTCTGGAACTTAGAAATTGTCGGCCGGCCCATTCTTTTTGCCGCTAAGTGTAAATTCAAAGTGTGTTGCATTTTTAGAAGTCGAATAGCAAAATGCGACAAATGCGACTGTGGCTTAAACCCTGACTTGTTATATTGTGTATATATATATATATATATATATATATATATATATATATATACTTAAGTACAATAAATACATCCTGATTATATACTTTAAACACTTTGTATCACTTAAAAATTTAGTTATAATAACACCTTTCTAGTGTTGAAAAGAAAACTAAGTGGTAAATTACCTTGTTGACTATTTTCGATTTCCTGCATCTTAACTTCAGAACTAAACTGGACTAGTTCTGAAAATGACTGACACGAAATCTAAAGTACTCAACTAGGTAATTTGTCCTTAGTTTTCATTTAATTTTCCCTTAGTTTTCATTTAATTTGCCCTTAGTTTTCATCTTAGTTCTAGAAAGTTGCTGTAACTAAATAAATTGTTAAGTGATATAATAATATGGGAAATGGCGAATGATGAAAATAGCGTTATTGTGTTACAATTCTCTTTGGCAAGATTCCCACAAGTTTTGATTGTAGCATTGTCATCATTTACCATATCAGTCCTCGATTCATTCCTGTATGCTACAGATTTTGAACACAAGAGATGGCTTTCATGTCAAAAGCTGCTTCGTCCCCTCGTTCCCCAGTGTTGTTCCATTACTTTGGAAGCTGTTAATACTCGTGATTTTGAACCAAGTATCAAAAGAAGTGCATGCGTTGAGTGTTAAATGACGTTTCTTTGTAGTCTGACTAATGCAATTAAGGCGTCTGGCACAGACTGGGCCCCGTATTGTGTGGCGTCATGCGGTTTCTAGAGCAGAAAGCGCGGGCCCCGCAAAACACATCGGCCGGCCGGGCGGCCGGCGGCAGCGGCTCTGCTGTTCCGCCAGGTCACACGGTTCGCGCACTGCGGTCTCAGTGTCACACTGCATTGGACTCATGGTCAATTCCCACATCTTACAGCTGTTTCTTTACTTCGTCTCGCTTGGATATGCTTAGGGATGCATCCGTCGCTCCGGTGCATCCGACGCGAGTGTGGCTAATAATAATACAGACTGTTCCTGGTTTGATTTGCATTCACACAAGAGCAGATTTCAGAAGAAGAATCTTTGCTTCAAACCGTGCGTACCACATGGGAATGTGTCTTATAAGAAGTGCTCAAAAAGGCTCTTGTTAGCACAGATACATGCTTCAACCCGCAGTCGCATTGAATCCCGGATGCGCTAATGTATCTTTGGAGAATATTGTATTTTCTCGTCTTCCAAAAGACAGGCTCGAAGACTCTCTTCATCTTGCACCGACGTTTTATATATAACCCACGAATGAAAGTCTAGTGGGTTTAAGTCCGGAGAGCGCAGAGGCCAAGTAATTGGTCCATCTCTACGTATCCGACGGAACCTTTGATTTAGAAATCGACGGACATTGACACTGAAATGAGCAGAAGCTCCATCGTGCATGAAGTACGTGTTTAGTCGTATTGCTAACGACACATAATGTAACAGAACAAGTAAGGTGTAGTCCACACCTGTGGAGTAACGGTCAGCGCGTCTGGCCGCGAAACCAGGTGGCCCGGGTTCGAATTCCGGTCGGGGCAAGTTACCTGGTTGAAGTTTTTTCCGGGGTTTCCCTCAACCCAATTAGAGCAAATGCTGGGTAACTTTCGGTGCTGGACCCTGGACTCATTTCATTCATTCCTTCATTCATTCATTCATTCATTCATTATATTCCATAGATCTTATATGAGCAATGAAGCTTTAAGATGTGGAACAAGTCATAATTTTACAATTTTACAATTACAATTTTTACAAATTTTTACAATATTTTACAATTTTCACAGATATACAATTTAGTAATTTTCTACAATTTTTACAATTTTCTGCAATTTTTTACAATATTTTGGCGAGCTGTAGTGAGATGAGGTGAGGTCCGAGAATTCGCCAAAAGATTACCCGGCATTTGCCTTTTGATTGGGGAAAACCTCGGAAAAACCTAATCAGGTAATCAAATCAAAGGGGTGAAATGAAGTGATGCCGAGGACTCGCCATAGACCATCCGGCTTTAGTCCCACGGCTGGGGAAAATCTCGGAAGAAACCATTCAATGAGACCAAAGGGGGATCCAACCCAAACCCGAACGCAGCTCCGGATCAGCAGCCCAGTGAGTCTGCCGACTGAGCTACATCGATGGCTCTACTAAAATATACAATACATAGCCAATCAGATTATTAAATTTACAAACGCAAACGATCATTCATCACCGGCATTATCACCTCCATTTCATTCAGACGCTAAATAACCTAGATGTTGATACAGCGTCATAAAACAACTCAATAAAATAAAAAAAAGTAAGGTGTAGTGTAAGAACACTTCGTTGAGCTGGGTGGAAGAACATCAGGTCTCACCAAAATGTCACCAGCAATTACCGGCTCAAACATTGACATTTCCATGTGGTATGCTATTTTTTTTTCGGAATGTACCGCATCATACAATGTAAGCATAATTGTAGAAAAATTGCTTTAAAAAGGAAATAAAGTGTTTTTGGATCAATGCTCATATACCATTTTTTCATTCTCTATATGAGAGGAATATGCTTCTAAAATTTTGACATATATTTTAGTTACATCCTGTATACACGACCGACCTAATATTTGCTACATTGTTGACATCCCTACTGCTACTAATGCCTTAACCTTCTGCTACCCTTTAGGTCTCATGATCTATACTAGAGATAACTTTGCGTTTGTATTTTATTTCTTAGTTATATGCAGGACCGGCCTAAAATTTGCGACATTGTTGACATTCCTACTGCTACTAATGCCTTAACCTTCTGCTACCCTTTAGGTCTCATGATCTATACAAGAGATAACTTTGCGTTTATATTTTATTTCTTAGTTATATGCAGGACCGGCCTAAAATTTGCGACATTGTTGACATTCCTACTGCTACTAATGCCTTAAACTTCTGCTACCCTTTAGGTCTCATGATCTATGCTAGAGATAACTTTGCGTTTATATTTTATTTCTTAGTTATATGCAGGACCGGCCTAAAATTTGCGACATTGTTGACATTCCTACTGCTACTAATGCCTTAACCTTCTGCTACCCTTTAGGTCTCATGATCTATGCTAGAGATAACTTTGCGTTTATATTTTATTTCTTAGTTATATGCAGGATCGACCTAAAATGCTACCCTTTAGGCCTCATAATCTATACTAGAGATAACTTTGCGTTTATATTTTATTTCTTAGTTATATGCAGGACCGACCTAAAATTTGCGACATTGTTGACATTCCTACTGCTACTAATGCTTTAACCTTCTGCTACCCTTTAGGTCTCATGATCTATACTAGAGATAACTTTGCGTTTATATTTTATTTCTTAGTTATATGCAGGACCGACCTAAAATCTGCGACATTGTTGACATTCCTACTGCTACTAATGTCTTAACCTTCTGCTACCCTTTAGGCCTCATGATCTATACTAGAGATAACTTTGCGTTTATATTTTATTTCTTAGTTATATGCAGGACCGACCTAAAATTTGCGACATTGTGTTGCTATGAGTCAACACTTAGCATGCATCACTAAGTAAACTGAATACGTAAGCACGTACCGTTATACCTGTAATGAGACATTAAACAAATGAAGTGAAAAACCCGATTACGATACGGAAGCGCGGTGTTCACGAATCATGGGCAGACAATTTAACTTCTTGCCTGGGAAGGAATAGCTAGCCTTTAAACGTGTTAGCTGCCGTGACATTTAGCAATGCGTGTAACACGTCTCGACTCGTCACGCGTCGATCTGTATGGGCATAGAGTTTCCGAGAAACCGACTCACTCCATGCATGCATGTATTGTTAGCAGCTACCCTTCGTAATGGCCATTGCCCCAATATGTGGCTTCAGGCTGTATGGAACTGTGTGAATCGATTTGCAACTTTCAAATATAACTCCATTCTCTCTGCATTTCTAGGTCTGTCTTCTAATTCCCCCTTCCCTCTGGTTCACTTACCTCTCCTTAGCGCAGTAATTTTCAACCGGTGGCACGTGTACCGCTGATGGTGCTGTGTAGGTAAACTGTAAAGGTTTCTGTGTATACTCTATTGAGGGCCATAGGAGGCAGGGAAGCAGAGGCCTTACGTTTCTTAACGTATACATTATATAGGGTGATTCAGTAAATGCTTGCAAAAATTAAACAGGAAATAGAGGGTACTCTTCAGAATATTTTGAGATAGGGAACTTGGAGTCTGCAAAATCAGATTAAGGACATATTAGTTTAAACATGTCTATCGCTATTGCTTACTGTTTTTCACAACCTAGACTGTAATTAATTATTCACATTCATTTGCACTTATTATTATTTACATTTTAAAATTATTTTCATATAATTTACAACAAGCCATTTTGTCTACGTAAAGATTAATATGTTATGGTAACAATTGTTATTAGAGGAGAAAAATTAGCTCCGCCGCCGGGGATCGAACCCGTGAGATACACCGAAGTTCAATCCACAGCACCGGGTGGAATCCCTCTAATCTAGTGTTTTTCCCATTGTGACCTTGTTCCATGTTCGACATATATGTCGACATATTATATTAAGTCAACTGCCATTATACAAGGAGCGCACTCAGTTCAGTGGCTTGGTGGTCGGAATTCCACAGTATATGCATTGTTGTGCGAAGAATGTACGTAAAGATTAATATTTGTTCCTACAGAATTTATCTGTTACAGAAACAATTGTTATTAGAGGAGAAAAATTCGCTCCGGCGCTGGGGATCGAACTCGTGAGCTACGCTGAACTTCAATCCAAAGCACCGGATCGAATCCCACTCCTCCAGTATTTTTCCCTCTGTGGCCTTACTCCATGTTTGACATATTATATTAAGTCAACTGCCATTATACAAGTAGCGCACTCAATTGAGTGACTTGGTGGCCGGGATTCCACAGTATATGCATTGTTGGGTGAAGAATCTACGTAAAGATTAATATTTGGTCCTACAGAATTTATCTGTTACGGTAATAATTGTTATTAGAGGAGAAGAATTCGCTCTGGCGCTGGGGATCGAATCAGTGAGCTACACCGAAGTTCAATCCACAGCTTCGGATCAAATCCCACTCCTCTAGTGTTTTTCCCCTGTGGCCTTACCCCATGTTCGACATATATGAAGAGTCCACTGCAAGAATGATGGATGTTACTTTCTTGTCGAAAATGAACCAAGACTGTCAATGCATAGCTTAAGACATATGGAAAGTACATAGAGAGTTACATGGCATTAACACTGATAGTCATTGTCCAGTAATGATCGGAAAATCACAGTTAATCTTTGAGCGCTAAGCATTTCAAACTTTCAATCGCTTCTCCTGCAAAATGTATTCCAAATGACATCCATCATTCTTGCAGTGGACTCTTCATATGTTGACATATTATATTAAGTCAACTGCCATTATACAAGGAGCGCACTCAATTGAGTGACTTGGTTGCCGGGATTCCACAGTATATGCACTGTTTGGCGAAGAATCTAAATAAAGATTAATTTTTGGTCCTACAGAATTTATCTATTATGGTAACAATTTTTCTCCTCTAATAACAATTTGTTAGGCCTACCATAACAGATCAATTCTGTAGGACTAAACATTAATCTTTACATAGATTCTTCGCCCAACAATGCATATACTGTGGAATCCCGGCCACCAAGTCACTCAATTGAGAGCGCTCCTTGTATAAAGCCAGTTGACTTAATATACAGTCTGATCCATTTGGGCATGGATAATATTAATTTATATTATTATAAAGCTATTATGATAGTAGGAAAAATTTCTTACTGATTATATTATGATTAAAAGATGGGAGTTTCCATATATGACAATTAACTATGCATACTCTGAAAGGACAAATGAAAATCGTAGATCATTAAAATGGCTACCACAAATCAACAGCGGGCACAATGTGTTCTTTGGTATGCTAAATTTGAGAGTGTTAAATTAGTTCAAAGGGAATTTCGACGTGAGTATGGTGTGCGAAATGTACCTAAATACGATTCCATAATGTTGTGGTATGGAACATTTGTAGAAACAGGTTCTGTGTTAAAAACATGCAGGAGGTCGCAAGCGAAACGCAGTAATTACGAGAAGCAGCTATCTCTTGACTTGGTCCCCAAACTCCCCAGATGTAACCCCTCCTGACTTCTTCGTGTAGGGTTTTATTAAAGACACTGTCTATTCACAGAAACCCAGGAACATTGATTTATTTTTTTATTTTTTATTTTATTGGGTTATTTTACGACACAGTATCAACATCTCAGGTTATCGTCTGAATGAAATGAAGGTGATAATGCCGGTGAAATGAGTCCGAGGTCCATCACCGAAAGTTACCCAGCATTTGCTCATATTGGGTTGAGGGAAAACCCCGGAAAAAAACCTCAACCAGGTAAATTGCCCCGACCGGGATTCGAACTCGGGCCACCTGGTTTCGCGGCCAGACGCGCTGACCATTACTCCACAGGTGTGGACGGAACATTGATGATCTGAGAACAAAAATTACTCAAGCTTTTCAACAAATCACCCCTCTTATGTTACAACGAACATGAGTTGAATTGCATCACCGTTATGAGTTGTGCAGGGTGCGCAGTGGGGGTCATGTTGATTTCTGAGGAATCTTCGAGCTTTCAATGTTGTATGTTTCAACAAATAAAATTTGGTAGTAAATGTTTTACGGTGTTTTTATTTTATCCATGCCCAAAAGGATCACCTTGTAATATGTCAACATATATTTGTCGAATATGGAGTAAGGCCACAAAAGGAAAAACACTAGAGGAGAGGGATTCGATCTGGTGCTGTGGATTGAACTTCGGCATAGCTCAGTGGTTGGAGCGCTTGGTACGTAGAACCAAGGACCCGGCGCCGGAGCGAATTTTTCTTCTCTAATAACAATTGGTGCTATTTTGTACCTCACAACAGGTGCTTGAAATGACGGCTACCAACTTTTAATATCTATATGTCGAGGAGCGTTGAATCAGAAGGAGCTCAAGTCTGAAGAAGCGCTTTCTGAAAGAAACAGATTTATTGCTACAGAAACAGGGGGAATCCGTTTCAAATTGTATTTATTCTGAGGATGGACTCAGCTCCTTTTGATTCAACACTCCTCATTGTGTTATTTACATTTAGTGGGTTACAAGGGGCAGTGAAGTGTATTTTGTTACCTCTCCTACCCAAATCTCATCCTCACCTTCCCGTGGTGCAATCTGTTTTTAACAAACGAGGCTCTGGGTACCGAGTATGGCGGTATAACCATTTCATCTTGTGTGGAAAAATGTCATATACAGCTTGTCCAGATGGCTCTTAAGGTAGCAGCCCTACCACTGGACTATCTATCGATAGGTTTGTAACCTGTTTTAACATAAGGTAGTGAGGCATGGACCATCAGAAAGATGGCTGAGAAACGTTTGACGGCGGCGAAGATGAGGTTAATGAGGTGAAAACTACAGAAGATAAACTTGCGAATTCTAAATGAGGCAATAGAGCAAGTGAACAGCTTCAAATACTTGAGGTGTACTATAAGCAGTAACATGAGCTGCTGATAGAAAGTCAAAAGGAGGGTAGCAATGGCCAAAGATGCTTTTAATAGAAAAAGGAGCCTCTGGAAAAAGAACTAAGGAAGAGACTAGTGAAGTGCTTTGTATGGAGTGTGGCATTGTATGGGGCAGAAACATGGACATTACGACGAAGTGAAGAGAAGCAAATAGAGCATTTGAAATGTAGATATGGTGAAGAATGGAACGTGTGAAGTGGACAGACAGAATAAGAAATGAAGCTGTGTTGGAAAGAGTGGGTGAAGAAAGAATGATGCTGAAACTGATAAGGAAGAGGAAAAGGAATTGGTTGGGTCACTGGCTGAGAAGAAACTGCCTATTGAAGGATGCACTAGAAGGAATGGTGAACGGGAGAAGAGTTCGGTGTAGAAAAAGATGTCGGATGATAGACGACATTAACATATATGGATCATATGCGAAAACAAAAAGGAAGGCAGAAAATAGGAAAGATAGGAGAAAGCTGGGTTTGCAGTTAAAGACCTGCCCTTAGGCAGAACACTAAATGAAATGATAGCAAATGTTATTAAGTACACAGTCAGTAACATTCACACAAAAAATCATGCATCTAGTAGAACATTTGTAGGAAGAGTAGCATTTTTAATAAAGAAAAATGTACAAGAAACCTAACCTGATAAAAATGAGTTTAAAAGTTTAGAACTATGTAGAAGAAAGTAAGCACATGCAGTTTCTTGGCAACTCTAACAGGTGATTACAGAGTTATATGGACTTGACAATTGGTGGAGAGCTATTTTAGATATTTAGAAATGATTTGGTAATAATAAAAAAGAAAAATCTTAATGTTTGACCAAAAATGACAAAATTTCACCTTGGTATACCCGTAATTATACAGAACATCAAGAATGTCTATAAATTGCTGGAAAAGACAAATCACATTATTTTATCCTGCTGTGTCAAAGATGCCTTAGATGTACTTTGATCATGAAAAGAGAGAGATGAAAATTTTCTGCTTTGTACATAGGCCTAGTTGTTTAATGTATTGTTATGGTTGTTTATTGTTATTAAAATAACATGTACAAAATTACAAACAGAAATCTTCTCTGCAGGAGTAAAAATTCGTGCTCAGGAAATTATCGAAACACATACTTGACAAGAATAAACAAAATTATTAGACACAACTAGGTTAAGAGAAACTTAAGGATAAGTTAATTTAAAAATACAATTTCAATTTTAACAATTTAACTATTACAAATGTATAAATACACATTAAACAAATATACTGTATATTCTTTAAAAATTAAATTCCCAACGCTATTTTTTAATTTGCTCACACTAAAATTTTCAAAACTTGACCTTTTTTCAATTATTTTATTTGGACCAAAGTAGGTACCATGGTTAAGAACTGTGCTTGTGAAACATTTTGGTTCCTTCAGTCGTATAAAATCTTTTAGTTCGGCATTTATAATGATACAATAAATTTTAATTTATTGCGATTTTATGTATGAAGTTTAACAAAGCAATATAATAAATTTGTCTAATTTTAAGAACATTAAAATCAGTGAACAGAAGTTCGGATGAGTAATCAAGAGGTTTATTAAGACATATTTTAAATTATTCTTTTCTGAACTAGTATTAGTGGAGTTAGAGCAGAATTACAAGCACTTCCCCATCCTAAAATTCCATATTGGAGAATAGATTGAAATAAAACTAAATAAATTATACGTAAGATTTAGTTCGTAAATATGACCGAAGTATAACAAAGAAATCAATTGTTTTATGCAATTTATTGCACAAGTACATAGTATGTTTATTCCATCGTAAATGCTGGTCGATTGTAACGCTTAAATACTTAACTTCTGAGGATTCAATTAAAATAGAACATTCACAATTTAGAAGAGAACAATCAGAATGATGAATTTTGGTGTTAAGGAAAGATCGAGGAGATTTAAGACTACTCGATTTGAGTTGTTTTGGTCGTGTTTAAGGAGAGAGCGTTTGAATCAGACCACTCTTATGTTACCTGTACTAGATTGGTTTATGAACTTATTAGTAATATTTTTACTGATAACATTATTCAAAATATCATAAAAGTTTCCAAGACTAATATCAGAATTCTCGCACTTACTAACATTATCGCAAGTTTCATTTTTTATGTTAGATAACATATTTTCATAATTCACTTTTCTTAAACATATTTGTATATAAATCATGTTGCACAGAAGTAGTATTTTATTTTATTTATTTCTTCCTGTTACCACTACAGGTTGCCATTGACAAAGAGTACCGTGATACAATAAATATAGAGTAAATGCCTTGAGGCTTAATGAAACATTGTTGTTACAGTGAAATAAATTGAAATAAATTGAAACACATAATAATATATGAGGCGTTCAGAAGTCAACATGATTAACTCCTTTTTCAAAGATTTTGAGATATTCAAGGTTAAAGTTAAATACACACTATTAATTTTGTGATGTAGTCGAGAAGAATACTGCAGTCTGTGGGCTTTTTACTGAACTGTGGGGTAAATCACAATGACCACTGAAAATATGGTCAATTTAATACATTGCCAACTTATAAACTCTGAAATAACCATAAGTGGAGTTAGATCTCTTTAAATATCTTTATGCGGCCTTAAGATTTACAGAAGTCGACTAGGAACAGGGGTATGGTCCCACGGGCTCCTATCATTAGTCTCGTAATGGCGATGGATTCCAGATGGTATTTGTCCTTATAAAATTGATTGAAGGTTCATATATTTCCTTTTTTCCTCGTGTGCTTCTTCTGGCCGATGTTCATGTGATTCGAATCTCACAGTTGGGTCTATGATGTAACCTTCAAGAGAGGGAGTTTAAATGCAGTTAGGCTATGTCGATTCTTATATTACTACTCTCACTGGATATGTCGTGTACTTCTTCATATACTGAATAACCTTTGTTCCTTAAGGCAGTTGTTATTATAGATCTTAGCGAATGAAGTTAATGAGACCGAACGTACAACAATGAACTGTCAATGAACTACAATAATATTATGTGGGTAACTTATTCTTTTCTTTCCATAATAGTCTACAATTTTTCTCTGCTCATCGAGTCAAATGCCCGACAATTATCTACACCTATGAAGTACTGTATGTTGGAGTCTGCTCGTCAATCATGAATTTCCCGTTCAACTACAACATTCACACACATACAGATATAGAGAAACTATCCAACAGGTTCATCTGTGATGATGATGATGATGATGATGATGATGATGATGATGATGGTGATGGTGATGGTGATGGTGAAAAAGAAAATGGTGGTAATGAAGATAATGGTGGTGATGGTAATGATGAAATTTTATTTATTTTTTTATTTAATTTTTTATTGCTAGTAAGTTTGAAATGAACACAAGTTAATAAATACAATGAAAGATAAACTAGCCCACTCCTGAATGAATAAGACTCGTGCTCAGGAGGGGATTCCAATACAGACAAAAATAAAATTAAAATTGAGAGTGAATACAGATTAAATAATGTTTAATATGTTTAAACCCAAACTATAAATCCAATACTTTTTTTTTTAATTTTATTTGGAGAGGATTTGTGGTTGAAATATTATTGGAATAACATTTGTTTAATAATCTGGGACCTTGATAAAGAAAACTGCATTGGTTTTACATTTTGGTTCAGACAAACGCAGAGAATTCATATTTTTAGCTCTATATTTATGTATATACCTTTCAAAGTTATTAAAATTTCTATGAAAATATTTTAATAAAATAAAATAATACATTCGTTTAATATTGAAAACTTTGAAATGTTTAAACAACAATTAAGTTGAGTAATCTTTCTGCTTTTTTAAACAAATTTGTAATACTTTTTTCTGTCGTAAAATTAACGGATAAATGTTGGATTTATAAGTTCCACCCCAACCTATAATACCATACATAAATATAGATTGAAATAATGCTAAATAAATTACACGTAAACAGTTAATTGACAAAATATTTCTTAGAATAACAAAGTAACGTAATGTTTTACGTAATTTATTACAAATGTAATGAATATGATTACTCCATTTTACATGACTGTCAATAATTATACCTAAGAATTTAACGTCTTAACTTCATTAATAACTGAACAATTGCAATTTATATCGGAACAGTCAGAATTATGCATTTTAATTTATAGTATAGATGGAATTAGTTTATTACCTTTATTATTTAAAGAAAATGGGATAGCTGTTGTTTTATCTTTATTAATTACAAGTGAATTTAAATCGAACCATTTTTGTATTAATTTTAAGCCGCAATTTGCAATCTTTTTATCGTACCGATAAAGCCGCAGATTTTCTTTCGATTTCCCCGTTCTCATTTAAAATTGCCTTTCCACAGACACGACATCACACACTGTAAGATAACATATAACTAAGTTTCGTCCATGCTGACTCATCGTTCAGCCGCAGACCTTTAGAATCTGAGTCAAGATGTGGGCGGGATTCGATCCCGAGACGTTCCTCGCTAAACCACGCCCATCGCAACAGAGTTCCAAGTAAATGGACGCTCATATATTTAAAAACAATAGGGACGTGTGCTGGGAACCTTGGACTGCAATAAAAGTAAATATCTGCAGGTGAGTTGGACTAAATATAACAGACGAGTGGCCGACACATGCTCTTCACATGCCGACCTCTTCCTCACGCAATATGGAAATCATGGGACCTTCCTTAAATCACAGCTTACCAGGAATCAGCTTGTAGCGTGTCCAGCGGCCAGCCGACTTTGATTGATAGTGGTTTTATTCAGACACTCCGACATAGGTATTCCGTTGGCCTTCATTAAATGATTAATTATTCATCTCATTATTATTATTATTAGTTATGATTATTATTATTATTATTATTATTATTATTATTATTATTATTTACAGTAAAGATTTATCTCATTATCCATCAGTGTATTTTAACACATATACTTCTTTTCCATCACCATTATCGTCATTAAAACTACAATTTAATCTATTTTTATACATTCCCGACGTTCTGTACTATAGCTTTCGTTATCTGATGCTACCCCTAAACGTATTATACGTACGATTTTGCATTTATATTTACAACTTATCTTACATGGTTGAAATTTACAGAAAATATACTCGTACTGTAATTTTTTAACCTATTATCACAGTCTAGTATATACAGTCACGAAGCTCAAAACGTGGGCAATATGCATCCATAGATAGTTGCTAACCACTAGGATCGCTACTATCACCTCATCACAGACAATGCGAAATAGTACCGGCACAGTCTATTGTTCCTAGTACCCTCAACAACTCAAGCTTCGTGACTGTATATACTAGACTGTGCTATTAATCCGAATTTCGATGAGAATTGAATGCAAAGAATTTCTCATCTACGATCTTGCCTAATATGCACCGTATTTTACGTGTAGTGTAAGAAAATTAGGTTTAATAGTTTTTGTTTTCAGTTTTTAATTAATAAATCGTACCTTACTTATTATAAATTAAATATTAGTTAGATGTAATGATTTTTACAAGAATGCTGTTCATTGAAATTATTTTGAATATATATGTCCGTGTTATTTAAATAAATAGACAAAAATCACAAACAAATTTTATGTTAGCTATATTTGCGTGCATGATCTAAATAATTTTATGGATATCCTCCATAATGCAAAACATAAAGATTCGATCTTGAAATCATGCAGTTATGTCTCGCATATTATTTAAAATTAGAAAAGCTTTTATTTACAGATTTTTGTAAGCTTATTCTTTAGTATATCGCTGTGGAGTAACAATTAGCGCGTCTGAGCACGAAACGAGCAGGCCCATGTTCAAATCCTGGTTGGGAGAAAATATTTGGTTGGGGGTTTTTTTCCAGTTTTCCTTCAACCAATTGAAGCAGAATTTCTGGATAACTTTCGGCGTTGGGCCTCGAACTCATTTCGCCATCATTGATTCACATATCACCATCATTCATACCATAGCTCGGCTTACTGTACTTGTATAAGAGCGCGGCCGTTCGGCTATCCAATCATTCACTGAATAGGAGTGGTAAGCACAACAAGCCTCAGGCATCAGTGCAAGACTTCGGGTCTCTTCTCCGTAAAAAAAAAATATATATATATATTCTTTAAATGGTTGTATCACATCTTACACAAATCTAAATTTGAACCAAAAATGTCTATTTTTTATGTGCAGTACGAGAAACAAGTAATGGGCCTAGTTCTCCTGTATGTAGGAAAAAGTTTCGCAAGATTATGCACAAATAACATACACACAGGTGCTCTTGTTTACTGCACATGCGTTATATCTGGAACTTAGTAAAATTAAGCGGCCCATTTATTTTTTCTGGAACTGTGCATATTACACTTTTGAAGTCATTGTATCATGTCTTATATAGATCAAAATTAGAAGCAAATTTTGTTTGACGATTATGAAATCTATAATATTGATATTATTGTACTAATTTTATCGTCGTTGAAATGTAAAACGAATAAATAAATAGATAAATTAATAAATGAAGAAATGAACGAATGAATAAATAAATAATTAGGTGAGTAAATAAAGAGGTAAAAATAAGTAAATGAGTAAATAATTAAATAAATAAAATGAATGGATGGATGGATGGATGGATGGATGGATGGATGGGTGGGTGGGTGGATGGATGGATGGATTGAGGGATGAATAATACAAATGAGTATGTAACTAAGCCTAAATAAATAAATGAACTATTTACAAGTAGCATATAGGCTACTATTTATTCTTTTTATTTTTTTGGGTTATTTTACGACGGTGTATCAACATCTAGGTTATTTAGCGTCTGAATGAAATGGAGGTGGTAATCGGTAAAATGAGTCCGGGATCCAGCACCGAAAGTTACCCAGCATTTGCTCGTATTGAGTTGAGGGAAAACCCCGGAAAAAAACTTCAACCAGGTAACTTGTCCCGATCGGGAGCATATACTATATACAGCCGCTCTTGTTTACTGCACATGCGCAATGCCTTGTATCTGCAACATAGTGAAATTAAGCGGCCCATTTCTTTTTCTCAAACTGTACATATTATATTTTCGTCATTGTAGCATATCTTATATAATTCTAAATTAGAATCAAATTTCTTTTAACGATTATGAAATCCATGACACTGATAATAATAACAAATGTGAATAACACTCGGGAGAAAATTAAATGCAGAATAAATATGGGAAATGTCTGTTGTTATTCGACTGAGAAGCTTTCATCATCCAGTCCGCTCTCAAAAAAGCTGAAAGTTAGAATTTATAAAATAGTTATATTAACGGTTGTAATATATGGTTGTGAAACGTGGATTTCAAAGGTTGTTTGAGAATTAGGTTCTTAGGAAAATATTTGGGCCTAAGAGGGATGAAGTTATTGGAGAATGGAGAAACTTACATTACGCAGGACTGGGCGCATTGCATTCTTCACCTAACATGATTAGGAACATTAAATCCAGACGTTTGAGATGGGCTGAACATGTACTCGTAACACATATGGGGGAATCTAGAAATGCATAGAGAGTGTTAATTGGGACACCGGAGAGAAAAAGACCTTTGGGGAGACCGAGACGTGGAAGGGAGAATAATAATAAGTAATTTCGTCGTCGTTGAAATGTGAAGTATATAAATAGGATGAATGGATGAATGAATTAATTAATTAGTTAACGAATGAATGAATGAGGAAGGAAATAAGTAAGTAAATAAAATAAATAGATCAATAACTGACTGGCTGTGACTATGTAACTGTAAGTAACTAAGAGAGTAAGTAAGAATCGAATGGTTTTGCAAGTATCTTCATAAAACTGTTACGTAATCCTAAATTATAGATCAGTTTAGTTTATAAATCCTTCTATGCTTCCCTTGAAATGTCGGATTAATTTTTTTTCGAACCGTTCCTTTTCTTCTGCGTGTATAACAGTGGACATTGGCGATCACTTCTCCCGTCTGTCCCGGATTACTGCAGTATGAGTCACTACTTACATTGGCCGAAATGGAAGAAAATTTAGTTGGAAGATTTTTGCATGCTTGTTATTGAAATTGTCGGACCACATTATCTTGCATCGTGCACGCCTGGAAGCCCACCTGTGTGTTGCACATCGGTTGCTTGGCTCAGCTTCCCGATTGCAGCAGAGATTAACTCGTGGTAATGTTTTAAGTGGCGCACATTGCTGTTATCCGTCGACATCTATAGTTTCTGATGAATTTATACACTTTGCCAATAAATCGTGATATCGTGTCACATTGAATCTTATTAATTAATTGCTTTGAAGTCGATTAGAGAGATAACGAAACAATTTATGTCGTTAAGAATTCATGACGAGGAACTGCGTGACTCAGGTTTATCAGCCGTTTGCTATCTTGTTGCGTAGTTCTTGAAATCATTTGAAGGTCCTTCTTGGTTTTGTCTATTCAAGATAAGAATGCTTCCCACCGAAATAACGCAGAATTCTGCGAATTGTTGTACACTTACTGTAACATTAA
This sequence comes from Periplaneta americana, assembly GCF_040183065.1. Classification (NCBI taxonomy): domain Eukaryota; kingdom Metazoa; phylum Arthropoda; class Insecta; order Blattodea; family Blattidae; genus Periplaneta; species Periplaneta americana. Next base: position 104,723,219 of record NC_091129.1, read on the forward strand.
TTTTCTCTTCGGAAAATTATAGTTTTTATGTCCTACTGAAGTATAGTATTATGTTCCGTAGCTGTGCTCTTAATATATTCCATGATTCTTCCATATTCTTGATTTTAATTCAGTATTTAATAACGGATAAAGTTATCAACATTTTCATTGCTAGATATTTTCTAAGTTTCGTATCCTTTTTAAGCAACAGCTCCAGTTAATAAATACAGCAATAATAATAATAATAATAATAATAATAATAATAATAATATAAAACAGTGAAATATTTGAGTATGATTACACTGAACAACAAATTTAAACGTTGTTTCTGTCCGTTAGATGAAACTATGTAATTTTAACTAAATGAGAGGTGCTGAGTTCATTTCTGAAAATCAAAATTTTCTAACACATACCATTTTTATGGTACACGCACTTCACTCATTTACACAATTTTGTCACACTACCACATAAATCAACCTTTGTTTGGCCAAAATTCACAAATTAAAATGCCTTTTTTTATCTTTTACGTTTGTAGAGAGCTTCTGTAGTCTCTCTAATGAGTGACCAGCAATATTCAGTCAGCATACTTGTATTTCACCTTCCACTGAAGTGCTTTTCAAAGGTAGATATTTCTTGATGAAACCTCTCCCCGTGTTCATCGCTTACAGCACTAAGGTTTTTTGAAAAGAAGTCGAGGTGAATGTCAAGAAAGTGTACTTTCAGTGACATGTTGCATCCCATAAGGTGAAAGTAGTGCAACATTTCACTAACATTAAATACCTTTTATTTTGAACAAACAGTACGTGCTGGACAAAAACTAACTGCAGATTCGTTTTTGCGAGCACAAAATACATCGAATAGGCCTACACATATTTTAATAAAAAGGACAAATTTCATATTGTACAGTGTTATTGATCATTACTGGGTTATTCCATGAGTGGGACATTTCATCGTTTTGAAAATATGATGCGAGTTGGGATTTTTATTTGAACATTTGTCTACACTGCGTACTTCCTATTTACAAGGATATCTTGGTGTGACACTGTTTTCCGTATGAAACTCAGCTTCAAGTTGTTATCAATTATTACTGCTTGGTTTTCCATGCAAATTTCAGTTATATTGAGGTCAGATTTCTTGCGTCATGATATCAGTAAAGTATCTCAGAAGACCTGAATTATGAAATATAATCAGAAGTTTTATAATAATACAGAATGACGCAGGGAAACGGGAAATTTTGAATTAACGTAAATGACATGAATAAACACAGTACAAACATTATTTATTGATGGAAGTGCATGTGTATAATATCATTTATGTTTCCATTTTTACACGATGTTACTTGTCATGTTACTTCTTGAAGTTGACATAGGAAAAATGTGCTCCATTTCGACGTACACATTCTGATAGCCTGGTGTGGGAATTCTAGAATGCTAGGTCCTGCTCAAACCATATGTTTTCGATGTTAAGATCGTGCAGTCTTGGTACAAAGAATGTTTCAAACATTGAAACATACTTCTCGACAATCGATGGAAACCGTTCGCTAATTGACTGAAAGGCGCGTCACGTTACGTAACGGTGACATTCCATGGCCTGCGAGATTTCCTGATCTCAGTATTTGTGATTTCTTCCTGTGGAACATCTTAAAAGCAATGTGTACTGCACACGTCCTGCAACTATCGCTGAACTAAAACAGAGGATTGAAGACGAAATCACTGGCATTCCTCGAGACGTGATACATTGAACATTCCGATCTTTCTTATTTTCTGCCGTCCTCTTTCTCACCGCTTATGATTAATATATATCTTAATGTCATCTATTATCTGATATATTCTTCTACCACAAACTCTTCTCTCGTTCACCATTCCTTCCAGTGGATCGTTCAGTAGGAAGTTTCTTCACAGGCAGTGATCCAACCAACTACTTTTGCTCTTTCTGATCAGTTTCAGCATTGTTCTTTCTTCTCACACTCTTTCCAACACTTATTCTGTCTGTACATTTCACACGCTCCATTCTTCTCTATTATTCGCGTCTCTTCACTTCGCTGTAATGTCCATGTTCCTGCTCCATACAATGCCACACTCCACACAAAGCACTTCACTAGTCTCTCCCTTAGTTTTTTTCTCAAGAAGGCCGTATAAGATGTTCCTTTTTGTATGAAAAGCTTTCTTTGCCATTGCTATTCTCCTTTTGGCTTCCTGACAGCAGGTAATGTTACTGCTTATAGTAGCTACTAGAGACCTGCAAAACTGCGCACACAACCGGTTTAGATTCGACCGGTCGGAGCTCAACCGGCTACGATGAACATCGGGCCGAATAACTCGGTTGTCGAACGGTTACGCCTGATGTATTGCAGAGTAGACAGAACATCAGGCGGATTTACATGAAACTAACGTTTTTCGAGTACACAACCGGAGTAACAAGGAAATTTACGTTGTCTTATTGAAAAAAAAAAGTGTTTGCAAGTATTCTTACAGTTCATTCGACACTATAACACATATATTTTCTTTATTATTCTGAACTTGCAGTAACTTTATAAGTGTCGTTTATATTTTAAACTTTTAGAGTTTTACTAATGAAAGTTGCTTATAGATATGTTAAACAATGTTATAGTTTTTCACAGAACAGGACGTGCACAAGCCATGTATATTTTTCTTACCAATAAATGCTATATAGCTGGCGTTTTTCGTTACCAGTGTTAAACAGTATACGTCATAACTTCATCATTTGATTACGGTACGTCGTAACTCTTTCTCGTCACATATTGACTGAATCTTGTTCGATTTGTATAACCCAATGATCGATATTACATAATATATTATTTTAATGTACCGAAGTACATATGATATTTCCATGCAGATATTCTGCGTCATCATACGATGAAAGAGTAATGGAACGGAGAAAAATTCTCTCCGGCGCCGCGATTTGAACCCGGGTTTTCAGCTCTACGTGCTGATGCTTTATCCACTAAGCCACACCGGATACAACTCCGACGCCGGTTAGAATCGTCTCAGATTAAGCTCCAACTCTTGGGTTCCCTCTAGTGGCCGCCCTCTGCACTACGTCATAGATGTCTATGAACGCAGGACCGAAGTCCACACATGTGCTGAGGTGCACTCGATATGAGTGACTAGTTGGCCGGGATCCGACGGAATAAGCGCCGTCTTAAATCACGTGATTTACATGTAAGATCGCGAATTATTTAGAACACAAATCTCACACAGAAAGAAATGGTAAGGAGGAAGAAAATACGATCTCCAAATAACACCAAGTACATTTCATCGTACAATAACTCTTTAACATTTTCTCAGTATACAAACAGAGTGATAATATTGAAGGATATTTATTTTGTTTAATTACAAAAATATGTTTGCTTCAAATAGGAATACAAATAATTTGACACTTTAATACATTTATTTTTGTATTTCGAACTTGCAGTAATTTGATTAGTAACAAATAAATGAACAATGGACACAGTGACATCGAAGGAAATAGACGTAATGTATAATGTGAAATATCATAATGTAAACAGATTCAAAAAATGTAATTACAATTCATTATAAAGCAAAATAGGAAATAAGTACATAAGTCCATTATGACGTTTGTACTTTAAACTAAAAAAAAAATGTCTAGGCCTACCTCTAAAACAATAGTTGCATGCTTTTTAATTATTCTAATCAGTTGCAATATTATTTATTAAGAAATCAATTTAAAAAGATAAACAGTAATGTTATTTTCAACAATACGATTACTTTGGTTCCCAATGGTTGTTGTTCTGTACAAAATAAGTACCTATAATTTACACATTTCTAAACTACGAATAACAAAAGAATAGCAAGGTTTAGAAACAAATCATTCTGTATAGAAAAGATCTACTTCAGAGAAAACAAGTGTCATTCAAAGAACTATTTTATTACACACGTGCTAATATCAACTATTATCATAGACTACATGATCAGAGTTGACTTCTTGTGTTTATGTATTAATAAATCTGTTTTACTAGTCTAAAGTAACGCTCGGTGGAAACACTTATTCATGGAATGGCCAATATTCGTTTCACAAGTGTTGCTAGAGAGGCTAGAGTTGTTTGGTGATCTTTCCATCAATTTAGTATGTAGAAAATGAAATGAGCATAATGTATAATGTGAGATATAATAAGTAAATAAATCCAAAATAGAATTACAATTAATCACAAAACATAAAATTAAATAATTATTAACTCTAAATGCATTCCTCCAAAACAGTAGCTATTCATATACAGGGTAGAAGTGAAATAACCCTGCAGATTGTACGGGGCGATAAGGTTCACTTAAATGAGTGGAAAACCTATATTACGTTTATGACTCTAGTCATAGTAAACATACTAAAAGCATTGGTTGTAGTAGGTTTCAGAAGATATAAAGTTATTTTTTCTTTAGTTTTACTATTGATCGAGTTCACTGTTTTTAAGTGTGTCATTATTGTAATATTATAATTCAGTTTTCTAGTGTAAGCAAAAATTACAACCTTGGTAATTTGTGGATACCGAAAGTTTTTTTCTGCAATTTACGCTTTACAACGTCTGTAGTTTCACGCTGCATGCTGTTTATTCCTCTTGATGATCCGCAGCTATAATAACTGGATGGTTCACTGTGATCTTCATTTTATACGCCAGAGCCGTCCACCCACAGAGAGATCGAATCAACTCGAATACACGTTAAACCGAATACTGAGGCAGCACGCAAGCAGATGTACTTCGCATACTGCCTATAAAGCCAGGCGTTCAGTAGCGCTATGTAAGTTCCTTCGGTTTTCAACTGGTTTTGCAGGACTCTAGTAGCTACACCCCAAGTATTTGAAGCTGTCGACTTGCTCTGCTGCCTCATCTGTCTCATTTAGTATTCGCAAGTTACTTTCTTTATTTTTCTTCCGATGACCATGGTCTTCGTCTTACTTGCATTTATCTTCATCCCATACTACTTACAGTTGTGAGAGTAATTATTGGTAGATACTGTATATTCATTCATATTCATATACTCGCCATCACATTTCTGTATATGGGCTACCCATAGTCTTCTAATTATAGTATATAATAATTATCTCGTCATAGATGTGTGCTTTTGCTACTCATACTACGAGTAAAATGGCACAAGCTTCCAAACAGTTCACCCACTCTTCTCTGTCCTACTTATACACTCAAACTAACCTATTTTTATATAACACATCCCTCCACAACAGCACCTCTTCCATTGTCTTTCCAATCACCCACATCACTTTCAATAAAGTCCGTATATCATTCATGCTCTACCAAACGTTGGTAGATATACAGGGTGTAACATGATCTCACCGACAAACTTTGAGGAATGATAGATCACACAGAGAGGGCCATTTTTTGTTAAAGAACATATGCTCGATTGCGCGTCCTTCATGAGTTATGCATCCTTTTTAGAAGCGCATTCCGCATGACATACAGAGTGATTTACGAAGATTTACCGTCACTTACGGAGCTTATTTCCGAAGATATTCTGAGCAAAATGTGTCATATAAACATTTGTCCTAATCTCAATATTTTCAGAGTTATACTAATTTGAAGTTGTTAGTAAAAATCCTTTTTTCTTTAGTTTTAGGGGTACAAGAATATTACAAATACAGAATTAACTCTCCAGAAGTATCATTTATTTAATTGGCTAGTGTTCTGAAGCTAAAAATGTGTAGTTAATTGCTTTGTACAGATTTTCTTTTCCAATTTTTATATAAAAATTACGTTATTCTTACGCACTTATAACAACAATTGTTACAAATCATACGACTTTAAGAACTTGATTATTTACAGTTTAATTACGCATTCTATTGTGCAGTCTTAAATAATTTACAAGAGCGGAGTGATTTGTAACAATTGTTGTGATAAATGCGTAAGAAAAATATAATTTTGTAGTTAAAAATCGGAAAAAAAAAAAATGTGTACGAAGCAACTATGGAATTCACAACATATATTTAGCTTCAGAATATTAGCTAATTGAAGAAGTGACACTTCTGATTAGTTAATTCTGTATCTTTAATAATTTTTTACCCTTAAAACTAAAGAAAAATATATTTTTTTAACAACTTGAAATTAATGTAACTCTAAAAATATTGAGATCAGGGTCCATGCTTATATATGACTTTTTTGCTCAGAATATCTTCGGAAATAAGCTCCGTAAGTGACGGTAAGTCCTCGTGAATCACCCTGTGTATAGCATAAGTGTGCGCCTTAAGTCCTTATCATCTCTGTTACATTGCTGTAGTTTGCTATTGATCTGTCTGGTGCATCTTCAATCCGTCTTACCATCCAACAATCCAACACAACACTGCCATGCTTAACAAAGTTGTGTGATGAATGCTGCTACAGTGTCAAAAATGTAATGAGGTACCGTAGTAGGTCATGTAGTTTTAACAGTTGTTGTAAATTGTCAGAACATGCGTGAAAAATTACATTTAATTTCTACAAAAAAAAATACTGGACGTCTAACTGTTGGATGCATAGTTCCTAAAGGACGTGTCATCGAGCAGATGTTCCTTAAAAAAATTATCCTCTCTGTGTGACCTATCATTTATTGAAGTTTGTCGGCGAGGTCCTGTTACATCCTATATATTAAGCTTTTTTTTTTTAATTCTTCGTAATGCCATCCCATATAAATCACAAATAATTTAAGACAATCACGTGGCCTATATTGTAGGCCAAATCATTTGTTAAGTTCTAATGCAAAATTATAATGATCATTATGTAGATAGAGCCCTTTCATTTGACACCCGGTATTACAAAGGACGAATGAAGGGTTAAACTTAATTTAACACAACTTGATACAAATGCGTGTCTGATAGACGTCAATTTACGTGTTATAAGTTGTAACACTAGAGAGTAGCTTTGCTTAATCGATCGTTGCCACACTCCGGTGTTCCCCGATTTATGCCAGCGTTCAGTGTACACAACGTTATCGCATACTATTTTCCTTTCCCCTACATCAACATTGTTCAACCTTTATACATATGAGGGTCAAGGAAGTGGGGTTAACACCCTAAGTGGTTTACGAGCCATTTGGTAAATAAGCAACTTACATTTACATTTGATTCTAACCTACAAATTTTGTAATATTAGGCTACAACTGAATACAACCATTGTAATTTTGTGAAATGATTTTGTAGTGCTAATGTATGTTTATATTATAATTAAGTCGAACATTATTTTATACCGGGTGATTCAAAAGATTATAATAGTACTATGGGAAGCTTACGAGAAAGTCTCTGCCAGATGTATTTTAATTAGGTGCGGTGCGGAGAGGTATCCTAGACTGATCAGAGATAAGTTGTTATGAGTTTGACCCTTACGACTAGGCTTCGTATTCCAGCTATCTAAAGACTGAAGTTAGACACGTAGGGCCGTATTCATAGACATTCATAACGCGGGCTTTCGGTGGATGATCAGCGAACTAAGGTTTTTCGTATTCATAAATCAGGGTCAGCGAAATGATATGATATGAATCCTGCTTAGTACGCTCGTAGCCCGGGCTAGCGAAATGTCTATGAATAGCACCCTTTGAGTATATAGTTCGCCAAACACAGGCAATGCAAAGGATAAGGATGTAAACAAAAAGGTTGTCGTTTCGTGTTCTTGGAGTACAGTCAACTCCCGACATTCTGAAGCTATACTAGTAAACACATGCTTGAGCCATGATGTTCATTTTCGTCGTGATCTTTGCAGTGAATAATAACGTGCATTCGTAAGTTACGGAACTTGAACATATGCGGATGTCACTTGAAATTATTTTATATTGCAAGAAATTCTTCAATAGTACATGACGTTATTGCTGCATGAAATAGTACAAGATATTCCTATTGTCTGATATTTTTCGTGTTTCATTAGGATGTTGTATAGACTATATGTCGCCTATTACTGGAAACGCAGTAATTTTCTACGTACTTTTCTGTAAAATCCATAAAATTTAGATTATTTAATTTATTAATTGGGATGTTTTGTATACGAACGTATCTGTACTAGCATATACTTCGAATCAGCAACTTCATTCCAATTTATAGGTAGCTGGAATACGGAGTCTGCTTATGACACTAAACAAATGACATCACCGTCGCCACATGGTGTTTAATTATACTGCGGTTGAAAATATCAGATAGTTTGAGACCAGCCCTGTGTGGGTGTGTTGTATAAGTTGAAACTATTTAAAAGTTGATCGAATGTTTCACATTGGTTAGTTATTGTAATGTAGTTAGTAGTGTGTCATTATATCGTTTTCTGCGAGCAAGAATGATGTTACGCAGGCTGTTGCCTGCATGTAGGATTGGCATTACTCTACATTCCTACCAGGGCTGATCTCGTGAGCTCCACACAGTAGTTTTATTTAATAGTAATAATAGTTTTATTTTCCATGGCAGAGTTAAGACCATCAGGTATTCTTTTCCACTCAACCAGGATGAAAGCACATACAGAAAAATACATAATATACAAGCAATTATTAACTTAAGAAAAAAGATTGAATACGTATGAATACAATCACAAAACTAAAGGAATAATACAATTTTAGTTGTATAATTAATATGGGTTACATTGAAACAATAACAATTATCTAGAAATTAGTGTTAATGGAAACAACAAAGTAATAACTGTATTTTAAAAATAATTTTAGCTGCAGAAAACTAATTATGTACGTTACAAATATTCCTAAATAACCTAATTTTAAAGGCCTGAGGACTAAGACTACTCCTGATGATTATGTCAGTGTTGTTATTACTCGACCAAGGCGAGTGGAGCCGCGGGCTTAATGTTAACTATTACGATGCGGTATTTCGAAGGCAGGTGCAGTAGCGCCACGGCTCCGGGCTGCAGGACTCCACTGGCCTTGGTCGAGTAGTAGTAAATGAGAGGACTGATTACTTACAACGAGAAATGTAAATATCCATTGTACTTCTCAGGCACCGTCGTCAGTTTATGATATTTTTATTTTTGTATAGGAAATGAATAACTTCAGCTGTAGTAACTCGATTGTAGGAAAACAATATCCAGTTCATAAAATCAGCTAGGCATTGTAAAAAAAAGTGGGACATTCCGCTCACTGAGTCAGTTTTGTAATTGTCAACTTTATTTCATTAAGGTGCTATACTTTGTTTATAGTGTTTTTTTTTTTCCTTTTTATTTCTGTTATTGTATTTGTATTTCTGGTGGTGTGGAAGAGGAGGCCTGATGGCCTTAACTACACCAGAATAAATAAATAATTTAATACCTAAACTTCCTTTTGATTGCAACACAGAATAGTGGAAAATAGGTGCTATATTCGAAAAAATAAAATTTATGTTTCCGTTGAAAGTCATCAGCATTTTACCATTCAAGCATATTTACATAATATTGTACGAGTATATGTGACTGAAGTTGTAGTTCGGTTGCTTTCTTGGTTACTAACATCGACAAATAAAGACTATGAAGACCCTCCTATGCTCTGATTAATTTAATAGTGTGGATAATTTCATATCTCAGATGGGTGTATCTGCTAGGAGGAATTCAGTGATTCAGTGCCTTTTCTTTTTTTTCTTTTTTTTTTTTTACAGCCTGCATGCTCCATTACTGTGGGGTAATACTACATGCATTGGTTTAACTTAAACTATGTTCATATAATTACTTCATATTGTTCTAAAAGTTACTTTATAGGAAATATAGATGGATGAATTTTGTACTTTTCTTTCATTGTAATTTGTCAAACTGTATATTGTTAGTAAATTTGATCAAGTTCTTCTGGTATTTGTGCACTAGTTTGTCTTTATTCACTGGCCAGTTTTCAGACTTTAGAACTGCCGCTTTCAGAATGTCTCTTTCTCTCTCAAGTAATTTACAACTGTATAACAAATGATCTATCGTTTGTTCGTCATTGTTGCATGGACATAATGGGCTATCTATAATTTTATATTTATGTAGATAAGATTTTATATTTCCGTGTCCTGTTATTATAGTTGTGAAGTTTGGGGTTATGTTAAGTTTTTAATTTTAACCGATCATTTATATTTGGGAAGAAAGATTTTGTGATTTGAACTTTTGCTGTGTTGTCCCATTCGTTTTGCCACTTCACTAAACTGAGAGTATGTATTTCACCTTTCACTGCACTTTTTGGTGTCTTGCTGTAGCTCTCTGGAATATCCTCGGAGCGTGCTGCCTCCTTCGCAAGTTGGTCTGCTAATTCATTCCCCTCGTGTCCAGCGTGGGCCTTAATCCAGTTGAATTCTATTTTCCACTTCTTCCTCTCCGCTTCCTTTACTTCTCTTCTGATTTCTTCTATAAGATGCGTATGATTTGTTTGATTTCTAAGGGAGTCTAATGTTATCCTGCTGTCTGTAAATATTGAAATTTTTTGCTGTTGACTTTCCAGAGTCTGTACATGTTGAATAGCTTTTAATATGGCTAGTTGTTCAGCCTGATTGTTGGAACATTTGCCATTCAATCTGTATTTTAGCGCTTCCTCCAGGTTGCCTTCTTTGAATATAGCTACTCCTGCTCCAACATCGAGTTCACCTTTGCTCCCATCTGTGAATATTTTAATTATATTATATTCGTTGTCCTCTTTTCCTTCTCTGATTTTTACGTGGTCAGCTGGATGTTGCCAATGTTTTAACTCCATATCATGGTCAATCTGATTCCTGTTCTCGTGGTCATGTTGGTTTCTGCTTCTTTTGACAACTCGATAATACTCTGCTGTCTCCTCTATTTGGATGTTTATTGGGATTATTCCCGTTATCACGCACAATGCATCATTGGATGCAGTTCGGTATGCCTTTGCTATTTTTATATTTATGAGCCTTTGTATTCTAATAATCTTAGTTTTATAGAATTTATTGTCCATTATTCTTTTCCACACTAGGGCTCCATATAAAATTAGTGGCAATATTCCTCCTTTGTAAATAGTTTTCAGAGCTTCGTGCTTTAAACCCCATGTTAGTTTGGCTGTTTTTGAGAGCGTGAATATTAATTTTGTACACTTTTCTGCTACATAATTGATATGGTCTCTAAAGGTTAGTTTATTATCAAATATTATTCCCAGATATTTTATGGCGTTGACTTGCTCTAGAGGTTTGTAATTAAGATAAATCTGTATATCCCTTCTTTCTCTTCGTTTCCTCCTGGACAGCAGCATTACCTTAGATTTACATTCATTGAACCTTAGTTTATTGTTTTTAGCCCAATTTGTTATTTTGTTCATTTCTATATTCATATAGTTTTCAGCTTCTGCCATGGATTCTCCTTTGGTCAATATTAATAGGTCGTCGGCAAAGGCTATTCCTTTTGAATGTGTTGTGAAGTTTAGTGATAGGATGAGAGAAGAAAATGGCGGTTATTAGAGTTTAATTTTGATGTTTGTAAAGTAATAATAGATTTTTGCCTACAATTCGTTTATTTGGCGATAGAGTGCTAGAGCTTTTGCGTGCCATATACCATGGTCACATTTTTTCTGAGAATATATTTAATGAAAATGCATTCCAGTCCCTGATAGTACGATTGAGAAAAGAAAACTCTGTCGTCTGTCTTCTTTCCCTCAATTTATGTGTGTGAGCGTTCCTTGAAGAGTAATATGGCGGCTGCAATCTATTTTTTATTTCTCTCCAGGCAGGCTCACCTCTGTATGTTTTGAACATCGCGCATAATCGAATTCGCGTTCTCCTGTCCGTGAATATGTCCCATTTTAATGGCGAATTACTATGACAACGCTTGAGAGCCCGTTTTTGAATCTTTTCCAATGTCTTAATATGTTCTAATCTGTAAGGATCCCAACATGCAGCACCATATTCCATTACTGGACCAACTAGTGACTTATATGCAATCTCTTTGGATTTATCAAAACCTTGTCTTTGTACCCTCATCACAAAGTATAAAGGCCCATTCACAATGAAAATTAAACATAACCGTAACATAAACACAGAAGTTTGCGGCCAGGTTACCAAATGGGATCATTCACAATGATTCACATAAACACTGACATTAACATTACCGTAAGACGTTAACATGAAAGTTTGCGAACTCCAAACTTTCATGCTTATGCTTGGGTAATTTGCAAACAGAACACAATCGTGGAGCGCTGATGTATACGACAGAATATGAGGAAATGGCGTCGTTGTTATGTTTCCATGGTTGCCAAGTATCTTTGCGGTTATGTTTATGTTCCCAACGTGAATGTTCTTGATTTTACCGTAACGTTTACATTTTTAAATTAACACTTACGTTATGTTTAATTTTCATTGTGAATGAGCCTTAACGCTCTCCATGCTTTTTCCGCTGTGTCAGTAACGTGTTCCCCCCAACCGAGATAGCTGCTAAAAGTTATTCCTAGGTATTTACATTTGTTAACTTCCGGAATGGTTTCACCCCCTAACGTATACGATGCGATTATTTTATTTCTTTATCTTGTAAAGCTGGCAGCTTTACTCTTTAGAGAAATTATTTTTATTTTCTTGGCCATTGCCCAATCGTTTATTCTATTGAGGTCATTCTGAAGAATAGTAGTATATTCATAACTTTTTATTTCCCTGTATACGATACAATCATCAGCGAATAAGCGAAACCTGGACAAGATGTTAACTGGCAGATCATTTACAAAAGCCAGGAATGGAAGGGACCCCAAGACACTCCCCTGTGGGACTCCGGAAGTAATTTATATTGGGCTCGATAATTCCTCCCCACCCGTACTCTCTGAGTGAGACAAGTTAAACATTCCTTTACCCACTGGAGTACTCTGAAGTCAACTGAAGTCAACCCCCGTTGATTTTTGTTTAATCAACAATAAGTCGTGTGGGATTATATCGATTGCGCGTGAAAGGTTAATAAATCACTGTATCTATACAGTGAAAGGATCGAATTAGCAGTCATGATAAATATGATGATTCTACTACTACTACTACTACTACTACTACTATTACTACTACTACTACTACTACTACTACTACTACTACTACTACTACTACTATTAATACTAATAATAATAATAATAATAATAATAATAATAATAATACTTGCTCCTGTCAGAATTGTCTTCATCCTTCTAACCTTCCTGCTATACGCAAATAGTGGGATTCCCGTGACGCCGTGCCAGGTCAACACTCTTTGGCTAAGAGAATGCAGTTCTTCACTCAGACCTCCTTTGACCTAGGCGAAAATCGAGCCCACGACCACCAGTTCCACGCTCGTGTTTTCATTTTCATGCAAGGGTCGCACACAGCCTTAATCCGCGCGGATGCATGCATGCCAGGTCAGTCCCCGCCCTGTAACCTCAAGATAGACTTAATCTGGATCACATGCGTGCCCGCCGCGCGCCTCAGGGGCGCCGACCGCCAGCCCGCCCGACTCTTTCACGAGAACAAGGGCTGCGATTTTGGGCAGGCCACACGCGGAAGTTGCCAGACCAAACCCCTCTGCATGGATATATCCGAATCTTCATTCCATAGGGCTTGCGGATCAGTATTTTACTTTTAGATCTTACAGGTTTTGTGGTAGTTGAGTTGGATGTGACACAGATTTTCTTCGAGTGATTTTTAAATCTGTTATTAGCTACGCTACATCCACTACGAAGTTATCTAGCGTCACTGGGATTGATGATTGTGAAATGGTATTTTATGAGATTAGTCCGAGGATTCTGTTGTGAGATTACCTGATATTCGTCATTCAGTTGAAAAAAAACCGGGAAAACCCAAGTACAGTATGTAATAAATCCAAGCGGAGTTCAAACCCAGGCATCATGAATTACACTTCTCCCGGAGACTACGGCCGGTGATTAATCAATTTATTACTCTAAATTTCTAAAGGTAATTTCCTTTACCTTTATGCTCAGATGTCTCGTGTGAAAGATAACGTATGTAAGCCCTACATGTACAGCAGTTAAGGATCCTTATACGTAATAGAGGGCGTCAGGTAAAATTTGTTGACCATTTCTAACAGACGTTTATTTTTGACGCTGAATATCGCCTGCGGTAACTTAATTGAAAGCGCCGTTAAATATACCCAAGTAATACCACTGCTACTGCTGATACTACTACTACTGCTGCTGCTTCTACTACTGCTACCATTGCTACTGCTATTGCTTCTACTACTACTGCTATCGTTTCTACTGCTACCATTGTTACTGCTACTACTATTACTACTACTGATAGCATTGCTACCGTTTCTACTGCTACCACTGCTGTTGGTATCACTGCTACTGCTTCTACTGCTGCTACCACTACTGCTACCTTTGCTACTGCTACTTCTTCTACTACTACTGCTACCATTGCTACTGCTATTGCTTCTACTACTACTGATATCGTTTCTACTGCTACTGCTACTGATACCATTGCTTCCGTTTCTACAGCTACCACTGCTGTTGGTATCACTGCTACTGCGTTTACTGCTGCTACTACTACTGCTACCATTGCTACTGCTACTTCTACTACTACTGCTACCATTGCTACTGCTATTGCTTCTACTACTACTACTACTGATATTCGTTTCTACTGCTACTACTTCTGATACCATTGCTTCCGTTTCTATAGCTACCACTGCTGTTGGTATCACTGCTACTGCTTCTACTGCTGCTACTAGTACTGATACCACTGCTTCTGCCACTACTACCGATACTACAGCTATTGCTTTTACTGCTACCACTGCTATTGCTACTGTTATTATCACTACTACTGCTGCTACTGTGACCACTGCTGCTGCTTCTACTGCTACCACTGCTACTGATTCCACTACTACTAATTTACTGCTACTACTTCTTCTACCACCATTATTTCACTACTACTACTACTACTACTACTATTACACAACTACTACTACTACTACTACTACTACTACTACTACTACTACTACTACTACTACTACTATTACTTCGCTTGGCTTAAAGAGGGCAGAACCCGGGACGGGTCTGTACACTTAGGCACACTATGACTGCATGTACACCCTATATATGCGATGATTGACCAAATCCGACAGGTGGCTTGGGTGACATTCATGAAACTGATGCTGACACGTGGGCCATCTTGCATCAGCCCCGATAGAGTCGTGTCCCATTTCGACATGAACAGCCTGGTGAGCTCGTGGGCTCCGGAGCCCCCAGCTCTTCGTATATCAGGATCGGACATCCGTATTATCCCCAAGATTTCACCAAAGCCTATTTTTATTATTGCAGATGATAGATTAAAGGAGGGGAAGTGTAGTGTGTTGGTGGAATGATATAGGGAAACGCGAATAGGCCGAGAAAAACCCTCCTTAACGAGGACATTTTATTTAAATTATTTTAAACACTTTATAATATTACGTAGACGTCCAACTCCTAACAGCAAATATTTTCAGAAAAGAGCTAAGGCAGCTCAGCCACTAGCCTTCACAGAGGGGCCAGTAGAAACGGATGGGGCAAACAGGAAAGCGACGTAACCAAACGGACAGAGTACCTGTGCGAAATTTTAATTCAACAATGAATGCACTTTATTCACTGAAAATACGACTATATTTCTGGAACGTACTATTCTCACGCACTCAGTACTGTATACTGTGACAGTAAGACGACTTTGATTGCATATACGGCCTTGGTTCTGTGTGGAGAACGGGTGGAAGTTTACTAGTAGAAGGGGTGGGAGTGAAGTACTGTCAAAAACTCAGGTACAATGCAAATTTAATGGTTGAGTTGTTTGGACTTCTTCCATTGCTAATTTTAAAAAAAAATGTAGCACAACGTTTCGAAGAGTGGATCTCTCTTCGTCGTCAGGTGAAAACCTACTTTGGGATTGTTACAAACATCTAGCCTGTCAGACATTTCTCACGCTTTGATCTAACGTGAAAAAAATAAAAATAAAAACTTACCGCTTATCAGTTTTTGAAGGTGTAAATGTCTATTCTGAACAGATCACATAGAAATTAATTTTATTTTTTGTTACTTTTCAAAAGAGATTTTTATTTCAATTTTTTTTTCAATGCCTTCCTTAAACATAGAGCTATCAATAATAAAAAAGTTACAGCGCGATTGATTATCATAGGAGCTACGGCATGATAAATATTAAAGGAGCGGGAAATATCATATAATGATTTTTTCCGAAGTTTTACAAACGTTAACATGTCACCAAATACGCCATTACTGACGTCAACATAGCGTTAACGTTTAGCGTACGACGAGGGTGCGAAAACTCTTTAATAACAGCATACTTACGATAGTGGGAGTGGAAAAAATGTATTACTTTGTTTCCATGGAGTATCACTTTCGTGCATTGTTTACAAATAATTTTATTCCGAGACATATCTTACAATAACTCTAATCCCACTGTATTCGTGATATAGATGCAAGACAAATGAGTATGAAAACAAGCCATGTAATGACTTTATATACGAGTATATTTATACATGTAAAAATACGGTACGTCTGTTGATGTTATTCCATATTGAATCTGTAATTTGAAGAAAATTATAAGTTGCTCAATGTTTTTTGAAAATCTGAATAGATAAAAATGTTCAGCAGATCGTGATGTCAAATTAAAATAGATTCCTGATGCAATTACTCATACCGGGACATGGAATTATCACGACATGGAGTTCCAGTGCCGAGCTTTACACGACCACGTCCGACTGCTGGCTCACAGCTATGCAAGGCTTTTCGCATACCCTCAAAACCAGACAGCATGTGTTCCTTGGAATCATGTGTCTTTTAGTCAAGAAAATCACGATCATGCTCTGGAAATTGCAGCAGTTCGCTATGATTTTATAATCCAGAATTTGTCAAAATTGTACCTGGGATTTTGAGGCACTAAATTGTATGCTAGGCGTCTAAATTAGGCTGTAATATATACAAGTATATTAAATTAAATAAATAAAATACGCACTTGAAATATTACAATATTGTTTTCTCTTTATACACAGTAACATGGCTCTCGAATTTAAATAATTGATAAAAACAATAAACCATTGAATTAACACATAAAACCAACAAATAACAAGAGCAAAAAATATTATCAGTCGATCGGTATTGAAGTACTTAATAAAAAGAAAATTAATATAAGTTGGCCAGGAAACTCATTTGGTAGAGTAGCTGGCTGCGGACTAGAAGGTCCGGCGTTCGGGTCCAGGTGGTGACAGGATTTCCTCGTTGCCAAACTTCCAGAACGGCCCCGAGGTTCAGCGAGCCATCTATCAAATTAAGTACAGAGTCTTTCCCGGAGTAAAAAACGGCCGGAGCGTGGTGCCAACCATGCCACCTCATTCTAGTGCCGAGGTCAATTGCATGGGTCACTACCTCCATGTCCCCCAGTGCCCTTCTTGGCATGTGACGGGGCTACCTTTACCTTTAATATAAGGTTCAGAATCAAAAAATTAAAATACATTCATTTCTAATTACTCGGTAATAAATAATAACAATAATACAACTTACTTACTTTGGAATATGTATGATAAGACTTTCTTGTGTTAAATTCTAACGTACCTTGTTTACATGTTTCGACCTATTATGGGTCACCCTCAGAACTGGTCGTTGTTGGTCTTGGCGCCTCTTGTTTTGTTTCCTGTGAGGGTGTGTTCGTGTGGTATAATGTAGAGTCAAAGAGTGTGTGTCTTCTGAAATTGAGTTGTGTGTTGAGAATTTTGTTGGGGAGTGTTTTTGTGTGTCTGTATATTTCATATTGTTCTAGTGTGTTTAATTTCTGGCTTTTTGGTTGGATGTGTAGTATTTCCATGTCTGCGTTGATATCTCTGTGGGTGTGGTTAGCATTTGTGATGTGTTCTGCATATGTGAAAGTGTTTTGTAGTTTTGTTATGGTTGTGATGTGTTCTTTGTAAAGTGTTTGAAATGATCTGCCTGTCTGTCCTGTGTAGAAGTTGTTGCAGGTGTTGCATTTGAGTCTGTATACGCTTGTGTGGTTGTATTTGTTTTTTGTGTTGTTTGTGTGTTGAGATGTTTTTGTAGACTGCTATTTGTTCTGTATGCGATGTTGTAATTTAATTTCTTGAATGAGGTTGCAATTTTGTGTGTGTTTTTGTTTTCGTATGTTAGTGTGATGTATTTTTTGTGTTCTTGTGTTTGTGTTGTATTCTTATGTTTTTTGTGATTATGTTTTGTCTTACGTATTATGTCGTCTATTATGTTAGGGTTGTATCCGTTTTCTTGTGCTGTGTATTTGATTGTGTTTAGCTCTTCGTTGTAATCCTGTTGGTTCATTGGTATGTTGAGTAGTCTGTGTACCATTGTTCGGAATGTAGCTTGTTTGTGTTGTGTTGGGTGGTTGGATGTGTTGTGTATGTGTGTTTTTGTTGTTGTTCTGTATACTTTGAATGTGTGTTTGTTGTCGACTTTTGTTATTGTGATGTCTAGAAAATTTATGGATTTGTTGTTTCCAATTTCTAATGTGTAGTGTAGCTTTGGGTGTACTCCTACTACTACGACTACTACTACTACTACTACTACTACTACTACTACTACTACTACTACTACTACTACTACTACTACAGTTTGACAACTCGAAGTGAAACCCCGTAAAACACACCAACTTCTGGAATCTCTCTCTTTCTTTCTTCTCTCTCCCTCGCTCCTCGTCATTCAGTCACCAATCACCACGTAAATATCGGCGAGGGTGTGTGTGGGCATGCGACCAATAGAAGAACCACTCTCCAGTATTACCACAATAACGGATTCTTCATTTTTGCCTCGACTAGGAAGGTTCCATTATGCTAGCATTACAGGCAACTAGTCAACCTTTTAATGCTTTTGTTAGCAGGTTTGACAAACTGAGTGGCCTGCAAGTACATAGTGCATAGTGCTCTGGCTCCCTTCCTCCCGTGCTTTCTCACTTGCTCCTCCCCAAGAAGCCAGCGCTCACGTAGTAACTCGGTCAGGGTTTCAGTTCGATTTGTCAATCTATACTACTACTACTACTACTACTACTACTACTACTACTACTACTACTACTACTACCACTACCACCACCACCATAATTAACGTCAATATTACGACTACGAATACTGAAAACACCGTCTTCATTATGACCATCACCTCCGCCCACTTATTACTGTTTTATTTAATGGCTAAGAATTATCTTTAATATGTGTAATATATGAAAGATAATGACCGGTGTTACTTAGTGCTGCAAGCCACAAGAGGAAGAGCGAGCGCGGTTATTCTAATATTTTATTCTCTAACCGGACTGTTTGGTTTGGTTTTGTCTATGTAGATCTAGATCGTACTTAATTTAATGGCAAACAAGTATCTGACGAGCGCTTTAAGTCTTCGTACAACCCACCATTGTGAAGACAGGTGCATTCCAGATCGCTGCGGAAAGAGTCCGCGTCGTGAAAGGTTGCGGTGCTCCATTTGCTCGGGCGCCGCGTGTACCTGGTGGTCTAAGATTACAGACGATGTGTGCACCGCCCCAGTAATTGCACGCATCGCCCTCTCGCGTGACAGATATGGTAATGATGTGTGGTCGATACATGTATGTGCATCTGTTCGTGAGAAATACTAACTAGCAAATGTTCTAGGAATCTTATCGCTCCCAAGGGGTGGCCAGGCAAGTAGCACACCTCTTTCACTTCACGATGGTACATAAAAAATAAATTTTGACTTTTGTTACAGAAACAAGGTTTCACTCTGAGTCCCTCCAATGTTTCCTATGTCTTCCCAGATCTCTTGTCCCGTTCGATCTATAGTTCTAGGTATACGATTGCAAGCCACTCCACCTAAATAATTAATCCATTATTGAAAGGCATGATGAGGGCCGATAAGCTGATACAATAACAATAGGAGTTTTGTCAGGACCCGTCTGTGCTTATCTATTTAACAAATATTATTAGTTTACAATATTTGTCACAATTATTTAGTTTTTAACGTTTTCGGCTTAATTAAGCCATCTTCAGAAATGTTTATGCCTATATACATGAAAACAGTACATGTGTATGTGATACAAATAAATAAACCGATTAAAATAAATCTCTGTAGAAGTAGGTGAACATACAATGAATTAAAACATTACTGTATTAAAAACAGGGCTATGTGAGCCATAATCAAAGTTATTAAAATTATTAAAAACTAAAATTAAATTAAAACATGTGCGATGCAGTTGCAATTGAAACAGGTTGGTTCATCTGCAGTGATGTCCAGATCTGACTAAAATATGGTGAATCAACTGTGGGGGAAGAAAGAAATATGTATCAAGTTGTGATACCTATACCAAATTATAATGAAGGTCATATACAAGAACAGAGCAAAGTACATATTTAAATCAAAATACTGCTATAGCTATGAAAAGCTTAATGAGCCACATAAATCTAGATACAAACATCACGATGTGGAAATATGTACGCGAGCGCACGGATCAGTTGTACTAAATAAAATTGAAATGATAATAAAATTCGATAGAATCGGAATTTGTTAAGCAAAAACTATAGTGTATTAATGTAATTAACTATGTTGTGGAAATGAAGCCGAACAAATCCAACTTACTCTCATAAAATGACTATCATGTGACAAATATTGTAAACTAATAATATTTGTTAAATAGATAAGCACAGGCGGATCCTGACAAAACTCCTATTGTAATCCATTATTGTTCTCCATAATGGAAAATCTGAGATTCAAAAGAAAATACGTTTAATCCATTCTTTATATATTTATTTTAATTTTATCTAATTTAGTGCAACATTTAACCGATCTTAGTAACTTTATTTCAGTAGCTAGCATTTTTTACCACTACTCGTCAAGTCCAGATCTCTGAGCCATATAATACAGAGACTTCAAATGGACGTTCATCCGTGAATGTGCGGCCCCTTGTGGTGGCTGGTAGCACGCTGTTCGCCGACAAAGTTGAATATTCATAGCCCCCTATGCCAAGCGCATAGATTGCTCGCGCAAATTACAATAATTACAATAACGACTGGTACCTACTTTTGTCATAGAAGATTTTGGAAATTATGTATCCTATTGCCACCACACATCTCTCACGCCTCTTAACAAAACCTGCAGTAACACCCATTTGTTCTTCCGAAATAGCTTCAATTTCCCTCCTTATATTGTCTTTTCTCTTCTTCCAACGTATGCGGGTTATTCCGATACATTTTACTTTATTTTATATTTTTTAAGTTCCCCGATATATAGAAATAGCATAAAGTATTAAGTTACAAGAATTTCCACTAAGAGATCTCGAAATTAATCTGTCTAATAAAAAACAGCCATGTACTCGTACCACTTTATTTCTTCAGGAATTACAGCCACGTGATAATGTGAGTGAATTTCTGCAGTTGGGTGTTGAATAATGTTAATTTCTTTATTGATCCACATTACATTTTTTTCATGCATCGTTTTATTTACATAGTCATTTAGCGACATAAAACAACAGATACTGGAATGCAGAAAACCCTGATCCTGTAGATGAAGTGCCATTGCATGACCGAAACATTGGTGTATGGCGCGCAGTGAATGCTTACAGAATTATAGGGTCTAGAAAAGACCGTGAATTCCAGAGGTACGAGGATAACATGATCATACCGTTGCTAAAAGATTTATCTGACATTACAATACAGACACAAGACTCCGCTACAACGCGTACAGTTGACCTCTCGTTAGCATTAATTGCGGAAGTTTTTGAAGATAGGATCATCAGTAAGGGAATATGGCCAGCACGATCTCCAGATCTTAGCGTATGCGATTTCCGCTTATGGGGAACTTAAAAAAATAATGTGCATCGGGGTAACCCGGATACATTGGAAAAATTGAAAAACAATATAAGACGGGAAATTGCAACAATTTCAGAACTGGTGCTCGTTAATGCAAATTTTCTTAAAAGTTGTGAGAGATGTGTGGCAGCACAAGGACATCAATTCCAGCGTCTTTTTTGACAAAAGGTAGGTGGTTATTGCAAAGGTAATTTGCATGAGCAATCTATGCGCTTGACTTCAAGGAGGTATGAATATCCGACTCTGCCGACAAGATTCTACTGTATTAGGCCTATCATTATTATATAGTTTTTTTACCCAGGGCAGGTCTTTCACTGCAAACCGAGTTTCCTCAAATCGTTCTTATATTCTGCCTTTCTCTTTGTCTCCGCATAGGCCTATGATCATGATCCATATATCTTAACGTCGTCTATCATCTGAATTCTTCTGACCCGAAATTTTCCTGTTCACATTTTTTCCAGTACATCCTTCAGTAGGAAGCAGTTTCTTCTCAGTTCCAACTAATTTCCTTTTCTCTTCCTGATCAGTTTCAGCATCATTCTTTCTTCATTCACTCTTTCCAACACAACTTCGTTCCTTATTCTGTCTGTCCACTTGACACGCTCCATTCTTCTCCATATCCACATTTCAAATGATTCTATTCACTTCTCTTCAGTTCGTCGTAATGTCCATGTTTCTGCTCTATACAATGTCACACTCCACACAAAGCACTTCACTAGTCTCTTCCTTAGTCCTTGTTTCAGAGTTACGCGGAAGATGTTACTTTTTCTATTAAAAGCTTCCTTTACCTTTATTATTATTATTATTATTATTATTATTATTATTATTATTATTATTATTATTATTATTGGATGATTAACTGTTACCCATAGTATCATATAAATTAGTGTTTTATTTTTCAGTCAATCACTTATCATGTTATGATGGCAGAAATGGATTCTGTTACATCAAGATACAATGTTAATATACGTCACGAATATTTTCGACTTATTTTCAAGTCATCTTCAGGTGATAGTTTTCTAACAAACATATATTTGAACTAGGTGAAAATATTATTAAACACATTTATAAAACACTAGTAAATAGTCTGACCATGCATACTTTACATAAAATGGTTGAATGGCGTACATAGTCTTAAAATTAAAATGATATACATATAGAGAGCCTTCCAGTGAACATAATTATAACACAATATACTGAGAGGCATGCAGTGTGCCTGAATTATGAATTAAAAACATTTAAAATTATTATATTTAAAACTGAAGACTAGGCTTGTTCTTTATGACGTTCAATGTATTGGAAGACTGTATGAAGTGGATGTAAAAGAAAATCTCAGTCTATTCGCCGTGGTGAGAGGCATTATGTGAAAGATGTACAGTAGAGGTTTTCAGATGATGTGACCTTCTCATCTTGGCGCTACATGGTATCTCTATATCATTTTAATTTTAAGACTATGTACGCCATTCAACCATTTTATGTAAAGTATGCATGGTCAGACTATTTACTAGTGTTTTATAAATGTGTTTATGCTCGACCATGCCGAAATGTAGTAATTATACACCTGGTAGCAGACCTTTAATGCATGTCATTGAAGTACACCTACTCATTAAAGGTTAGGTCTTTCAGCCAATGACGACTCAGGTTACAACTGTTCAGCCAATGACAGGTCAGCTTTCTACCGTTATAAAACCGCAATTATCGATTACTCTCGGATATGCAATCGAAAGAGAATTAGCGAAAAGTCACGGAGGCTGGAAATCCAATACTGTCGCAGAAGGTTATGTTCTGTTACTATAATAATTAGCGTTAATTGTAAATAATATTCAAATAAATTCAATTTGTCATCTCGTTTTTCAATGTCGAATTCAATAATCAAGGTTATAATATTATAATATTATCAAGTTTAACGGGACAACGTCAAGGTCAATGACATTATTGTTCCTCGGAAAAAATCAATACTTTCGCGTCTGCGCACATCTCACAATTCACGACCTAGAACAAGGTCACTTCCGATCTTGTCAGTTACAAATAAAATGTATACATCTGAATACCGGTAATTTCAAGTTAGAAATATGGTCGAGCATAAAAAGTCGTATGAAACTCGCCTATAATGGTAATTAAGAAGCTCGTATGAAAATTATGAAACTCGCTTGCGCTCGTTTCATAAATATCCATACTCGATTCTTAATTACTATCATTATAGGCTCGTTGCATAATGTACTATTAAATAATATTTTCACCTAGTTCAAATGTATTTTGTTAGAAAACTATCACCTGAAGATGACTTGAAAATAAGTCGAAAATATTCGTGACGTATATTAACATTGCATCTTGATGTAACAGAATCCATTTCTGACATCATAACGTGATAAGTGATTGACTGAAAAATAAAAAAAAAAAACTAATTTATATGATATTATTTCAAAAACTTACCTGAACACAACATGACCTTTAAATTTATGTTACCCATAGCATATTTAATTTAGTTAATTAAACTCACTTAAATCTTACAGTTAATATTTATTTATTTATTTATTTATTTATTTATTTATTTATTTATTTATTTATTTATTTATTTATTTATTTATTTATTTATTTATTTATTTATTTATTTATTTATTTATTTATCCTAATTCCATCACCCTAATTCTTTTATAGATGTTACACGGAATTCTGTTGCTTTTTTCTTTGATATTGTAAAGGCACAGTGTTTTCACATAAATATTATCAAGTTTTATAAACAATATTGGTCATTTATAACTGAGCTATAACTTACTTCATTAGCATGCTTACTCTTATCTCATAAAAGTTGGGAAATCAGCCTCGTGACCCAAAACCGGACCTCATGAAGTGGCGCCTAAGTGAAGCATGTAAGTGATTTATGTTCCCCGAGTTTATTGCGGGCTGTTACATGTATGATATGGTAAACGCCAATAAGAACCTTGAAGCAGTATGGCTCTCACCGTGCGGCACTTGCTCGTGTAGATCGTGTGTGTATGTGTATATAATCAGATACTGCTCCTTCCCAATCATGCTCGAGTGCGCAGCCCCTTCAATTATACTCGGGTTAACCATATTTGAAGAGAATCTACTTTGCGTATCTTTATGTGATATCAAGGTCTTTTTTCCCACGATTTATGGGTTGTTTATTTTAGAACAAAACTCGAAGCATTATGTTAGTTGTGGAACAGTGATTTCAAGCACTGTTAATCTAACTAATCGCCCATAAGCTTGCTTAAGTATAGTTAATGCATGGTCAGTATCTTCTAATATTCTATCACAGAGAATTCTCTCCGTGACGATGCTTTTATTTAGAGGGGATAAATATATAATGAACCTTCAGTTCCTTAATCTGCATCTTTGTGTTTCCATCGATACTTCGCAGCTTGCTCGTTTTTCGTACGTAAATCGCGAATACTCGTGTTGTAAGATCATGAGTCCGAAGAAGTAACTAAGCTCGGATCCTGCAGTCTAGATGCAATGAACTTCTCACTACACGGAACAGGTGTACGACCACTGGCAGATTCTGTGGGCTTTGTAGTGTACGAAACGGCTGTTTTTAGCAGATTGTCTTCGAAGAAACATAAGTCCAGCGAATGCAAAACCTATGCCAGAGACAACTGCTGTAAGGAATTCGCCGCTTTGGAATAGTGGACAGCATGCATCACTGCGAAACTGGACTGAATATTGATTCGGAGAAATTGCCTGGTTTAGGTTATTTTCTGAGAGTTTCCCTCATCCTGATATCCATTTCATCCTACTATACTGGTGCAATAAATATTTCATATTTTTTTCAATAGTAATCTCACTAGAGGTTTTGATTTATCTAGAAAAAATCAAAACTCGAGTGGGATTTAAGATATAAAGATTAGAAGTGACGAAATACTTCAATACAATTAAATAGTAATTGACTTACGAAAGTACAGCTGTCTTCAAATGTATTATTGTACCATCTCAACATTACAAATATTACGCTAGATGACAGTAGTGTGTTATGATTAGCTGTTTTCTTGTTATCAGTTGTGCCAACTATGAAATCTTCATTGAACTAAGTGGACGGTTACTAGTCAAGTAGGCTTTGTTGATTCAGTTTCATTTTTATTAGAACATTTGCATTCCACTTCAATTATCCGGATCCCAGTAGGCTCTAATAAACGTCACTTGACAGATGATTTTCAATAAATCTTAGTATTAAATAATCTCTGATACGTGACTATCCATAATATCATATAGCAGAAGCTATAACATAAACAATGTCTTCAAATGTATTATTGTACCATCTCAACATTACAAATATTACGCTAGATGGCAGTAGTGTGTTATGGTTAGCTGTTTTCTTGTTATCAGTTGTGCCAACTATGGAATCTTCATTGAACTCTGTGGACGGTTACTAGTCAAGAAGGCTTTGTTGATTCAGTTTCATTTTTATTAAAACAGTTGCATTCCACTTCAATTATCCGGATCCCAGTAATCAACCTCACTTGACGGATGATTTTCAATAAATCTTAGTATTAAACAATCTCTGATACGTGACTATCCATAATATCATATAGCAGAAGTTATAACATAACCTAAATAATATAAGCAAGTGTTAGAAAAGTTTTAATTAGGGATGATGAAATAAACAAGAAAAGTTTTAATGAAGGATGATGAAAAAAAAAAAGCTGAATAATTTTAAAAGGAGCAATTATTGAATGTACAATTTTCAAATTTGAATGTTTCAGTGGTTGGTGGACTAATGAATGGACACAGTTGTCTGACTCCGCAATTGATTTCCACATATTAATTTTTAGATAAAAGGCAGTTGGCTATTATATGGATTTCATTTTTTGCTGTGCATTTTAAACTGTTATTCTTCATCTAACTTTCATTACAACACGAAAATTTCCTTTAAAATCTTTGTACTTCCTGTAGCTATATCATTTTTCACGTTTCCTTTTTAATAAAGTAACTCCTTTGATTTTCATTTCTGTTTCTTCTTTATTCAACTTTCTTTTCCATAATTTAGTTTCTCTACTCCCCGCTTTTGTTTTTATTCTGTGAGTTCCTTTCTTTGCCATCAATTTATCTATATCTTCACTCTTATTCTTCTTCTGCTCTAGTAAGAAGCCTAATGACAATAATGGTGGATGGTAATCGGCGATAAATTATTCAGTTTGTTTGAATTGTAGAGCTGGTGGAGACAGATTCCAATTTTAAGAGATCTTGACAATTTCCTTGATTGAATGTGTAAAATCTTGACCTGATTTCGATCGGAGGATCTGCTAACAGAGACTTGCGCATGTGTCTGTCACGCAGGACGGAAAGGTCGGTGGGGGGGGGGAGTCTTATTCGTATCTTAATGACCGCCCATCAGCATATGCTAATGCATTCAGTGACTGAGTATGGACAAATTATTGCTAATAATGATATGGTTTTTACTTGCATAGTAAAGCAGTACGCCGTGCATAAACGTTGATTATATAAAGCAGGTCAAGGAAAACAACCGACTATATCACATTTATATTATTAAAAGTGAAAGAAACATAAATCAAATGGCTTTAGTCAGATCGGATATAAATAAACGAATGATACATAGAACTTAATATATCTCTGTAGCCTAACTTAAGCTTTAATCGGCCTTTGCAGCCTACTTGACAGAATTAAAATTGACGAAGGTTGGTACTCGTCAAAGGGATCGTTAGACAGATGATCTCATATTCCTTGCAAAATGTCGGTGTAACTTCTTTTCAACATCTATCTATTAGTCCCCATTGAGGAGAGCGGCACGTGCTGGGAACTGCCTCCGCACTTAGGCCGCTTGGATGGGCTTATTGTACTACCCGCAAAGGAATGATGTGCTTAGACTAAGGCCCTCTGAGCTACAGATTCTCCCGCGGACCGCCCCCGAACTCCCGTAGAGTCTACAGAATCATTTTTACATTTCCACGTAGACATTACTGCGGTCCCTCGACCCCAGATTACACGAGCTACCATGCACCAGGGGAAAGCCCATTGTACATAGCACTACCACCAGCAACTTATGACCACATACCATGGGGTCCAAGTTCGATGGCGGTCTTCAGTCAACTCTATAATGGAGAAAGCCCGGAATCTAGGAAATAAACGGAGATGATGATGAAAGAGGGGAGTGAAATTATGATGGCGAAATGATTCTGAAAATTAACCAACAATTGTGCTTCAATTTGTTGAGGGAAAATCCCTGAAATTACCTCAACTAGATAACTTATTTCAACCGAGATTTGAACCCGGGCCCACTCGTTTTACTGTCAGACGTGCTAAGCATTACTCCACAGCGGTGGATTCTTTTTAACATGGTTGTGTGTCTCTGTACATTCTATGCTTGCAGGCAGAAAATAAGATCCAGATCAAGAAAGTTTTCTTTCAAGATAGGTTTTGTATACTTCTTAGGCCTACTTTCAACGTGATTAGGTCTTTATTGGTCGTAAATATAGGACAGTGACAATGAAGGAAGAGGATATAAGAGGAGAAACAATTGAAAAGCACACGATCACGAGTTCTAGGAATGGAATTTGGGCCTAGATCATATATACCCAGATTGCCTCGCCCATAAGGCTTTGGCAACAACTTTTGTCAGGTTTACTATGCTGCCATCTAATTGTTACATAAGGAGTCACATCATAACTCCCATTTGAATTGCATTAGCGACTGTACTGTCATCTCCTGTTCGTTTACGGCGGACGGGAGGCGATCCTGGTGGTTGTTCTCTTCAAAGTGCTATCGATTTTAATATAGAGATGAGCAATCTGTTATATATGTGATCTGGGATTTGGGCCTCTGAGAAACTATCTATGTGAGCTCCAAGCCAAATTGTCCATTTGTGGACATTTTATTACTATTAAAAATCTAACAATTTTTCATACTCAGCTGGCTCTTGACGTACAGTTTTCCATTCATTTCGTAGGAATAATTACTTCTGTGTTCTTTACAGTTTTTCTCAGATGAAAGTTGCATTTTCCTTCCTCGAGAGATAGTGATCCAGACGTTATTCATCTTCCATTTCTCTTTTCTGCATACTGTTCCTTAGTCTATCCATCCAACTGGATAGTGGCCTTCCTCGTTCCTCTAAGCCGACAGCATACTTCATCGGACATTCTGTCTCGGAGAGGCCGGTTTGTCTCGGACAGTTCGACGTGACAATGATAGCGCACATTCTTATGTGGCTGCAGCATATTGCATCGGAAGAATGCTCGATGCAGTATGCTGCAGTATTTTAAGAATCCGTGTAATCACCTTCACATCGGTCAGTCCGGGATAAAACCGTCCTGTCCGAGACGGAATGTCCGATGAAGTATGTTGTCGGTCTTACAGCTTTTTAGCTGATATTAAAAAAATTGAGATAACTTTCACTTTCACATTTATATTAGGGGACCCTTGATTAACGATTGCACTCGGGCGTCAGTTCGAACTTCGTTTACATTGAATGCCAGATTGTTTTGACGTAAAGTTATGTTTTGTGTTCGGTACGAAAGGTCGCCACTCGGTAACGATGTCTTAAAAAAACAAAAAGAAAAGAAAAAGAGCGATTCTCAGCCAGACTTCGGTCTGAGACGCGGAACAGTTGAAATAGAATAACAGTAAAACCTCTTCTCTAGACAATCACTGATGGCGGCTTTCGCAAAGATAATAGCGTACAGTGCTGCCAACTGATGGAAATAAAATATTCCACAATCATTACAATCAGTCTAGCCTCAATTTTGCTAATGCTACATGCCTTGTAAAGTTACGTATGATATGAGAGTTTTATTCTCTTAACGCACATTAGGCCTCATTATGTACACGACAAAAATCATGTACTGAGGTTAATTTCTCCCGTGTGTGATATAAAAATACAGGCGTAATTTTTGTGAAAGCTAGGATTATCTTGGCTCTGAGATCAACAGTGCCCATGGGTTTTACAATGGGGTTCATTAAATATCTGAGGAGAGATGTAAATATACTTAAATTATCATCTTTTATGAGGACGTATAGTTGTTTTCATAAACAAAAGAAATACGTATATCCACAAGGCATTGTAAACCGATAATTTCCTTGTGATGATAATGACATTAAGTATGTTTTTCTAGACTTCGTGTGAACTAGTATTTATTGAAAACTAATTTACTGTAGAAAATATGTCAAATACGTCTAAGGTGACATGCGGACGCAACGTAAGAATGTGAGAAGCTGGTTTATGAGCTTATTAATAAAGAATCGAGACTATTCAACATGATCCGATAAGAGCGAAACTTGATTTATTTTAGTCTCTGCTGAAGTTTGTTTTCTAATGTCCCAGTTTCTTCATAATCGATATAAATCCTTACCACCGCTGTCTCGATTACTATTGTATGGGTATATTAGTGTGCTGTTATCTTTCAACGTGAAACGTTCATGCTCTGAGTGTCAAATGAATTAAATGTTACAAAAATTTACACGCCTGACATCAGTTGCTTAGAAAAGGCAATGAGTTAAATCACACAATATTGATGTCACTTACTTAGCAACCGATCAACTTGAAACGTTTATACTCGAGTGTCAAATGAATGAAATATTACGAAAACACCAACATCTCGTATCAATTGCTCAGCAACAGCAATGAGTTACATCACAGTATTCTGACATCACTTAGCAACTGAACAGCGTTAAATGTTTATGCTTGAGTGCCAAATGAATTAAATAATATTACGAAAATAGCAACTTCTGAAGTCAGTTGCCCAGCAACAACAATGAGTTGCTTTACACTATTCTGACTTCACTTACTTAGCAACGGAAGAGCGTTAAATGTTTATGCTTGAATACCAAATGAATTAAATAATATTACGAAAATACCAACTTCTGAAGTCAGTTGCCCAGCAACAACAATGAGTTGCTTTACACTATTCTGACTTCACTTACTTAGCAACTGAACAGCGTTAAATGTTTATGCTTGAGTGCCAAATGAATTAAATAATATTACGAAAATAGCAACTTCTGAAGTCAGTTGCCCAGCAACAACAATGAGTTGCTTTACACTATTCTGACTTCACTTACTTAGCAAAGGAAGAGCGTTAAACGTTTATGCATGAGTGCCAAATGAATTAAATAATATTACGAAAACACCAACTTCTGAAGTCAGTTGCCCAGCAACAACAATGAGTTGCTTTACACTATTCTGACTTCACTTACTTAGCAACGGAAGAGCGTTAAATGTTTATGCTTGAATACCAAATGAATTAAATACTATTACGAAAATAGCAGCTTCTGAAGTCAGTTGCCCAGCAACAACAATAAGTTGCTTTACACTATTCTGACTTCACTTACTTAGCAACGGAAGAGCGTTAAATGTTTATGCTTGAATACCAAATGAATTAAATAAAATTACGAAAATACCAACTTCTGAAGTCAGTTGCCCAGCAACAACAATGAGTTGCTTTACACTATTCTGACTTCACTTACTTAGCAATGGAAGAGCGTTAAATGTTTATGCTTGAATACCAAATGAATTAAATAATATTACGAAAATACCAACTTCTGAAGTCAGTTGCCCAGCAACAACAATGAGTTGCTTTACACTATACTGACTTTACTTACTTAGCAACGGAAGAGCGTTAAATGTTTATGCTCGAATACCAAATGAATTAAATAATATTACGAAAATAGCAACTTCTGAAGTCAGTTGCCCAGCAACAACAATAATTTGCTTTACACTATTCTGACTTCACTTACTTAGCAACGGAAGAGCGTGAAACTTTTATGCTCGAGTGTTAAATGAATAAAATATTACTACGAAAATATAACATCTGATATCATTTGCTTAGCAATGACAATGAGTTAAGTCACACTATATTGACGCCACTTGCTGAGCAACGGATGAGTATGAAACGTTTATGCTCAAGTGTCAAATGAATAAAATATTACGAAACTGTCAACACCTGACGTCACTTGCTTAGCAACGGCAATAAGCTAAGTCACACTATTCTGACGATCTTGCTTTAATAATAACAAATCTGTTTTTGCAAATATGTTTCAAAAATTAACTTATGGAATAAAAAAATTAAATTGGAGCTAAAATCTCATACAAAGCTAATAAAATTTAGGCTCTTTTATTTTCTTAGCAGAAATCCTCCCTATCCAACCATGTTTCCTGAAGTCCCATAAAACCGATATAAATTCCTCCTCATATTTTAATCAATATCATTTTACAGTTACCCAAATAAAGACTGGACCTTGGAACCCAAATAAAGACTGGACCTTGGAATATTCGAAGTCCCAGATACAAGACTCTGCGCATGATCAGAGACCCTGAGCACAGATACACAAGATAACGTGTAATTGAGTTAATTAAATTCAGCCTATTTGACTTCCTGGAACTCATTCAGAAACTCACTAAGACGAAAGAAATATATTGTGATTTTTTTTTTAACCAGGTGTAAGGCTAATCATAAATAATCACATGGCGCATTCTCTACCTCATCATACCAAATATTATCTCACTATCACCAATTCTACCGATGGTAAATAAAGTCGCAGTTGATACGGCGTTATTAAAATAACCAACTCAAATATATACCTGTACCTAAAGGACGAAGAAGGTCAGAAGGGACTACCCCTGTAATGTTCAAACTGTAAAGATGATGATAGTAATGATGATGATAATGACGATGACTGACGGATGCAAAGTCGTTTTAAGAGATCTTAAAGTCTTTGGACAGATCTTGGAGCAATAGTTCAATTATTTGATCTTCTAGTAGGAATCGATTAATATACTTATTGAAAATTATTTAAGTTATTATATATGATACTACTATTAGAATTATAATAATTATATGAAAATAAATTAATTGTAGTATAATATGTAATGCTCTAGATTTTACAAAGGTTATGTAGTGGTATCACGATACAAAACCATCTTAATTTGAGATCGTATCTTTACTAAATCCATTTTCCTTTCACTTCTGATATTTTTACATTATTGCATTTTTTTCATCCCAAACAGATCTTTCTTTAATATGTTACTATGTTTTTCCACATGTAAAATTTACGTGGTATAAGATTTAAGTAGAGAATTGTGTAAAATGCACTGACGTAAAGAAAATGACGCAACATTCTGGAAAAAATCAACACTTGACAAATGTGTAAAGAATTGAAAACAATCTTTTTAGTTGAAGAAAAGACGATCCTAATTTTTTTTCGCGTTTGCTACCCCGCCCAGTAGTTAATATGCAAGACTCGATTTGTTGGGGGAGATGAGGGAAGATTCCCAACCCCTCTCTGATTTCTTCCAACCCTGGCATTGCTTCAGAGTTTCATGTTCTTGTCAGGAATGGGGCTGCAGTATTTCAAGTCAAGTGCACTATTTCACTAATCAAATTGCTTGAAATTGCAATTCACCTGCCCTACCTTCTTACCCTCGCCCATCTGAGAACTCTTCAATGCAAGGATCACCCTCTGCTACAAATCAAGGACCAGCGGTAATTCTGCGTGCTGTAACCCCCGCTATTTTAATTGACAATAATTTATAATGGAGTCCATCTCATTATTATTATTATTATTATTATTATTATTATTATTATTATTATTATTATTATTATTATTATGACCGTGTATACTTGCAGACGTTCTTGCAGAATAGTTGTTTACGTAACTAGAACGGAAGTGATACTTTCGACACGAGTGAGATTTTCTGATCGGAGTCTGTGGACACCTCCGTACCAGTTATGTACAATACTTTTAGCACACAGAAATACGAAAACCCTAATTAAATTATTGAAATTAAATAACTGAGTTATTTATATTTAATGTGAGATGTAATTATAGGTATGACGTGAATTATCATTTAAGGATTTGGGTATTTATTTTACACACAACTTATGTTTTAAAATGCACTTAAATCACGTGGTAATTGATGCACATAGAAAATTAGGATTTATAATCAAAAATATAAAAGAATTAAAAAATATAAATACTATTGATACTCTATATAAAACTCTAGTTAGGAATAAGCTAGAGTACGGTATGCGTCTGTAATATGGTCACCTCAGTTCCAGTCCCATCAGATGAAAATAGAAAGGATACAGAAAAGATTTTTACGTTATCTATATTTTAAAAAACATCACGTGTCGTCTTATGACAAGCAAATTTCATATAATCAGTTACTTTTTTAATTTAATTATAAAACTTTAAAATCTCGACGATTAATAAATAGCCAAATTTTACTCTATAAGACTGTTAACGGTATATTGAATAACTGTGATTTTTCTTAAATTCCTTCAGTTCAATGTAAAAAGAACAGAATTACGTCATAGGCAACCATGTTTTTTTTCAAGAACTCTCCATTGTTTGTTATGTGTAATACTTACAACTCTCTGTCTTTAAACTGTGATTATCAATTGGATTTCAGTTTAACAATTGAAAAATTTCATACAGTATTAAAAAGCATTGTATTTCCTTAGATATTTAAATTATGAAGACGTATATTATAATGTTTTTACTCTAGTTTTTAAATAATTTTGCATCATTATATTGACATTTGGCACTATATTAACTGTAATATTATATTCTAGCATCTATTACCATTATGTATTTTATGTCTTTCGTTTGTGTTGTTTGTTTTGTTGTTTTTTCTCTTATTATGTATTTTGTGTATATATCTGTGTAAGCCATCTGCTTCTGTTGGTGGTGGATTTAAAATAAAATAAAATAAATAAAAAATTATCGTTTGACTAGAAGAATTGTGATAATATAGGTTCCTGGTTTCCAAGTTTTTATTGTTTGTATTGTTTCTTGTATATTTTTAACAATGCCTATATAAAACTCACTAATTGTATTACATCAAAACGAGAAATTGTGCAAGTTCAGGTAAAGTTTTAAACGAAGAGTACAAGCTCCAGCTCCGGAAGTTATCAATCATTTACTCTTAATGGGTTGAAAAAAAAGTCCGGAAAAAACCTCAACCTAGATAACTTGTCCCAACCAGGATTTGAACCGAGGTCCTCTCGTTTCACGGTCAAATATGCTAATCGTTACTCCACGGCGGTAGAGCCTTTCAGTTGTAATTCGTAATGTATTTGTATTGTATCATACTTTTGTGGAATAGGGACAACGAGAACGAGGGAAATACAAGATGTACGTGGAGAACATGAGGAGTAGTGCTACAAGAGAATGCAAGGAGAACAAGGTGAACAAGGAGAATACAAGGAGTACAAGGGAGATACAAGAAGTACGAGGGATATATAAGGAGAACAATGGGAATATAAGAAGAACAAAGGAATTACTAGGAGAACAAGAGGATTACAAGGAGAACAAGGGGAATAAAAAATTTAAATTGTTTTATTTTACGACGTTCGCAACTGCCGACGTTATATCAGCGTCGCTGGTGTACAGGAATTTTGTCCTGTAGGAGTCCTTTTACATGCCAGTAAATCTACTGACATGAGTCTGTCGCATTTAAGCATACTTAATTGCCATCGACTTGGGCCAGGATCGAAGCCACAACCTCGGGCACAGAAGACCAGCATTCTACCGACTTCGCCACTCAGGCCGACTCAAGGGGAATATAAGGAGAACAATGGGAATACAAGGATAACAAAGAAATTACAAGGAGAACAAAAGATTACTAGGAGAACGAGGGGCTGTAAGGATAAAAAGGAAATATAAGGAGAAAAAGGAAAATAGAAGGAAAACAAGGGGAATATAAGGAGAACAAAGGAATTACAAGGAGAACAAATGATTACAAGGAGAACGAGACGCTGTAATTATAAAAAGGAAATATAAGGAGAAAAAGGAAAATACAAGGAAAACAAGGGGAATATAAGGAGAATAAAGGAATTACGAGGAGAACAAAATATTATAAGGAGAACGAGGGGGATGTAAGGATAAAAAGGAAATATAAAGAGAAAAAGGAAAATACAAGGAATACAAGGGGAATATAAGGAGAACAAAGGAATTACAAGGAGAACAAAAGATTACAAGAAGAACGAGGGGGATGTAAGGATAAAAAGGAAATATAAGGTAAACAAGGAAAATACAAGGAAAACAAGGGGAATATAAGGAGAACAAAGGAATTACAAGGAAAACAAAAGATTACAAGAAGAACGAGGGGGATGTAAGGATAAAAAGGAAATATAAGGTAAACAAGGAAAATACAAGGAAAACAAGGGGAATATAAGGAGAACAAAGGAATTACAAGGAGAACAAGAGGTTAACACGGAAAGCAAGGGGAATATAAGGAGAAGAATGGGAATACAAGGAGAACAGGAGTAACAAGGAGAAGAAAAGGATTACAAGGAGAACAAGCGGAATATAAGGAAAAGAAGGGAAATATAAGGAGAACAAAGGAAATCCAAGGAGTACAAGATTGATACAAGGAGTATAGGGAGAATAAAATGAGGACAAGGGAATAAAATTAGAACAAGGGGAATACAAGAAGAAGACATGGTTAACAACGGAGTGCAACTGAATAAAGTGAGATTGAATGTTTATGTGACCGTCAATTCCCAAGTAACCCATTGCATACCAAGTTAGGAGAATGACTTAGTTTTGTGTCATAATTTGGAGCAACTGAGAATATAACAGGTTTGAACCTTAGAAGTGAGAAAACAACAACAACAACAATAATAATAATAATAATAATAATAATAATAATAATAATAATAATTTAATTTAATATTATTATTATTATTATTATTATCATTATTATTATTATTATTATTATTATTATTATTATTATTATTATTATTCGCATCATGATAGAGGCACTGGACAGTAGAACGCGTAAACTTAAGCGATAAGTATGTCACCTTTATGACACTTTTGTAAGAAATGTGAAATGACACTGAAGAGGTGTATAGGAGTGTTAACTGGCCCAAATGCCGCGTGTACACGACGTGCAGATTTGGTTGGACTTAGTGCCTTGTGCACGTGAGGTGCTGGCTTTGGGAGCGGGGCTAAAGGTCAGAGGCAGATCTGGTTCTCACGACGTCAGTCTGCGCCCCTATCACGACGCGAGTGCATTGATACTCTATCACAACTTGGCGGTGGGAGGGGAGAGCTAATAATCCAGAAAGACAATTGTGTAAATCGCAGTTTTCGGTACATTTGGGAAAAGTGTTCCAAGTGAACACAACTCCTGAGTCCTTGCAATGTTTTCATCAATCTCTGGTCATATGAGCTGAATAGATTAGCTGAGTAGCCCTCAATCTTCTCATCAAATCTGAGCGTAAACTATTGATTTTTATTCTTTCAGTGGACTACCCCAGTGGCTGAAAGTTCATGTACTAAATTGTTACTGAATATGCTTGCAATTATGACTTTAAGAATTAAAAATGTACTAATAAAATAGAAAGCACACAAATACTGAGTACAAGCTTATTTTATTTTATTATTTATTTTTTTAAGAAATAGAGAAAAATTGTTTTCACTCTGTCAAATCAAGGATAAATTTTATTATAGTTCATGACTACCAATTCACTGAGGTTTTTATTTGATATACAGTCTACTATTAGTCTACTTTTACCCCCCCCCCCCAAATATTTGTTTATAGGAAGAAACTTATTTACATTTCGCATTCTTTTTTAATGACGCTAACGATTCCATAGAAATAGACAAGTGTTTTAATATGATAGAGGTTTTACTATCAGAATGTCTGAAAGTTCTCATTTTTGTTGATATGCATGAAGGCATAAATACAAAGAAATTTGTTTAATTGTCTTAAATCATGACGAATTCCAGTTCATGACCAACAATTGACTGAGATCATGATTTGAGGAATATGTTTGTTGCTCCTCATAATAATCTCTATAATTTACATAATTTCAACTGCTCATGGAAATTACTGGAAAACGGCTGAACGGATTTTAATAAATGACCCCTCATTTTGAATCTTGGCATCCAAAGATGTGTGGAAAAATAATAGTTTTCAGTGAAATGTTAATTTTCCTAGAATCACCTGCTATCGGAGTTCGATATTAAAGAGTACTAAAAGAAGAACCGGGAATCGAACCTTCACAGGCAGTCGTAATATTCACAGAACCCATTACTCTAGGTGAGAGCCCTTAACTACCCTGAGAGATTCGCGTATTAGAAATTGTTTCTTCACTCAAACCTATCAATATATTAATCAGTCAAATCGATTATATCTATTTATTATTATAACCGTTTTATCAGTGGATTATTTTAAAATGCTTCATCAACTGCTATAGTTATCTAGCGTCTGAATGACATGAAGGTGATAATGCCGGCGAAATAAATCCAGGGTCCGGCGCCGAAAATTGCCTAGCATTTGATCTTAATGGGTTGAGGGAAAACCCCGGAAAAAGTCTCAACCAGATAGCTTGTCCCAACCAGGATTTGAACCCGGGCCTGCTCGTTCTTAAACCCGTGAAGAAATACTATTTTCAAAAGAAATGCGAATATGGTCATTTTGTTGTTGAAGAGAAACGAATTGCTTGTTTACTGTGTCCCATGCAAATTATTTCTACTCGTCATTTCAATATTAAACCACATTTCAACAAAGCGCATATTAAGAATTATGGAATGCACAAACTTTCGGGTAAGTTCATTATTACGAACTGTATATTGATTATTTATTTATATACTATTAAATTAAGGAAGTCACTTGTTGTGTTCATTTTGAATTGAAATTAATACTAACTTTCAAGGTTCATTACTTAAATGCTATAAATTTATGTTTCCGTAGGTGATTATAGGACGAAAGTTTTCGAAAATCTAAAGCAGGTTAGATGCAAAGAAAAGTCAAAAGAAACTACCGACAGGAAATCTAGCATAATTGTAAACATTGAAACGAGATAACGCATTATAAATACAATGAATTTATTACAATCCTTTTTGAAAATTATATGCCGCCACTGATGGACCTTTGCACGGGCAGAGAATGTAAACAACTCTACGCGGAAGTCGATCATCCCCAATAGAAATGGAGTAAGGTTGACGTCATATTTCCCCTACTTACGAGTTCTGCAGGCCTGGTCTAGCTATTCTCCAGAGAATTTACATATTTATATTGTATCGTACAGGGACATCATTTTATTTTTACTTCAATTTTTATTGTACCTGAGTTTTTTAATGTACTTCACTCCCACCCCTTCTACTTATGAAGTTCAACCGTCCTCCACACAGAACCAAGGCCGCATATACAGTCATAGTAAACAGTACGTTCCAAAAATATGTTCGCGTTTTCCAGTGACGAAAGCACTTTCAATATTGAATCATTTCGCACAGGTACTGTCGTCCATTTGCCTACGTCGCATCGGTTTCCCCCACCTGCTTCTACCCACCTGGTTCTATTCGCCTCTCTGTAAAGGCTAGTAGCTGGGCTGTCTTAGCTCTTTTCTGAAAACATTAATTTCTGTTAGGAATTGGACGTCTACGTAATATTATTCAACTGTTTAAAATAACTTCAATAAAAGAGCCTCGTTAAGTAATTAACTGCCACTTGATTTCCCACTTTCTACGACCCTACGACAAAACCACTTGGACGAAGAGTTAATAGCATGTCTGAGTAATTTATTTTATCTTTTCGGATTGGACAGAAGTGAAGATTGAATGTACAGTACGTAAGGTACTTTTTTATAGAGTAGGTAAAGAAATATTTCAACATTAGTTACTAGTACGAAGGACGAAACTGGTAATTGGAATTACGTACAATAGTCTATAGTGCGATAATATGCACATTAGAACTGAAGCCTGTATCGAAATGAACGGCCACCATTTTCAAAAAATGTGTTTAAATCTCCATATTATGATTATTTTTCAATTTAACTTCATTCTCTATAGTGTACGCTAATGTGTTGTAGACAGTATAATATACACTGCATAATGATACG
The DNA here is from genome assembly GCF_040183065.1 of Periplaneta americana. Lineage (NCBI taxonomy): Eukaryota > Metazoa > Arthropoda > Insecta > Blattodea > Blattidae > Periplaneta > Periplaneta americana. Next base: position 104,762,699 of record NC_091129.1, read on the forward strand.
CGCGAATGGACAGCTCAGTTCGTGAGTAAAAACACTTATTGTTAATACTGTACTGTATTTTGATTAAACAAAAACCTAATGAAAATTATCAAACCCAAAATCGTGATATTTCCTAGTTTACATAAATGGATGAACTGCTTTTCTTCCCTCCTATATCTAGTAAAGTGATTTGTTTGTATATTACGCCAGTATCATCGAACTCCAGTCGTGGAAGGAGGTAGCAAACGGTGTTTCCGGTTCTCAAACCGTTAATCCAAAGGTATAGCCAGGTTAATATTAGAAATGTTAGTAAAAATTAGAATGATGTCCCTGTAGTATTTAGTAGGTAGGCCTACAAAGGTTACAATGAACTTGAAGCACATGTTTTAAAATCTTGTCAAGTTTTTAGGAAAATGAAACTGCCTTCGACAAACCCTTCTTAATATTGATCAATTTTTGGGAAGTTTTCTAGTAAGGTATTGAATTGGAAAAAGAATTTGATTGTGTACAAGCAGCTTAAGTAGTTCCGAATCCCTATACACGCGGCAGATAAACTCAATTTTTCCTCGCAGCTAGCTGCATGGTTGTGGTTGTCACTGCGTCCTGTCTCGCTGCAACATGTGCCCACGTGCTCCTCGCGTCGGGACGGCGCGGCAGGCCGGCTTGGCTCCGCATCGCGCGGTGACGCGTGCAGGAGTGGACAGATGCGTGTGTCTTGTCCGAGACTGGCTGCCGGTCAGCTGGTGGGAGGGGGCGCAGGCGCCTCGCGACGCCACCTCCAGGTGACCACTGCGCGCGGCGCGTCACAGTATGCCCAACAACTCCTTCACTTTTTTTTTCTCTCGGCGCCACTTAGGTGAGACGTCCGCATTCCGTCGGTATGGACGCACTCCGCTATTTGTTCACACTGCTGAAGCACATATAACACATCATTTGTTGGTCAATTAAGGATAACTTCCTATAGGAAAAAATTGATGAAAACGTTACACTATCTGTGATATTGTCTGTTCGTCCATCCGTCTGTCTGTCTGTCAAATACTTTCATGTCTCAAGGAGACAAATCGTTGACGAAGTGCAACACCTCTTTATAAATTATTATTATTATTATTATTATTATTATTATTATTATTATTATTATTATTATTCTCCATAACCAGAATACTAGTGACTGCTATAGATATCGTCAATATACAAAAATAAGCCTGCAATATATATATATATATATATATATATATATATTTAATAAAATTGGTGATTGAAGTGGTGATGAATAATATGTAAATTTCCAATCCGGAATTTGCCTTTGTGAGTGAGAGAAACCATGAAAACTCTAGTCAGACTGGCGGGCCACGGAGTTTGAACCCGGGTCCTCCCGAATGTGAGTCTCAAAAGCTACCGTCTAAGCCAACTCGTATTTCAGTGGGTCAAAGTAACCCCAGTTTACAGTACTCATTTTGTATAATTTTTTAAGTCGTTAAAAAATGCATTAACATTTAAAGGAATATTCACTGATATGAATGTCATGAATAAAATATTTACATTTACATATATAAAATTTAAAGAAAATGTTTAATACATAAAATTTAAAGAAAATGTTTAATACAAAAAATTTAATATTCATTCATTCATACACTTAGTAGTGTTCTGTCCAAGGGCACGTCTTTCACTGTAAACCCAACATTCTCCAGTCTTTCCTATTTTCTGCATAAGTTATTTCTTAATGTCGTCTATCACCTGACATCTTCTTCTGCCCCGAATTCTTATCCCGTTCATCATTCCTTCCAGAGCATCCTTCAGAAGGCAGTTTCTTCTCAACCAATGACTGAGCCAATTCCTTTTCCTCTTCCTGATCAGTTAAGCATAATTCTTTATTCACCCACTCTTTCCATCACAGCTTAATTTTTTTTCTGTCTGTCCATTTCACACGCTCCATCCTTCTCAATATCCACATTTCAAATGTTTCTAGTCGTTTCATATTGGACTGCTACGAACAATCGGCGAAAGATAGCTAGTATCCTAAACAAAATTGGTGTGGATTGGAAGAGACAAGGATTCATGCATTTAGTATTCTGCCCAAGGGCAGGTATTTCACTGCAAACCCAGCTTTCTCCAGTCTTTCTTATTTTCTGCCTTCCTCTTTGTCACCTCATATGATCCATATATCTTAATGTCATCTATCATCTGCTATCTTCTTCTACCCCGAACTCCTGTCCCGTTCAGCATTCCTTCCAGTGCATCCTTCAGTAGGCAGTTTCTTCTCAGCCAGTGACACAACCAATTCCTTTTTCTCTTTCTGATCAGTTTCAGCATCATTCTTTCTTCATCCACACTTTCCAACACAGCTTCATTTCTTATTCTGTCTGTCCACTTCACACTTTCTATTCTTCTCCATATCCACATTTCAAATGTTTCTATTCACTTCTCTTCACTTCGTCGTAATGTCCATGTTTGTGCCCCATACAATGCCATACTCCATCCAAAGCACGTCACTAGTCACTTTATTTCCGAGGTCCGCAGAATATGGTCCTTTTTCTGTTAAAAGCATCCTTGAACATTCTGTCCTTCTTTTGACTTTCTGTCAGCAGCTCATGTTACTGCTTATAGTAAACCTCAAGTATTTGAAGCTGTCTACTTGCTCTACTGCCTCATTTATTATTCTCAAGTTTACCTTCTTTATTTTTCTTCCTATGACCATGGCATTTGTCTTGTTTACATTTATCGTCATCCCATTCTGCTCACAGCTGACAATTTAGCTCCAGTAGCATATCCCTTAGTATAATTTCTTGTTCTGCTAACAACACCATATCTTCAGCAAATCTTATGCACTTTATTCAAGGATGTTCATAAGTTTTAGTTTCGTGAAAATCTTTACGTCTATTCTTTGAGAATGAAAATATTGTCCCTGTATGTTTATGATAAAAGTGCATACAAATTTGTATAGAAATTGTAAAATAAAAATTAATTGGATAGAATATGTAAATAGAACGACTGACGAAATTCTATGAAAAAAATCTTCTAGGCAATAACCTCGATGGATAAAAAAAATTGGGAATTTAAAAGAATACGGAAGATGGTTTCAGAATTAATCAAAAGAAAATTTTTCGCTTATGGTCTAAGCCGTGTTGACGTTCATTAAAATGATGATAACGATGCTGATTCAATGTCTGGGATGGATGGGTTTTGTAGCTACACGTTTCACCACTACTCCACAGAGGTGTGCCGAAAATAAGAGTATGGTACAGTAATAATCCTGTTTTCTCACAAAAGCTAAATGGCTTCAGCAGTTTATACAGCATCGTTAAATGAAGAAATAGGCGGCTGTGTCTTCCAGCGTCGCCACTTTTATCGCCAGTTCAACCCATGACGCAAATTTCGAGAGGCAACCCCTGCAAGAATGTCGCTTCGGCCTGACATTACGGGAGCGTTCACCTCTCTCTGCGAATTGCTTCACAGAAGTCGTGTAGGGCTTCAAAGAGTCAGAACTCTGCAATAGTGGGTCAGTAAGAAATTATTTCTTTCAGAGAACTTGACGAATCGATTAGGCTTAAAATCAGAGGTCATACTTTTGGGTCACCGATTCTGTTAATTTCTTTTCGGTTGACAGTTAATTATGTAAAACGAAGTATAGCAAAACCATAATTATTTTACTACAGTCAAAGCTTGCCGAGTTGTTGACTGCGAAATGTACGTTCTAATTCCATTTCACGCAAAAACAATAGATTTTTGTTTATTTCTTCAAAGTAGACTTAATTATTTAACAGTTATAATGAGCGCGTTAAATCTGAATAAATTCAAAATTAATGCCACTTTTCTATTACTGTTGTTTACAGCATTACTAATGATCATTTATTAAATTCTTCACATTTGTGGTTTCATTAAACGTTAATTTACCAAATATTTTAGCTGCTGAAAACAACATTTAAATGAATGAATGAGATAATTAACTAATACAACAAACGCAAGATAATTTCACACAAAAAAAAATAAATTCCAAAACATTTTTCGAGAGACGCTCGTATTTGTCCAAGGAACTAAACACACAGAGGTATCCGCCTTGGCAACATTCTACGAACACAAACTGCTGCACGCTTCGCTCTACGACCGAGGTTCTATTGTACCTTTTTGAATTGGTTATTTTACGACGCTTTATCAACTGCTATGGTTATCTAGCATCTGAGTGAGATGAAAGTGAGTACAGGGTCCAGCTCCGAAGGTTCCCAGCATTTGCTCTTAGTGGGTTTGAGGTAGTGTTGTGCGATTTAATCGATAAATCTAATCGATCAATTTCTGTTGTAATATTAATTGATCAAAAATATTTAATCCAATAATCGAGTCGATTAAAATTAATCGGTTGTAGTTGATATTAATTATTATTTTGTTAATACAAACTCATACTAAAATTTCCGACAATATTTCTATCTCGACAATTGCTTACTTAAAAGCACAATAGTACTGTTATTTTCTATCTATAAACCAGGTAGTGTATGGAAAATCTTTGTAGAAACACTTCAGAAAGAGATGGAGATATGAGGACAGTGACCTAGTCTACTTCTATTGAAAGTTGAAACACAATGCGAAACCCTTATTAAGTTTTATGGTTTTCCAAGAAAACTTCAGCCTTCTTGTCAGCTCATCTTCGTAGCATATGAAATACATACATACCTTTCTGGGATTCGGCCCCCTCATCCCTTATAAAATTGCTATGTCTACATTGTGTGCAAGTGAGAGCGTAACTACCTTATTGTCTTTCTAAAATCTGGTAATTCGATTACAATAGGGGCCAGTCTTCTGTTTCGAGCGCCGTACTTTTGCAGTTGCAGTTTCTGTACTGAGTTTGTATATATGAATGTTGTGTGTTTAGTTTGTTAAAGAAAAAAAAGTTTTCTGTGGTTTGTGAAAAATGTAAACTCCATTATGTCATATGAGAATTTGAGAAGTAAACTCGGTGAAACGTTTGGATTTAAATTAAACGATCGTGGAGAAGTGCTTGGCAGAAAGAAAAGTTTTTTTTTTTTTTTTTGTGTTTAGTGATGCAGGAAACATTGTTACTAAACTTAGAGCGGCACTTAAGTCGGAGCATGTGAATGCACTCACATGTTTAAAATCATTGATGAAGCAGTATTAACTAGGTGAGTCTTCATACGTTTTGTTATTTATGTTTGTCTAAAAAATTCCCGAGAAATTGACACAATAAATTATAAAACTCGTAATAAATATGTTAGTAAGTAATTAAAATAGTTGTTTTGTAGTATAACGATACAATATATACAGATATACACCATTTAATACTTACGCTTATCACAGAACACAAGTTAAATTTAACAATAATTGTGTATTACAGTATATTGAAACATTTTTTCAACTCGTTATCAATATTCCATTAATCTATCGATTAAATTCAAATAGTTAATCGATTAAATATTTTGATCGATCAACAGCACTAGTTTGAATGAAAACTCCGGAAAATACCTCAAGCAAGTAACTAGACTCAACCAGGATTTGAGCCCGGGTCCGCTCGTTTCACGATCAGACATGCTAACTATTACTCCACAACGGTGGATTCTATTGTACTGAGACTTTGGGTTAGGGTGAAGCACGAGTTTACATACCGATAACAACTTTTCCAATCATCTACAGTGTGGTTAGCTCGGTCTTGGGCCGGAGCAGCGCATAAATTCGTCACAGCGGTACTTGCTGGAGTTGTCTGCGGCAAGGAAGCATGTTGGAGATCACAGTTCCGTACGCGTGTCCATTTCAGTTATTCGCTTGGCTCTTAAAATTCAGTCACTTTCGGTAATGAGGCTCATCGGGCAATGTAAGGTTTTTACAAGTGTCTTAAAATTCAGCGCATGTGTAATTTATCACTTAATTAGCGTGGAAAATAATCAAATTAATCTATTGGAATGCCAACTCAAAGTTAACACTTCAAAGAAGAGATTTTATGTACGACACATTTGTAAAAACCGAATCGTGTAGACAGGTGTGTAGACAATTTCAGATGAAATTCCTTGGTGCTCCAATTCCAGGTATAGAAACTGTTAGACCTCTTGTTAATAAACGCTAAAATTCCTTTGGCGAAAGGAAATTAGAAACATTACCGAAGAACTCATGCATGTGAATGGTAATTTCATCAAAAGATGTCAGGAATGTGTGACTCCAGAAGGACTTCTCTTTCAGCCTTACCTATAACAAGGTTAGTATACACACACTGAACACGTGTATGCTATCAATAGATTCAGCGGTAGTTTACAGATCGAAAGTCTCCGCTAGTGATACGCCGTCAAACGCAGCTCCTGCCCAAGGCTGAGCTAACCGCTCTGTATTACTTAAAATGATTTATAAACAATTATTGAATTGTTAAAGTAATCTTAAACTCTAAACGTGACAGAATCATTATGCAAAATATTTATTGGGCCTGAGAACTCTAATGTAAAGAAGTTCATAAAATGTGTACATATTTATATTTTTTTTAATGCAGTAATGGAATAAAAAATTATCATGTAATATAATTTTTTGTGGAAAATCTAAGCGCAAAGGAACAAAATGGTAAACACCGGCTTAGCTCAGTCGGCTGAAACGCTTGCTTGCTGATCCTGCTTTACGTTCGGGCGTGGGTTCGCTTTCCGCTTGGGCTGATAACCTGGTTGGGTTTATTTAGACGTTTTTCCCCATCCATAAGGCAAGTGTCAGGTAATCTATGGCGAATCCTCGGCCCCATCTCGCCAAATACCATCTCGCTATCACCAATCCATCGGCGGTAAATAACCTCGTAATTGATACAGCATCGTTAAATAACCAAATAAAAATGGTAGAGTACTTTTCCATTCATACTATACTAAGGGTTCCATTCTGGATATTTTTGATCGCTTGAAGTTGAAGATAAATCATGAGAGTGGTAATAAGAGTCGTGGTGGCTGTAAAGTGGTAGTGACAGTAATGATAGCGTTTGTTGATGATAACACTGACAATTATGATGATGAAGATGATTTATTGTTGATAACGGTGATCATGACGTCGATAATGACGTTTGTGGTGGTAACGTTGTATGATAGTGTTCCTGGTGGTGTTTAAATCCACGGCCATATTTCAGTTCCTTTCTTAATAGCAGAGACTTAATTTTAGATGTCCGCATTAGAAGAAAAATGACACTGCCGCCTTGTAAAAATCCATCACCGACACTCTTAGCTTTCCCGATATTTGTTCACCTGTCACCTTACCCCTTCATAGCGACTGCATAATGGATCTGAGAGCGTCGTCAAGAACAGGAATAGTTCTCCATTAATGGGGTGGCTTTGAGTTTGAACAATTTTTTCTAGATGATTTTTCAGTGCACAACTAACAATTTAATTAACAGATGTATAGTGGACCCATCACCGTAAAAAACAGCTTGTTACGAAACCTTCAAATAAGCCTCGGAATGGGACTGATTCTCTGGCACGACCACAGCAAAGGAATAAGATTTTGAGATTTGGTATCCAGGATAACAGAGAGGGTTTGGAATAGAACGGGTTACATCAGCTGCTTGTCTATGCGGATGACGTGAATATGTAAGGAGAAAATCCACAAACGATTAGGGAAAAAACGGGAATTTTACTTGAAGCAAGTAAAGAGATAGGTTTGGAAGTAAATCCCGACAAGACAAAGTATATGATTATGTCTCGTGACGAGAATATTGTACCAAATGGAAATATAAAAATTGGACATTTATCTTTTGAAGAGGTGGGAAAATTCAAATACCTCGGAGCAACAGTAACAAATATAAATTATACTCGGAAGGAAATTAAACACAGAATAAATATGGGAAATTCCTGTTATTATTCGGTTGAGAAACTTTTATCATCCAGTCTGCTGTCAAAAAATCTGAAAGTTATAATTTATAAAACAGTTATATTACCGGTTGTTCTTTATGGTTGTGAAACTTGGACTCTCATTTTGAGAGAGGAACATAGGTTAAGGATGTTTGAGAATAAGGTGCTTAGAAAAATATTTGGGGCTAAGAGGGATGAAGTTACAGGAGAATGGAGAAAGTTACACAACACAGAACTGCACGCATTGTATTCTTCACCTGACATAATTGGGAATATTAAATCCAGACGTTTGAGATGGGCAGGGCATGTAGCACGTATGGGCGAATCCAGAAATGCATATAGAGTGTTAGTTGGAAGGCCGGAGGGAAAAAGACCTTTAGGGAGGCCGAGACGTAGATTGGAAGATAATATTAAAATGGATTTGAGGGAGGTGGGATATGATAATAGAGACTGGATTAATCTTGCTCAGAATAGGGATCAATAGCGGGCTTATGTGAGGGCGGCAATGAACCTCCGGCTTTCTTAAAAGCCAGTAAGTAAGTAAGTATAGTGGAACAAGCACGCAATTTCCGTCTAAAGTAGCACATATGGTCATATCAGACTACAATTTTGGTAGATCCAGGTTCGAGTTCCAGCGACTAAGTGGAGACTTTTCTCTCTTTCGTAAGTGACTTTATTTAGCTAATGTTTTAAGTTTGTTTAGCATTAAGTACCAGGCTAACAGCATGACCTTCCGAAGAAGGGAATTGATTTATGAAAATTTAATTCATGATTTGTGTAGTGAAGGTAGGGCCTACTTATCTACCCTTGGGAGAAAAGTTTGCAATTTTTGTTCAAGTTTTAAAAATTCTTTTTCCCTGATTACTTGACACATAATTAAGGATTTTCACACAAAATAAACACCTGAAATAATTTTGGAAGAATAGGCGGGGGGGGGGGGAAGCATTTTTTAAAGCGAAAACTGAAATTTGTTTATTGTAGTCGTTCGCCCACAGTTTTTATGTTAGAACAAAATTTGTTTCACTGTCTTACTTCTAAAAGAACACAGAATAATCGGTGAAAATAGTTTTTCCCTATCTTATCCCAATAAGGAAAAATGTAGTTTTATTTTTTTTTTCAAACATAAAATTAAAAATTTAAGATCTTGCAGTTTTAAATTAACTTTCTTAAGCAGTAGGACAGGTTTATGATCTCCTCTCCTGACATTTGTTTATTGTAGTCGTTCTCCCACAGCTTTTATATTAGAACAAAATGTATTTCACTGTCTTACTTCTAGAAGAACACAGAATAAACTGTGAAAACAGTTTTCCCTATCTTATCCCATTAAGGAAAAAAATGTAATTTTGTTTATTTTTAAATTTCAAACATAAAATTAAAAATTTAAGATCTTGCAGTTTTAAATTAACTTTCTTAAGCAGTAGGACAGGTTTATGATCTCCTCGAATATTCAATATCATTGATGCAAGTGGATAAAGGAAGAAAACTGAAATACCGTCGCTTCCTTATCTGACTGACTTCTTGGGCATGAAGAGGAACTCAGTGTTGGAATTCGTCCAGTCTGTCAGTCCCAACATCTGGTGAGAGCTACTGTCTCTCTCTCTATCATGTAAACACGGCGGAGTAGCTGGTGGTGCGATTTATGCTCGCATGAGTGGCCCCCTTCTGCGGGGGGGAATCGCTATTTTATTCGCGGCCAACTACCGCAACAGAAGAGGCGTCGGGGAGAAAAGTGGGAGGGGGGAGGGGCGGGCGATTTGCGGACGGTTTTCGCGGCCCTGCGACCTTGACGCCTTTATGCGCGCCTCCCCCACCGCCTCGGGGTTGAAGAGTTTATCGACCTACAAAGCCTTGCAATGCACGCACGGCGTCGCATTATTCAGTCCCGAATTTCAATGACTCGGTGTCGTTGCCCCCCACTTCACGGCCTGCGGCTCGATACAGTTCGATGTTAACCTTGCCTTGCCAAAAATAGCGCTAAAATTCATTCACAAGCAACGGGGGCATTCCTTAAGATTTCTCAAGGGATGAAGCCTCTCTTTTGCTTGGCTTTCCGTTATCAGTAGTAGGCGATACTGATTCTCATAGACCCAGCACTGACGCCTTGTTGATATTTGAGATATTTCTACAGCTACTAAGCACACAGTGGCTAGGGGCTATTTTGATTCTGTCGGCAATGTCCGGTCGGTCTCAACCTGAAGGTCATTTCCAGAATGTTCAAACCAGAATGCCCGCTCATCCAAAATGTCCAAATCCGAAATGTTTGCTTAACCAAAATATCCTCTCTCTCTTACTTCTTTTTAGTTATATTATAATTTGTTTGAAGTGAGTACAATTTGTACAGAGTGGAAGTGAAATAGCTTGCAGATTTTCAGAGCGAAAAGCTCATGTGTGTGTGTGTGTGTGTGTGTGTGTGTCCAATGCCCACCCACTTCACTTGCGTGATTCGGGTTCCGCATGCTGCGGACATATGGCAGAACTGTGACCCATTTTCTAGTTGTACACCACTTCGGTGGGTCACGCTGTACATGATGTGTATCTGTGGAGAGTTATGTCGTGTACTAAGGTGGGTGTATGTGTAAGTGTAGTGTCTGGAATGAGTGATGATGAAGATGAGGAAGGGAGAAGGGGAAACCCGGTGCCGGCACGTAGCTTACTCCAGTCGAATAGCACCAAGGGGGCCGCCAGGCTTAACGTCCCCATCCGACGGACGAATCACTATCAACAGTGACATATGCCTTCTCTTCATATGCACTGCGGAGAGATTTGGGATTTAACCCAGGCATATTGGTTCACAATCTAGTGATTAGAAGCTGTGGACCGCCATCTCTCCTAGTCCCGAGGTAAATATTTTATATTAAAATTTCTGACCCCGCCGGGAATCGAACCCGGACCGGCTAGTCTGGAGGCAGACATGCTACCACAGAGCTAACCCGGCGGACGAAAACTCATGTTGTGTGTAATAAAAAACTATAATACCATATTGGTGGAAAGTTCGTAGTTTTCTCAGAAAAAAAAAATTTCCCAAACGCTTAACAATCTATTATTCGGTAACTATTGCGAGTGGGATCTTGATTTTGTGTTCATATCGATAGAAAATCTAATAAAGATTAACAAATTTATCCGTCTGGCGTATTTCAATGGCGTGCACGGTTTTCGTGTAAATTTAATTTTAAAACCTTTAAATTCAAATATATATTGATGTACCGAAGTACATATGATATTTCCATGCAGATATTCTGCGTCATCACATGATGAAAGAGTGATGGAACGGAGAAAAATTCTCTCCGGCGCCGGGATTTGAACCCGGGTTTTCAGCTCTACGTGCTGATGCTTTATCCACTAAGCCACGCCGGATACAATCCCGACGCCGTTTAGAATCGTCTCAGATTAAGCTCCATCTCTTGGGTTCCCTCTAGTGGCCGCCCTCTGCACTACGTCATAGATGTCTATGAACGCGCCGGAGAGAATTTTTCTCCGTTCCATCACTCTTTCATCTTTAAATTCAAGCCACTGAACGATGCGAGCAAGTGGCAACGTCTTGGCACATAGCAGAGACACACCGAGTTCGTTGATCTCTTACATCTGTATCACGAGTAGTGTGTGTTAGCGGCGATGTTGGCGGACTGCTGAAACTTCAAACTTAATTTTCTAATTAACCGTGCATTTAATCACAAAACGTAGGCTAACAGGCCTATAGATTTTCTATTCATTTACGTGTACCCTATTGTCCCTTTCAATTTGCAGGGTTATTTCGCTTCCACTCAATATATATTAAGGCCTATTACGTTATATGGTAGAGGTGATATTTGGGGGAAGAAGAATAAAGGGTTGTAAGATTTCCTGATATGGTATTATTAGCAGAAAAGGACATGATAGCCTATTAAAGTATAATGCTACGGGAGCTAAATGACAGTGTTGAATAGTATGGAATGAAGATAAATTCAAACAAGACGAAGATCATGGTTATTGGACGAAAAATAAATAATTTAACAGTGCAAATTCGAAACGAGGCAGTGAAACAAGTGGACAGCTTCAAATACTAGGAAGTAGTAACATGAGCTGCTGACAGGAAGTCAAAAGGGGACAGCAATGACAAAGGAAGCCTTTAATAGAAAAAGGAGCATCTTCTGCAGACCTCGGAACAAAAATAACTAAGGAAGAGACTAATAAAATGCCTTGTGTGGATAGTGACATTGTAGGGACAGAAAAATGGACATTACGACGAAGTGAAGAGAAATGACTGGGAGCATTTGAAATATGGGTATGGAGAAGAATAGAGAGTGTGAAATGGACAAACAGAATAAGAAATGAAGCTGTGTTAGAAAGACTGGATGGAGAAGGAATAATGCTGAAACTGATCAGGAAGAGAGAATGAAATTGGCTGGGTCACTAGTTAAGAAGAAAATCCTTACTGAAGGATGCATTGAAAGCAACGGTGAACGGGAAAAAAGTTCGGAATAGAAGAAGATATCAAATGATAGACATCATTAAGATACTATATATGGATCATATGCGGATACAAAGAAGAGGTAAAATTGGAGAATGCTGGGTTTGCAGTGAAGAATCTGCGCTTGGGCTTGTACACCTTCTATATACGCATGAAATAATTTTTCTTTTGGTGATTGTGTGCAAAGTTACTGTGAGTGGTCAAGGTAAATGGGACATTCTGTATATTATATTGAATCCTTAATAGCATATCTCCATCCTGATAAAATATTATTTTCTTTCAACAAACACAGCGCCCTCTAGAAACATTTGAATGTCGTTACGCACAATGTTGTTATACGATACCTAAAATGTTTGATGTTCTGCATCTTAAATTAAAAGATTTTGTAGATAATTTTTCAATTATGATGATGATAACGGTGAGTGTATAGTGGTGAGTGTTTGGTGATGGGTTGATGAGTGTATGGTAACGAAAATAATGATGTGGATGATGATGATGATTACTTTATTATTATTATTATTATTATTATTATTATTATTATTATTATTATTATTATTATTATTGTAGGATAATGACTTTTAGTCTATTATTTAACGACGCTGTATCAACTATTACGTTATTTAGTCTCGTTGGAGTTTGTTTGAGAGAGATAGTATTAGGCGTGATGAATATGAAGATTCGTCATATGATTACCCAACATAAGCCTTACAGTTAGGGAAGAACACTGAAAAAATTCCAGTCATTATCAGATGATGAATACGGTGATAAGGATTTATGGAGATTATAATAACGATTGTGTTGTAATGATGATTTTATGGTTACAAAGATGATAATGATAATGAATATATAGTGTTGACGATGATGATAATAATAATAATAATAATAATAATAATAATAATAATAATAATAATAATAATAATATGACTTTAATAGTGGCACTGATTGAATGTTGATGGTTATGAATGATACTTTAAAGTATGGTGATGGTAATAATAGAAAGATGAGGATGTTAACCCTTAAATCACAAAGTATCCAATAAGATACAACAGTTAATAGGCTATATGCTATAATTTTAATAGAACAATAGAAAAAAATTGGTAGGAAAATTAAATTTAATCAAAATTTCACAATATTATCACAGTGTATTATATACAGTCACGAAGCTTGAGTTGATGAGGGTATTAGGAACAATAGACTCTGTTTCACATTGTATGTGATGAGATAGTAGTGATCCTAGTGGTTAGCAACTATCTATGGATTCGTATTCCCTAGATATTTTGAGCTTCGTGACTGTATATATACTAGACTGTGATACTATAATATTGTACAACATATAAAATATGAATATTGTGGTAGTTGTTTTCTTTACAGTCCGACACGGTTTAATAAACTAGTCTGAGAAGTGAAGTTTTTGCCAATTTAAGGGTTAGTCCTTCGATGTTCGTCTCGTACCTGAATGCGATTAACTTTATCCTTTACTACACTCTCCCTGCATCTTCTATCTCCACCGCTTTTCCTTCTTCCCAAAACTATGATCATCATAATTTTCTGATTATTTTTATCACCATCATCTTGGCCATAAATATAATCATCATCACCACGTTTGTCATTATCGGCACGACCTATCACAATTAGAGCAGAACAGCTTTGCTTGTTGAATACAAACAGAGAATCAACTAAGGCGCATTGCAACGTAATATTCTAAGACCTTCATTCTAAAATTACGACATATTAAATTCAGGAAGTGATATTAAATTCAAACGCCCGCAATTATTTGTCAGCGATATAAAGGATTTTGCGACAGTTTCTGTCTTCAGATAAGTCATAAATTTAATAAAAACCCTACAAACTCGGTTGGAACTGGGATGTGGTTTGAACTTCCCCGCGTATATCACCTCCCCTCTTCCCAGTCGACTGTATTATAAGCCGGGATCAATAATAAGCGGTTCCTGAGAAATCATTAGGACAGAGTATAAAACTGCGCTTAAGACACGTCGTACCGGACTGCGAGATGGGCCATCCTAAGTATACACACTTCATAAACCCCAGACTCATAGGGTGGGAAAGAAGCTACGACCCATCGACTCTGTTGCAGTCCCTTACTCTCTCAAGCACAAGTCATCCTATACATAAATTTCATTATGGTGTAAACAAAAAGAGGAAATATAGGTATTCTTCCTTACACTTTGATTGAAGACTTCACGACGTTGAAGAAGCCGGGATACTTTTGGGATTTTGCACCATCTTATCGGTATTGGAAAGTCAGCATTTCAGGTATAAATTTCGGTTCTATCATCAGGAAAAGCAGAAAAGGACAACTATCTGCAGACTACATTACAAAAATATATTTTCGAAGAATGATTCCTTTTCACATAAAGCCTTTTAAGATTCAACAGAAATTTTAGCACTGAAAAGTTGTGTAGTTCTACATCTGAGACATTGTAAAAACCGAAAAATCTCACTCATCTTTTTCACATTTCAGGAATTTAGGCAACTTAATCAACATACGTTCTAAAGTTGATAATCTTTCTGGACTACATCTGCTGTGCATACTGATAACCTCATTTAGCTACTACAACTGTTTCAAAAGTTTATGGACTCTATTTCTTCTTCATATTCAGTAATATACTAGATGTGGCATGAAGGCATTTGGACAACCGATATAGTTCAGAAAGTAATGAGTTAGTCTGAATTCGTAATTCCAGATTGCACTTGGACGTTGGTTCGAGTCCAAATTTATAAAATTAATCTGGTTGGGTCTTCACCGAGATTTTCAGAAACTGCCATCAGTTTTGTAAATAATAAATCCGATGCTGGTGTCACTACTTGTAGACTACGAGCAATGTCTTCTCCAGATACTTTGCACTATGTCATCAACACATGACCGCAGATATAAGCCTATGTAGTTAATATGTCGTTAGGCTATAGCCTACATAGAGCTAGAGAAAGGGTCTATGACGTTTAGCGATACAGTTTATTCCTTATACGGATACTGTCTCATAAGTAATGTTGGTTTTGGAGCAACATTTTAGTTGGAGTGTGTCATGAAAAATTATTCAAAGTAAAGGCCCATTATCTTGGGCTACCTTTCGGCGTAATTTGTTATCCCTCAACGATACACGTTTTCGGTTTTTGATGCGAAGAATTCGTGATAAACATTTGAACGGCTTCCAGGCTTTGGAAATTTCTTTCACGTAGGAAATGGGCCATAGATCGAAACAGATGATACTCTGAAGCTGCAAGGTCAGGACCTATATGCCGCGTGTGGTATCAGTTCGATTCCTCCCAATTCCTGGGTTTTTTCCATGCTTGTTCGAACGGTATATGTTCTCGCATTGTCCTGTTGGAAGAGAATGTTATTTTCATTAACTAATACAGGGTACCTCTCTCTCTGCAAAATCCATGAACTCATTCTAACTGTTAAGAATAAATATCCGCATCGATTGCAAGTCCGTTCGAAACAAACTCCCAGTCAATCACACCTTCAAATTTCCACCAGACACATAACATTCCTTTGGGGTCGAACCGATTTTGTTCAACGACGACTTTAGCTGGCTGACGGGATTCGAGCCATTGTTTCGAAGTGTCATGGTGCAGTAATATATTCATTTTTCATCATGTGACAATTCTTCTGCTAAATCTATCACATATAACATTAGTGATTAGCTGACGACAGATATCCACTCTGCTTTGAGCTTGTTCCGATGTCAATTCGCGAGATACAGATCTACAGATTTTCTTTTCAATTTTCTGAGCGTTTAAATGTGGCGATGTACGAGTATGGTATCTCTTGAAGCACCAAGTTATTCTGACAGCGTACGAATACGTTTTTTGTGGACTTTCTTTCAAAACTCAATATTCCATTCGTTAGGTATTCCAGGACGTTGTAAATATTTAAATCTCCTTCTCCATTATTGAAACGCTGGAACCAGTGTTGTCCAACACGCTCACGAGGAACACCTTCACCCTCGACCTCACATACTTTTCGAGCCGCTGCAGCAGCTTTGTAATCTTGTTTCTAGTAGTACTTTAGGAGGACTCTATTCTCAAACTTTTTAATCTCCATTTGGGAGTTGTTTTCTATTCTCACTGGAAGAAAGGTAATTCGTGGATCTCAACTAAAAAGGGACTTTCGAGCAGTTAGTGGACGCAAGCCATTAAGATGAACTGTAATAGAATACCTGTACGTACTCTCCCTGGTAGAACTCTTGACTCAACTCGTTGCAGAAGATGCGACGAGCAAGAAACGCTTCCTCACGTTTTGCGTTTCTGCCGTCATGGAGAATTGCTCCGAATCAACAGATAGCCTATAATATGGTTCGTTCTCTCATCGCAGCTTCAATCCGTCAGAATGCTTCCTATGAGGTTTATGAGGAGGTTGGTTGCGTCTCTTCTGATGGCTCTACTAGACGGGCTGATATCATCATAATTGATCGGCAGAAGGATAAGGGTGTCATTCTTGATCCCACAATTAGTTTCGAGATGCATGAGCAACAGCCACAAGAAGTGTGTCGTGAAAAACAAGTCATATATGAGCCTTGTTGTCAGCATCTTGGAGCACAATACCACATTACACATTGGACAGTTTTTGGGCTCATGTTCGGTGCCCGTGGCACGATCCCACGTAAAACTTTAAGTCAACTTAAACAATTTAAAATTTCTGATGCAACGATTGATGCCATAGGATCTCATATGTTAAAATCATCCTGAGCTATAATTAGTAATCATTTGTACCAAAGAAACTTTTATTGTAAATGATTTATTTCCTATGTTTTCTTATCATTTATCTTAATGCTTTTTTTTTTTTTCAAATTGTCACATGATTGATTTTAATCATTGTTTATTGTGAAATGATTAGTAGGCCGATCTATCGAACCCTTATTTAGGGCGGCTTTTGTTGATACGAATATCTCTCTTGTATTAACAATACTGATGACTGTGACATGCTCACAATACATAGCAATAACCATAGCGTCCTGTAAATATCATTGTCCAATTAAAATATTCATTAAAATCTTACAAAAGACCAAACTTAAAAAACCAACATTACTTATGAAGCGACCTAATCTTTAGTTGAAATTCATAAATAAAATTAATATAATATTTTTCGTGCTGTACAACTTTATAGAATCAGGTTTTTACACTCTTTCTTTGTTATACTACTACGCATATGCGTCGGTTGTCAGAATGCCTTTGGTTTTTCTGAAGCCTCTACCTCTCAGAACAGACTTACGGATCCGTGGACGGACGGAACGTCTTGTGTTATAATCATTCCCTGGTTAGTAATAATCTTTAAATAGTCCGCACTTTGTTTGGCGAGCATTAATTAGAGACAACGTGAAACGAGGTTTTTTTCTTAATTGGCTGCCCACTCGCCAGATTTAGATGTAGCTACGGGGGGTCGATATATAAATACGGTTTAATTAATTTGTGTAACGGGTTCTTGAATGTTCGCTTAATGTCTTAGAACACGCTGGCCCGTCACACCTGGTGATGATCGTGGACTCATCAGTTCTGTGGAGAGGGCAATTAGTACAGATTGAGGAATCAGTCGCCCAGATAATGACCGGCATCTTAAGCTCTGACACTCAATGTATGTCCCTGAAAGTGATTAGGGCCTATGTATGTACGTACGTCAAAAAGAAAAATGTTTGCCATGAGTGAATGTTTCTAGTTTATGAAACAATTGAGTAGAGGTATTTTTGTATTAATAAACATAATATAGCCTATATTTCAGTTGCTTTGTCCGTTTGTAAGGAAATAATTTCAAAATTTACAGTAATAGGCCTATATTTGAGCCATTCAGAGCAGAAGTGGTGTAAGTCAAAAATGGGTAATGAGAGTTAAAGTAAACATTCTGTAAAATACAGCGCAAAGTAGCAATTAATATTCAATTTATTTAAACCATTAGTAGTCAGTGGACAGCACGAGGGACATATTAATTGCTACTTTGCGCTGTATTTTACAGAATTTTTACTTTAAACTCATTATTCAATTTTGACTTACACAACTTCTGCTCTGAACGGCTCATTTAGTGTGTCATTTTTGTGTATAATCGAAAAATAATTACGGATATAGGGTTTAAAGTCGTTGTAAATATCATCTCTGCTGAGGCATGTGAAAGTGAGACGATATTGCCTGGTCATTGAACAGCATTGAGGAAGCAAAGCTAATTTCTGAACGTAGGAGAGAAAAGTTCTGAAATATATTTTATCTCGGAAATTTGAATAATGGAAACAATATTGTTTTAACAATCCCCTCACAAATAACGACACCCAATGGTCCAACATTCATTCATTCGTAGTGTTCTGTCCAAGGACAGGTCTTTCACTGCAAACCCAGCTTTCTCCAATCTTTCCTCTTTCTACCTTCCTCTTTGTCGCCGCATATGATATACGTCTTGTTTGCATCTATCTTCATCCCTTACTGCTCACGGCTGGCATTTAGCTTCGGTAGCATATCCCTTAGTATCATCTTCTCTTCTGCTAAAAGCTTGCAAAAGAAGCACTTATTTTTTATAGCATTTGCAAACTCATATTTAAGCAAAGAAAGTTTCGTATCTATGACTACCATCAGTATAAAGGCGTAGCCCAGTCGGCTAAGGCGCTTGCCTGCCGATCCGGTATTGCGCTCGGGCACGGATTCGATTTCCCCTTGCGGTGATTACCTCGTTGGTTTTTTTCCGAGGTTTTCCCCAACTGTAAGGAAAATGTCGGGTTATTTGTGGCGAATTCTCGGCCTCATCTCGCCAGATATAATTTCGCTACCACTAGGCCTGAGAAATATATGCCGTTATACTACCAGTGCGCTTCGTGCGCCTCTAACTTTGAGTACGTCTCAGAGTTGGGGTGAGTTAACGCAGTGTCTTTCGTTCGTTTGAACTCATGCTTATCATCACGGTAAGTTAGTCCTCAGCGTTTGGGTGGTTGAAAGCCACTCCTTTGACTTCGAAACAAAACTATCTGGTAAAGAAAAATTTAAGGACATCATTTTATTTGTTAAAGAAAAATTGCATTATTTTAAACACATTTTATTTTCTGTCCGTAGAAAATACGCCTAATACAACATTGGCAAGTATCAGCCTTATTATTTCACTATGTTGATATGATGGTGTATTACGTTTTTGTTTTACATAATTTTTCATTTCATGTATTGTTGCAGTGAATAACAAACCACATTTTCAAATTTTCAAAGGAGAATGATTGTCTGTTGATAGAAAACACAGCCTTACATCTAGAAAAATTTCGTTTCACTTTTGCAGAAACAATGAGAACATATTTGAAATATTTTACACAAGTATTATCTATCTCAAAATCTGTATCATTATTACAAATTTCCTTATTTTAAATTAAGTCACAAATTTCGTCTTTGGCACCTTGCTATTATTCTTCTTTACAGACGTTGAATGTTGCCTGTTACGAACAGCAGTGTTCGGTCGTAATGTAACCTATCAACTAAAGTTCACTGCTGAACGAAACACACTGAAATCCCCCACCCCAACGCAATTACGTACTGGTACCTAAAGTCAGAGGCACATGAAGCACAATGTAACAGTATACAATTCTTAGCCCTAGCTATCACCAATTCCATCGACGCTAAATAACCTCGTAGTTGATACAGCGCCATTAAATAACCAAGTAAACAAACAAATAAAAGCGAGAAGTCTCCTTGAAACTGAAAATCAGATCACGGTGTGTATCAACACAGGGTTCAGATTTGAGAACCTACGTTCTCAAAAACAGGTAGAGTTGTCGCATTAATTATAGGCTACCTATTTGATTTCGTAACTATTGTAACATTTTTTTTTATTTTTATGTTCAACGTTGTTTATGTTTTTTAAAAAAATATGAATATTTGTTAATAGGGGTTTTTTATTTTGTAAATCATCTCGCGACCCCTCTTAGCTCCTTTTACGATCCCCGAGGTGATCGCGACCCTCACTTTGGAAACCACTGCTTTAAATTTTACCGAATTATATCGGTTTCCTTTTCTGTGGACCACACTATAGCATTTATTACACGTCGCGTAACGAAATATCACAAAATTTACAACACCAGATTCCCATCTTTGTTTATAACATGCAACACATGCTGAACATTCCTATCGATCCTTAGAATTTCATCATCTTCGTGTCAGAATTACATTCTAATATTGTGAATCGCCAACAGCAACATGATTTGTATCCATGGTTCAGACAAAAGAGCTTATGCTCGGGGAATCGTATTCGCCGGAATAGAACGTATGAGTTGGAAAGTTAGGAAGTGCGTGTGGTCCAGAAAGTAACGAAGGCAATGAGCTGCAGGGTCCCGGGCCGGACTACGTGGAGCGCACACAAACGCTCATTGACCCTCGAGTCACCTTTCGCACCTCCTCTAGTAGCTGCCCTCATTACAGCAATGGGTTCACTGCAGATAAATCATTAGTTAGTGGCCAGCAATACACTGAGGCCTCCATTCTTGTACTAGTCTTAACAGAAAAATTCCTATGTATGAGTATAATTTCTCTTCTCTTCTCTTCTCTTCTCTTCTCTTCTCTTCTCTTCTCTTCTCTTCTCTTCTCTTCTCTTCTCTTCTCTTCTCTTCTCTTCTCTTCTCTTCTCTTCTCTTCTCTTCTCTTCTCTTCTCTTCTCTTCTCTTCTCTTCTCTTCTCTTCTCTTCTCTTCTCTTCTCTTCTCTTCTCTTCTCTTCTCATAAACTATTCCTTGTTTTTCCTCCTTACATTCTTCCCTCAGTTTATCTTTACCAGTTTTCAAGCCACTATTCATCTATTCGCATTAATATTTATTTTCCTTTGTTTTCTTCTTATTACATTAATTAATTACCCTAGACCCTATGATATGCTTTGAGCGAGACACGAATCAGGCACTCCAGATAAATGATGACAAGCGAGCTAAATATATATCTTTCCTTCCATACCTCAGTGAAAAATATGACATTTCGCTTTACAACAGGTTTACTATTTGGAGCGATGTGTTGTTTACCAAAATTTGCATGTAATATTCTTAAATCTTTTAAAATTCCCTTTTATTAGGTTCAGAAGATTGTGATGGAAATTCTGAAGGGCTCTTTTCAAATTCTACACTATCATTTATACGTTAACACATAAATTATTAAATTTGAAAGACATGGTGAGGGCCGATAAGCTGATACAATAACAATAGGAGTTTTGTTAGGATCCGTCTGTGCATATCTATTAACAAATATTATTAGTTTACAATATTTGTCACATGTATTTAGTTTTAAACGTTTTCGGCTTAATTAAGCCATCTTCAGAAAAGTTTATGCCTATATACATGAAAGTAGTACATGTGTATGTGATACAAATAAATAAACAAATTAAAATAAATATCTGTAGAAGTAGGTGAACATACATTACTGTATTAAGACAGGGCTATGTGAGCCATAATCAAAGGTATTAAAAGTTATTAAATACTAAAATTAAATTAAAAACATATGCGATGCAGTTGCAATTGAAACAGGTTGGTTCATCTGCAGTGATGTCCAGATCTGACTAAATATGGTGAATCAATATCATAAGTGCTGTGGAGACTGCATCGCACATGTTTTAATTTAATTTTAGTATTTAATAACTTTTAATACCTTTGATTATGGCTTATATAGCCCTGTTTTAATACAGTAATGTTTTAATTCATTGTATGTCCACCTACTTCTACATAAATTTATTTTACTTGGTTTATTTATTTGTATCACATACACATGTACTACTTTCATGTATATAGGCATAAACTTTTCTGAAGATGGCTTAATTAAGCCGAAAACGTTTAAAACTAAATAAACGTGACAAATATTGTAAACTAATAATATTTGTCAATAGATAAGCACAGACGGATCCTAACAAAACTCCTATTGTTAAAATAAATTATTATTTTAATTTACAAAGCGAATAATTATTTTACTCGTTTCATTTTTTTTTTTTTTTAATGTTTGTAATTCCGGATCCCAGTGGTCAACCTCACTTGAGGACGGATGATTTTAAATATATCTTAGTAGTAGGATGTGATGTTAGTTATAAAACTTATAAATACAACTAAGGTCTAGAAACAAGATTATAAAGCAACCTGATAATGCGGTAGAATAAGGAGGAAGCTGAAAAACACACGGATGGATACGCAACTTAAATTTTACAAAATGTTTGGTATATATTTACACCCTACCCCATTATCTCCTGGCCTAGTTGCCTCATGAATGATTTCTTATTAATGTCACTTATGAGGTTCAGACCTGCCTTCCGACAGTTGAGTAAACAACAACAACTACTCCACTCTATGGAAGTGACACATGGTTACCAAGTGGTATTCAAGAGTCAGAAATGAAGTTTTTAGAGCCACCAGATGATATATCAAACGTGATAGAATATATACTAAGCAGATTAGAAAAGAACTTAGCATAATAGATTCAATTAATATTAAAATTATAAAACATAGACAAATTTGGAAAGACCATCTATCAAGAATGGAAGAAAACGGGTACCAAAAGTGATATTGAACTACGAACCTAAAGGCAGAAAGAAGAAGAGTAGAAAGACCGAGGAAGAGATCGCATTCAGATCGGAATGGATCGAAAGGCCTATGCCATGACAGGAGGAAGAAGAAGATGAGATGATCTGAAAAGATGATGTGGATTTACTTTTGTGGAGGAGCTAAAATTATCACAAACATTTTATCGATACAGGTATATTCCTGCCTCAGAATTCGAACTCATGACCTCACAATTCTATTTAACATACTAGTGCCCGGTTTCCGGTACACTTCAGTTAACTCACAGTTACTTAGCTGCTCTTATAAATTTAACTGCATTGATAACTTTCATGAGTTTCCGGAAAGTTAAATTTAGATTTATCAGGGCTGGTAACTAACAGTTGAGGTAACTTCAAGTTCAGTATCCATTGTCATCCATAGATGTCTCCATTAGTATTTTGTTGGTGATCTTTTTAGTTATTTATAGTTACTTTCGTTTGCAGAAGTTTCCGGTAGTAATATGGTTGATAGGTAGACTACAGTGAGGTCAGTTCTAGTAGGTGCAAGGTTTTTTAATTAAAGAATCATGTAATAAACGATAGTGTACATTTACACTTCCATCTCAAATCGTAATATGATTAAAAAAGCACTAATTGTTAGTATTTGGCATGATCATCGAGGTAACTAATAATAGTGGAGAGAAAGCTAGATGTAACTTCTGCTACAAAACTGCAACCGTAGTGGTGACTATGGCAGCCATATTGATACACATGCAAAAATATTTTACATTCGTCCATAAACTGCTTTTGTCTTAACGTGTTCAAATGGACTTTTCGGATCCCGAAATACCATTGGTATTGGTAGAGCACCCAATAATAAAATATTCCTTGACTGACGACATAGAATCTGAAGTTAATGACGAACATTAAGCTTGAGATATTCGATATTGTCTTTGCAAACACACATAGAAAGTAGAACATTTACCGTAAGTTACGAAAATAAAACGTCAATTTTTTTTTTTAAATTATACCGATAATATAGAAAATTAATTTATTGTGGTCTGTATTATTATTTAATATCAGTTAGGTACTTTAGTTTACGAAACAGTACTGCAGTAGCGCCACATGATTTGTTCGAATCAGTACTAACAATCAGGCAACTACAGGCCGAGGCATAGTTACCAGTTGAAGCACAGATAACTGTAAAGATAACGATAACTGTTGTTTCGGAAACTCATTTTAAACGTATCAGCACGTTAAATTGTAAATAACTCTCTACGTATAGGTAACTGTCTTTCCTGAAACCGTCCCTAGGAGTCTGTGCTTTCCACAAACGAGTTGAGAAGACACCTCCAATGTGAAATTAGTGGTGACTGTGGACTTCGTTCCTTGCAGCCATCAGCCTGGCGATATGACAGCCCACCTCATGTTCGTGATCCTGATCATTAGCCCAGCACCGAACTATTGATCTTTCTTGCGAGGATAAGAGTTCTATTCTGTCCAAGTCCAAGTGATGTAGTGGTAACAGCGCTTCTGTAAAGTCAAAAATGCAAGCTTCAAATATAATAGTCATAATTATCATCATCGATGTCTTGCTCTCTTTTCAGCAAAGAATAGGTCCGACTCCAAATCTATTGTTGTCACTAGGTGGTCTTAAAAATCTTATCCTATAACTTTGCTATTCCTTTGTCTTGTAATTGATAGACAACGAGAGATTTGTTTGTATCTATTGCTGGTATTGTTTCGAAAAATATTTCAAGAAGCATTTAACTGTATATCTATTTATGATATACAGAATGTAAACAATAAAAACTGCCAAAGAAATCCTGTGGTAGAGTATAAATAACTGAAGGAAAAAAGTCAAATAATGTTTTCCTTTAACTGTAAAGTCCATCCCAGAATAAAAAAAAAATTGTGAGTTTAACTTTTTTTGATAATGGGAATAGTCGGTCATTATTTACTTTGCCCAGTACAGACCGATTATTTAGTCCTGACAGCTCACCGATGCGAAAGAGGGGAAGTAATAGGAGTAGTGGAGAGAGGTCCGGAGTAGAGATAAGGGCGAGCGGTCGGTAAAGGAATGCAGTACAACTTAACTGTACTGGAAACACAACGTTATACCGCATGTGTGACATCCGATCGCTCTGACTGCAGGCAACAGACTAACCTGAACATCCAGGTGCACATTATCGGCGACTGTCAGAACTAAATAATCGTACTGTACGGACGCTTGAGCAGTCGTTTGTTACTCTGTTGTGTATTGGTATGTGTTGGGCGCAAGGTCATTCGCAATGGAATTCATGTTCAGTCGAAATGTAAACAAACAATTAGACTAAGATATCAGTTTTAAAAATATTATATTTTAAACATTAAAAATAAAATTATAAGATATGATTAAATTTAATTAGATATTTTGTTCAGTAGTCCGATATGTACTGTCTATATAATTTTGAGAGTTTATTTTCTTTGCATATTCTGTAGTGTCTATTATATGTTCAACGACACACTCTCAAGTCAAGTTCTTCTGCCTTACTTTTAAAAGATAAGGTGCGAATGCAAAATTAGCATCTAAAGAAATGCCTATCTGTAGTAGGACGGCACAACTATTCACATATTGACACGTAGTCTTGAAGATAAAATCGTTCAGGAAGACCATCTATTCTGCGAAGAGATGCTATGTCAACCAAACTAGAAGAGTAGCCAGTTTGCAGTGACACTCATTTAACAAGTGTTGGTGTATCTAGGACCACAATCTGTCGCCATTTTCACCAATTTGAATTGTGTCTAAGCGGTGATTATTAGAACGAAGCACAGTTTTTTTACTTGGTTATTTAACGACGCTGCATCAACTTCGAGGTTATTTAGCGTGGATAAGTTTGGTGATAGCAAATTGATATTTGGCGAGATGAGGCCGAGGATTCGCCATAAATTACCTGACATTTGTCTTACGATTGGGGAAAACCTCAGGAAAAACCCAACCAGGTAATCAGTCCAAGCGGGAATCGAACCCGCGCCCGAGCGCAACTCTGGATCGGCAGGCAATCGCCTTACCCGACCGAGCTACGCCGGTGGCTCGAAGCACAGTTAAGAAAAACTTTTTGAAGACCTAATAATCCTAAAATTATCTGAAAAATTAAATTAATTTTAACTTCAAAATATGATGATATAATTGGTTCCGAGGAAGCTTCCTGTATTGTATATTTATTGCCCATAACGAGAGATTAAGTGTATTCTCAAGAACTAAAAAGAATAATTCTGCAACATATAACCACAATTTTAAGTAATATTAAATAATAATAACAGTAATTGTTAGTTACATAAAGAGTCTGCATCAACTACTAGGTTATTTTATTGTCCATGGCATCTGTGATAGCGAGATGGTATTTGGCGAGGTGAGGCCGAGGATTCACCATAGATTACCTGACATTCGCCTCATGGTTGGGGAAAAGTCAACCAGGTAAACAGCCAAAGCGAGAATCAAACCCACGCTCGAGCCCAACTTTGGATCGGCAGGCAAGCGCCTCAGCCAACTGAGCTACGCCGATTGTCAATAATAATAATAATAATAATAATAATAATAATAATAATAATACTTACTTACTGGTTCATTGCCGCCATCACAGAAGCCCGCCATTGGTCCCTATCCTCTGTAAGATTAATCCAATCTCTATCATCATATCCCACCTCCCTCAAATCCATTTTAATATTATCCTCCCATCTACGTCTCGGTCTCCCCAAAGGTCTTTTTCCCTCCGGCCTCCCAACTAACACTCTATATGCATTTCTGGATTCGCCCATACGTGCTACATGCCCTGCCTATCTCAAATGTCTGGATTTAATGTTCCTAATTATGTTAGGTGAGGAATACAATGCGTGCAGTTCTGTGTTGTGTAACTTTCTCCATTCTCCTGTAACTTCATCCCTCTTAGCCCCAAATATTTTCCTAAGCATCTTATTCTCAAACACCCTTAACCTATGTTCCCCTCTCAAAGTGAGAGTTCAAGTTTCACAATCATAAAGAACAACCGGTAATATAATAATAATAATAATAGCTTAATAATAATAATAACAATAATAATAATAATAATAATAATAATAATAATAATAATAAAAATATGCATACAAACGGTTTTCTTTTCTGGCGGAACCCGCTGGAACGCCGTTCCGGCACTTTTTTGTTATATTTTTCATCATAGAACCGAGAAATCTGTTAGTAATTATGTTTCTAACAATTTTTCTTTGAACTCCGCTTTGGTCCTGAAAGTCTTAAAGTCGAACGAAAAGAAGTTTAACTAAACAGTAATTCCCGTGCATTGCACACAACATCAAATCATCTCCCTGTCCACCATTATTCACTAAGTTCCGCCACCTTTTTCTACATACATACATACATACATACATACATACATACATACATACATACATACATACATACAGTCCACACCTGTGGAGTAACGGTCAGCGCTCTGGCTGCGAAAGCAGGTGGCCCGGGTTCGAATCCCGGTCGGGGCAAGTTACTTGGTTGAGGTTTTTCCCGGGGTTTTCCCTCAACCCAATACGAGCAAATGCTGGGTAACTTTCGGTGCTGGCCCCGGACTCATTTCACCGGCATTATCACCTTCATTTCATTCAGACGCTAAATAACCTAGATGTTGACACAGCGTCGTAAAATAACCCAATAAAAATACATACATACATACATACATACATACATACATACATACATACATACATACATACATACATACATACATACATACATACATACATACATACATACATAGCATGTTCCTGAGAGGTACGCTATAAAACGCCTTTTTCTCCAGAGAACGACGCGACATATAATATTATTTTTATCCTTACGTTGTGGGTAAAACAGGGGAAGCAGTAAGTAAAATGATAGAAAAAGAAAATAAACTTCTACGTGGAATTAGAATACAGAATTACCGCGAGTCCAGCAGCCATAAAGGACGAGACAGGAAAAGATGTGCTTATATTGCGAAGTGTATTTATACTTAAAGGGCTTCACTCCTTTGATATCTGTGTGCAGAGCGATACAGAGCTTTTTTCTTAGTAGAAAATTGGTCGAATAAAAGCCAAGGTTTAATTTAGAGCGGAATTCTAGCTGTACTTGGTCTGTTTAACAAACGGAGATAACACAGTCTGCAAAATTACATGCATTTTTTATCAAAAGTTCTGGAAAAACACCGAGTTAGTTTTATTAAAAACTTTTGTATTTGTGCATGTGGGGGTAAGTTTGTGCCACTACCTGTCAGAGGAGCCCGCCATAAAGCGGGGCAACATACAGACACTTGCGCAACTTTTTGCTGCAGCACCTGAGACCTCTTGAACATGTGGAACTGTATGTCTTCAACTCGTGTTGTGGGCAGGCGGAATACGTGAGTCGGTTCACCGGAAGTTCGGCTAGCATATCACACGTACACACTTGGATATGTAACATGGCTACTCTGACCGCGCTGATCAAATAACATGTACAGTATTTCTGTTTTAGAAGAGTTTTTATATGTCTGGTTGGGGAAAAAAACACGTCTTAGGTGGTCTCAAAGTTGCTTGCATTTCGTCAGAAATTTGGACTGTAGGGAACGGATGTTATCACAGTTCTCTTTATGAAAGAAGCCTTCAGTAAAGCCTTCTAGCCTGTCGATGAAGAATCTGATACCAGCTACAGACATTTAACATGTTGTTGTTTAGTCAACTGGCCGAAAACAGGTGTGAACCTAACAAATGATACTAACAAGGCACCACTGATGAGGCAACTAGGCCAGGAGATAATGAGGTAGGGTGGTCAGTTCCTTTTCCTCTCCATTGTATACATCGCTGATTAGCTTCATATTACACTAATCAGATTGCAGATACATACAAAGAATTGTTCTTCCTCTGACATATCACGTGAGGTGTACTGCCTGATAATACTGTAGATATATTTCACATATGATTAAAAATTTAGAAACAGTAGAAGGAGTAATGTTTCTTCCTGGATGAATTTCACTAAATAATAATAATAATAATAATAATAATAATAATAATAATTTATAATAATAATAATAATTTATAATAATAATAATTATTATTATTAATATTATTATTATCATTATTATTATTATTATTATTATTATTATTATTATTATTATTATTATTATTATTATTATTATTGAAATAAAGATAAACTTATACCAAAAGGATACCAAAAGAATATTGCTTGTGTATGGAAGTCAGTTCAGTAGATACAAACATTTACGTAGGCAACAAAATCAATGAATTTACCATTGAAATAAACGAAAACAAAACGTATTTAATGAACCATTTAATAATTATAAATTATAATTAGTAGCTAATAAAAATAATAAACAAAATGTAGATTCAGTTAGTAGTTATTAATAATTATGAGTAAAGAACAAAGAAATGTAAAAACAAAATGTAGGACTTTATTAATTATTAATTATAATATTAGTAAATCATAAAAATAGAAATACAGTAGAAAACTATATCATAAAAATTCTATCAATTATTTCTTAAACTTATGTACATTCTGTTTGCAAATATCAGAGAATCTTTATAATAAAATATAATGTCTTGTAGGCCTACCATAAGAAAAATTATGCTTTGACTCATGTTGTATAATACATTGTTTCCTGTAAAGGGAAGGAGGTACTGTATTTCGTATTATGTTATAAAAGTGAGGATTCATTCATTCATAGTGTTCTGCCCAAGGTCAGGTTTTCACTACAAACCCAGCATTCTCCTGTCTTTCCTACTTTCTGCCTTCCTCTTAGTCTCCGCATATGATCCATATATCGTAATTATCTTAATGTCCTCTATTATTTGATATCTTCTTCTACCCCGAACTCTTATCCCGTTCAACATTGCTACCAGTTCAACCTTCATTAGGCAGTTTCTTCTCAGCCAGTGACCTAGCCAATTTCTTTTTCTCTTCGTGGTCAGTTTCAGCATTATTCTTTCTTCACCCACTCTTTCCATTCCAACACAGCTTCGTTTCTTATTCTGTCTGTCCATATCACACGCTCCATTCTTCTCCATATCCACATTTCAAGCGCTTCTAGTCGCTTCTCTACACTTCGTTGTAATGTCCATGTTTCTGTCCCCATACAATGCTACACTCCACACAAAACACTTCACTAGTCTCTTCCTTAGTGCTTTTTCCAGAGGTCTACAAAAGATGCTCCTTTTTCTGTTAAAAGCTTCCTGAGCTTTGTAAATAAGCTGATGTGCGTGAAATATAATAAGTAAAATCCTTTTATTTATTATAATTGCGTAAGTTTTAATATACAGTATTAAAATGTGAACCAAATGTTTAGTTGAATAATACATAGGTTTCTTTAAGCAAATCTGATAAGGCGCTAACCTCTTCTTGATTCTCTTCCTATCACAACAACTGATCATTATCAGTATTTGAGTTCGTTCGCTTTCTGTAAGATTCTTAATGATTGATTACATTAAAGGACAAATATTAACACATGAAAATGATCACCATAAATTATATTCCTCAGTAATATAGCCTAGTGGTAAAAGTTGTATAATGAAGATGTATAGAAAGAACCATCATTATAGAATTGATTTTGTTAATTTTTTGTATATGATTATTTAATTCATGGTTCCCTTATTCTCCATAGTGATAAATTATTATACAGAAGTTTTTATATTTGTTTTGTACACTTACATTCGATTCATAAAATTCGGACAATTTTTAGAAAATAATAATAAAATTTATAAATGGAAAAGAAATATATCTTTTCTATGTTTTGAGACCTCAAAAGTCCAAAAATGCACGGTGTCTTTAAAAAGGAAAGATCAGAATTCTTGGAATAGCCTTTATAAATGAAAAACTTTTTTCAAGAAGATGTTCAAAATATTCATTTTCTCATCCTCTGTAAATTTTGTATGTAGATTTTCTTCATAAAATTAAAAATAGGAAGGCTGCAAGCAGTATTCCATACTTTTATCGCTTTATATTGTATTATTACTTTCATTCTCATCAACAATTTTGAGGAAATCGTTCCGTTGTACTTTAAAACGTTTACTATAAACATTTTAAATTTCAATGACTGATTTGGTGGCGTATCATTTCATTACTCTAATTATATTAACAAATTATTGTTCCTCATACGTGGGCAAATTTATTGATTCTGTGTGGTAAAATTTGTTTTGTAGATTGGCAATCCTACTCGACTTGATATTGGCAATACAGTAAAGTTTACCGTACGGGATGGTTGTGTTTTTGCGAGCGGGTGCGTGATTGGAAAGCGGTCATATATTTCGATTTCATATTCTCTCAACATTGAAGGTAACCGAACATATTAATGCATAATATTAATTCTACTTACATTATTCTACTATTTTCGTTGTTTGTATTTAGATAATCATAAGTGTCGTCAGAGACGTGCTTTCATATGCCTTCATCTGAGTGGAAACGACTGATTGTATGTTGCTTCCCTTAAAAGTTAGAAACTACTTTCTCTGTCCGTTTCGAAAGTATTATTCCAGCAATTTTTTGGCGTAAGATGATTGTAAATTGTACATTGTTACAATCGTACAAATAACAAGTAGAACTTATCCAACATTAATTGAAGTTTTCCTGACGAATTTTACGCTTATTATAACCCTCTGCGAGGGAAGAAGAAAATGTATTTGCTGTCCGGAAATATTATGACATACGAGTCGATACATAGAAGAAGCAACCAGAAGGTCACATGGCATACGAAAGAATTGCATATATAAGCGTGAGCGTATCCCGTCGACTATTCGTCCTCAGTTAGCCAGTTCCTTTCCCCCCTCCATTGTATACATTGCCGACTAGCTAAGCCAGGCATGTCAAAACCCTGCACATTGTGCAGTCGCGCACATTGTGCACTGGTGTCTGTGCAATGTGCAGTTCCTATTCCCCTACCTGGAGGGAGCGAATCGGCTTGGAGGGGAACGCGACAGGGCTGTACAGTACCTATAGTAGCAGATCAGCTTTTGTTTCAGTAACACAGATCAGTACGGGTGCTTATTGAGCTGTGATTGTGAATGCGTTATGGAAAATAAAGTGAGGAGTCCACAGATATAACGAAGAAGAGAAATCACGAATCATATAACGTAACTGTTATGATGTTTTCCTCAGCCAATAGTAATTATTTTAAAATGAAAGGCTTTCATCATATCATGTGGACCTAATAGTGATATGATAATTTAAATCATATTAGTAAAGTTCTCAAAATATGATATTCGCCTGCTCTTATTTCTTAATTGGTACTCTCACGGCAAGACAAACATGAAAATGATGTCTGTACTAACATAGCCATAAATGGTTAGACTAATTACAACTTTTATTTGATAAGCTCATAATTGATGAGAATATAGTGAGGAATACATGTGAGGCTCTTGAGGTTGTAAGGGAAGGAAGAAAGCAACTATTTGTAAGGCGGAAAAATTTTCTGGAGAAATAATACATAATGGCGAATTTTCCACCTCACGTTACTATATTACCTTAATACACTTACGTTAATAAATATTTAAACCTGACATAAAGAAAATGTCCTCGCTTCACAGCTTGTGAAGTACTCTTTTAACTCAATTCAGTAACGCTCCCAACTTGCTAATACTTGCTCTCAAAGTTTTCCAAATAAACTATATATATTTAAATTCAAGCTTAATTTATTGTCAATTTATTAATAATAATAATGTAAATTTATATTAATATACAGCAAGGAAATGATTCCAGTGTAAAAGCCTCACAATGTCCTATTGCATGTAATTGGGAGTAAAATATTTTCTTTCTTAGCATTTGTGCACCAATGGCCCCCAATAATACTTGAGGAACAATGAAAGAGTATTACTTTGAAATAATCAGTACCTACTACGTAAAATGAAATATTGTGTTCGTTTTTTGTTGTTTCGAAATTACTGCAATATTTATATGTTCTTCAAATACTGTATACAAATCATGTAAATAAATGATTCTTTACAAACGACTGTGAATTGTAACTGAGTAAGTCTATTGTTTCTTGTGTTACAATTATTGTCAAATATAGACACTGATAATAATTGTGTTTTTGCCTTCTCTAAGTGTGTTTATAATGTCCAAATATCAATTTAATTGAACACTAGAAGCGCAGAATAGATTCTTGTACATCCCTCCCTCTAAGAACTGTTAAGAGCAACACATGAATGACGCAATCTGCATAGACCGGCGTTCCGCGCACATACACTGCACTTTCAGTGTCTGATTTTTGACATGCCTGAGCTAAGCCATCGTCAACTGGCCTGCATACTATTTCGGAGCGCCGAGACGCTGGCTGAGGAGGTAGTACTGTGCAGTGTGTCGAGGCAAGCCAACGCATCCCATCACAGAAGCCAACTTTCTGACCATAATTTACAATGTCTTCTTCGATTGACATTGACACCTAACATAAACCAGTTAGTGAGGGAAAAACGAATTCAAAAATCCAGGGAAACCAATGCTAATGATCAGCGAAAATAATTTTTATCATTTGTTATTTACATTGTAATAAAATAATTTAGGCCTACTTCAGTCTTGTAACAGAAACGACAATATGTTTCATATACAAAATAACAAATAATTGGTTTTCTGACATATATTGTCAGATAAAAAATGGATAATTAAATTTATTTTATTGACGACACTTGAACAAAGGAATAGGATGACGTGATTCAAATATTACTAATGGATTCGATTTGTTTAATATTTCGTAACAGTGAAAATGCATTAGGCCTATAGGTCTGTAAGTTCTCAATTACTTTAATAAAAAAAAACTATTTACTTTCAAAACCGTTACAATACATAACGGAAAAATACAACTAGTTTCTTGTCTTAAACTGAAAAGTGATTTACTTATTACACAGTTCCTCTTAAAATAAATTAAGTACATACTTCTTCCGTGTTTATTATAATTATTAGAGACTGATTAAAAGGGTTGAACAAGTGAACGGACGCCAATGCCATCACCCGATTCCTCCCCCCCCCCCCCACTCCTGCTGCACAGTTGATGCCTAAGGGATAGAACTGAGCTAGCGAGCAAACTGTGCCTGCACCATAGTGCACTGAGATGACGACTCCTGGCTACATATTACACTAGTCAGACTACAGATGCATACAAACAATTGTTGTTCTTTCTCTGACACATATCGTCAAGTGAGATGTACCCCTGATAATAGATGTACATCGCTTTATATTGTATTATTACTATCATTCTCATCAACATCAGAACCTCAATCATAAGAACCGAAATAGGCCTATTATTATTATTATTATTATTATTATTATTATTATTATTATTATTATTATTATCGTTACTATTATTATTGGTGCCTTCATTTTATCATTCATTCATACTCTTGTGATTTTGCATACATTTTATAGTATCCTTTGAGTACACAAAAAAAATTTGAAAATCAATTAGAACTCCCGGAACCCATAGCATGCGGAACCGCAGGGAATCGCTGAGATAGAGAATCGTTCCCAAGAGCATATATGAAATTGTAGTATCATGCATGGTTCATGGTGAATGGAAGCATCAACGGACGTAAAAATCAAAATTGTTCCTACATCGCATCATGGGCAGTTTCATAGTCATGATGAATATTAAACTAAAAATATTGTTTATACTGAAATATTAATAGGTCTATTAATTAGGAGAAACAACTAGAAGCATTTGAAATATGGATACGGAGAAGAATGGAGCGTGTGAAATGGACATACAGACTAAGAAATGAAGCTGTGCTAGAAGGAATGGCTGAAACTGATGAGGAAGAGAGAAAGAAATTGGCTGGGCACTGGCTAAGGAGAAAAGATACCTACTGGAGGATGGATTGGAAGGAATGATGAACGGGAAAGAGTTCGGGCCAGAACAAGATATCAGATTATAGACAATATTAAGATAATAGATATATACGGAGACTAAGAAGAAGGCGGAAAATAGGAAATATTGGAGAATGCTGGGTTTGCAGTGAAAGACCTGTCCTTGGTCAGAAAGCTGTGAATGAATGAATATTAATTAAATTCAGCCGGCAGCTTTTCCACTGTATAACACTCGCAGAAGCTACAAGTTGATACAACAACATGTGCAGAGTACATAATCATTTTCTTCGTATTCTTTTATGATGATGATATTATTATTATTATTATTATTATTATTATTATTATTATTATTATTATTCTTGCATGGATTCGTAACAAACTGTTTTTACGGTGATGGGTTGTTAGCACTTCTCCCAACCACCAAGCTGGAGGACCACCCCTTATCGGCTTTTCACGCCTGCTTATTCAATACATTCGCAGCTACCCTCCGTATCTGGAGGCCGTCTCCTCTATCCGCAACCTGAGGACGCGATATGCCGTGGTGTTAAGGGACCCACAATACATGGACTTGGACTCTCACTTTGAGAGAGGAACAGAGATTAAGGCTGTTTGAGAATAAGGTTCTTAGGAAAATATTTGGGGCTAAGAGGGATGAAGTTACAGGAGAATGGAGAAAGTTACACAACGCAAAACTGCACGCATTGTATTCTTCACCTGACGTAATTAGGAACATTAAATCCAGACGTTTTATGTCCAAGGTTGCGGGTTCGATCCCGAGCCAGGTCGATGGCTTTTAAGTGTGCTTAAATGCGACAGGCTCATGTCAGTAGATTTACTGGCATGTAAAAGAACTCCTGCGGGACAAAATTCCGGCACATCCGGCGACGCTGATATAACCTCTTCAATTGCGAGCGTCGTTAAATAAAACAGCATTTTTTTCCCAGACGTTTGACATGGGCAGGGCATGTAGAACGTATGGGCGAATCCAGAAATGCATATAGAGTGTTAGTTGGGAGACCGGAGGGAAAAGACCTTTGGGGAGGCCGAGACGTACAGTAGATGGGAGGATAACATTAAAATGGATTTAAGGGAGGTGGGATATGTTGATAGAGAGTGGATTAATCTTGCACAGGATAAGGATCGATGGCGGGCTTATGTGAGGGAGGCAGTGAACCTTCGGGTACCTTAAAAGCCATTTGTAAGTAAGTAGGCCTATTATTATTATTATTATTATTATTATTATTATTATTATTATTATTATTATTATTATTATTATTAGAAACGTATTATAGTTTTGCAGCCATTGTTACAGTCGTCACTTGTCCCACGATTTCTGTGAACGTAGGATGATCCAGGTGGAAGTACTAGAATTATTTATAAGGGCGCGCAATCTATGTGAAAGCTTGAACACGAGATAAGCGCTGGACCTCCCATACATGGAGCGGCCAGCCCACACATGACCGGCGTACAATATCTTGCTGCTGCCATATTTCTTCTTCTTCTGTCAAGAAGAGGCGCAGCTTCTGCTCGTGACGAGAACGCTCGCTTCTCTGGCTAGCTGGAAGGAAATCTCACAAACACGAGGTTGGACCGCGCTAATCGCCGTTATAATTCATGTTATTCGACACTCTTCTCCACCTGAGTGTCGTTCATAGTCCGGACTGGGGTTGGCCATCAT
Organism: Periplaneta americana; assembly: GCF_040183065.1. Lineage (NCBI taxonomy): Eukaryota > Metazoa > Arthropoda > Insecta > Blattodea > Blattidae > Periplaneta > Periplaneta americana. The sequence goes on from NC_091129.1 coordinate 104,798,926, forward strand.
CATCAACCTCTTCTTCTTCTTCTTCTTCTTCTTCTTCTTCTTTATCGTCGTCGACATCCTCATATTTATATACAATTGCGGATTTTTATTTTCAGATATGAGTAATTCAGGTGTTCAGGAACTGAACTCATTAACTCTAATATTAATATTATAGTGCCGTGTTTCTTTGTTATTAGTAGTGTTGTGGGATTTAATCGATTAATCGATCAATTTCTGTTGTAAGATTAATCGATCAAATATATTTAATCGAATAATCGAGTCGATTAAAATTAATCGATTGTAGATGGTATTAATTATTATTTTGTTAATACTAACTCATACTAAAAATTGCGACAATAATTCTCTCTCGGAAATTGCTTACTTAAAAGCACAATAGTACTATTATTTTCTTACTGGAAACCAAGTAGCGTAGGGAAAATCTTTGCACAAACACTTAAGAAAGAGATGGAGATTTGAGGACAGTGACCTAGTCTACCTCTATTGAAAGTTCAAACACAATGCGAAACCCTTATTAAGTTTTATGGTTTTCCAAGAAAACTTACATCTTGTTGCCAGCTCATCTTCCTAGCATATGAAATACATACTATTCTAGGATTCGTCCCCCTCATCCCTTATAAAATAGCCATGTCTACACTGTGTGCAAGTGAGAGTGTAACTACCTTCTCGTTTTAAAATCTGGTAATTCGATTACAATAGGGGCCAGTCTTCTGTTTCGACCGCTGTACTTTTGCAGCTTCTGTACTGAGTTTGTATATGAAGGCTGTATGTTTATTCTGATAAAGAAGAAAAGACAGTTTACAGTGGTTTGTGAAAAGTGTAAACTCCATTATGTCGTATGAGAATTTGAGAGGTAAACCCGGTGAAACGTTTGGATTTAAATTGAACGATCGTGGAGAAGTGCTTGACAGAAAAAAAAGTTTTTTCGTGTTTAGTGATGCAGGAAACATTGTTACTAAACGAAGAGCGGCACTTAATTCGGAGCATGTGAATAAACTCACATGTTTAAAATCATGGATGAAGCAATAATAACTAGGTGAGTATTCATACTTTTTGTTATTTATGCTTGTCTCAAAAATACCCAGAGAAATTGACTCAATAAATTATAAGCCACATAATAAATATGAGAGTAGGCCTAAGTAATTAAAATAGCTGTTTTGTAATATAACGATACAATATGTGCAGATACACAACAAAATTAAAACTTATGCTTATCACCGAACACAAGTGAAATTTAACAATAATTGTGTATTACAGTATATTAAAATATTTTTTCAACTCGATCAAAACTCGATTAATCGATAGATTAATAGATTAAATTCAAATAGTTAATCGAATAAAAATTTTGATCGATCAACAGCACTAGTTATTAGCGATTTAAACTGTGACAGACAGCTGCACCAAGAATTATAGGAAGGTTATTATTATAAATGTAACTGATTTATGACATTAAGTTTGTTGCGAATTTTCGCGAAAATTGATTGATTGTGCGAAAAAGCAGTGCTTCCGATTATCATAATCAGGTTCATTATCGCCTCATTTTTATTATTTTAAATATTTTCCTCACTTTGTGATACATTTCATATTCCATGTTATTTTGAGGTCTATAAATTGTGTCAAGTAATGTATTTACAACTCTCTGTATTGTGTGTTTCTGTACACTGTCGTGTATACTATGTGCGACGTTATTTAATTCTCGGAAACATGTTACTTGTAATAAAACTGAACTATCCACTAGACCAGGAGTTCTTAATCTTTTGAAGATTGTGAGCACTGCCCACACATGATAGTAAGTGAGCGCGCACCATGAACTGGAATAGGTTGAATAGGACTACTTATACCAATACATAAATAAAATAAATAACTAAACAAATTAAAAGTTAAAACTTTGAATGCACAGAACTGTGTGCACTCAAAGTTGGATTTATGGCGTCTTGTCAGCCCATTTGAGTTGTGTGGATATAAAGGAAAGAATTGTGACGGTTTCGTTTATGGTTCCTTGGGTAGCTCAGTCGGTAGAGCATTCTTGCGCTAAGCGAAGGGCCCCGGGATCGATACTCGGTCCCGAAACAATTTTTCCCTTGAAATTATTCAAGCCTGCTTTACAGGGAGCTTCTACCTGAAAGCCAGATTTACATAAAAAGTTAAAACACTCGCCGCGGTAATGATATCCTTGAATTTGAATGTGTCTCAGAATGTTAGTGATGTCCAAGGAGAAACAGTTATTCGTGATCGTGCTTTGTTTTTGAGGTATTTCATAAATAAGAATTTGTTTTTGCATAGGCTGTTTGTTCCTATTATAGCTAGACATTTGAAAGAAGCACTCTGCATTATTTGGAGTCTTTTTGTAACTTGTAACCCCCCCAAACCAAGACTACGAATTTCTCCTTTTAAAACATATACAGGGACATCATTTTATTTTTACTTCAATTTTTATTGTACCTGAGTTTTTGAATGTACTTCACTCCCACCCCTTCTACTAATGAAGTTCAACCGTCCTTCACACAGATCCAAGACAGCCTATACAGTCATAGTAGTCTTACGGTCATTGTAAACAGTACGTTCCAGAAATATGTTCGCGTTTTCCAGTGACGAAAGAGCTTTCAATATTGAATCATTTTCGCACAGGTACTGTCGTCCATTTGCCTACGTCGTATCCCGGTTTCCCCCACCAGCTTTTATTCGCCAGCTAGTGGCTGGGCTCTCTTAGCTCCTTTCTCAGAACATTAATTTCTATTAGAAATTGGACGTCTACGTAATATTATACAACTGTTTAAAATAACTTAAATAAAAGGGCCTCGTTAAGTAATTAACTGTCACGTGATTTCCTCCCTTTCTACGACCCTACGACATAAACCAATTGGACGGTCAGTAGATAGAATGTTTGAGTAATTTTATCTTTGCGGATCGGGCAGAAGTGAAGATTGAATTTACAGTACCTAAGGTACCCTTTTATAGAGTAGGTACGGAATTATTTCAACGTGAGTTACTAGTACGAAGAACGAAACTAGTAATTGTAATTAGGTACAATAGTCTATAGTGCGATAAATGCAAATTAGAACTGAAGCCTGTATCGAAATGAACGGCCACCATTTTCAAAAATATGTTTAAATATCCACATTATGATTATTTTTCAATTTCACTTCATTCTCTATATTGTATGCTAATGTGCTGTAGACAGTATAGTATACACTGCATAATGAATACGTCCACATGGACAGCTCAGTTCGTGAGTAAAAACACGCATTGTTAATACTGTACTGCAGTTTGATTAAACAAAAACCTAATGAAAATGATCAAACTCAAAAGCGCAATATTTCCTAGTTTACGTGAATGGATGAACTACTTTTCTTCCCTCCTATACCTAATAAAGTGATTTGTTTATATATTACACCAGTATCATCGAACTCCAGTCGTGGAACGGGGTAGCAAACGGCGTTGATCCAGAGGTATAGGCAAGTTAATATTAAAAATGTTAGTAAAAATAAAATGATGTCCCTGTATTTCATCGCTAAGGAGGACTGGATATCCATCAAATGAAGATCCTCACGAGCAGCCATATTATTGTCTTGAATAATCTTGGTTCTTATGATTGCGTCCATACTGAATTGAAAGGGTTAGACACCATTAAATATGGAAAGGCCTATTAGATCGCTAAAATACGAGTATTATATGGATAGATAGGAACACTGTTCCGGCTGTAGAACAAAGTTTGAAATGGAAAAAGGATGTCAGGAGCGCTTGTACTCGAGAGGACATTTTTACGCGCATGCTGAGAGCACTAAATGTCATTAAAAGAGCACCAGATTGAGAACACCTACACTAGTCCACAGTCTAGTATATACAGTCACGAAGCTCAATACGTAGTAAATATGCATCCATAGATAGTTGCTAACCATTAGGATCGCTAATATCGCCTCATTATAGACAATGCGAAATATTACCGGCACATTCTATTGTTCCAGCACCCTCACAACTCAAGTTTCGTGACTGTATATACTAGACTGTGACTAGACTATATCCATCTCTTTTTCGCAGAGTCGCAACACGACTGCAGCGCCGCTGTTTACGTTCTACATACAAAATGGTCACCTTATACAGGGTTTTCGTTTAAAAAATTTCCCGTCTAAATAACTAATTATTTAAATTGAATTGAATTTAAACAAAAACACGTCAATTTAGATATTAAGGGGGAAGTCTGAAACCAGGCTTTTGTATTTTAGATTTCAACCCCCACTCCTCAGTCACTCCCACTTCCAAATTGCAAATAGCACCCCTATATTTTTATACTTAAATATGGTAGAGAATTCAATTATTTTTACATCTCATTCGTTTGTTTTCGCATCTTTTGTTTTCTATCGTCGCCTGGCAACCTGGATTTTTGTTATTGTTGATTAGAGCTGAAGAGAATAAAGCTACAAAAACTTATTGAGCATTTCATGCAATAGTTGTGTTTGTGTATTAAATTATTTTAAAATGTTGTATACGCTTCAAGAGAGAACAGAAATCATCCTTATTGATTAAGTTTAGGAATTTACACAAAATAAGCTGTTTGCATCCTACAGTCAACTGATAATAACAAAAATGCAGGTTGCCAGGCGAAGATAGAAAACAAAAGATGCGAAAACAAAAGAATGAGGTGTATAAATAATTGAATACTCTCTCATATTTAAGTATAAAAGAATAGGGGTTTCATTTGAAATTTCAAAGTGGGGGTGGCAGGGGTTGGGGGGTGAAATCTAAAATGTAATTAAGCCTGGTTTCAGACTTCCCCCTCAATATCTAAATTGACGTGTATTTTTTTTTTGTTTAAATTGAATTAAATTTAAATAATTAGTTATTTGTATGTCTGCTCCAAATTGAAAAAGTTAAAATTCGAATGAAGAAGTTTAGTGGTATAATCAATAGAATTTTTAAACTGATTATGATTATTCTCTTTTATAATTATTATTATTATTATTATTATTATTATTATTATTATTATTATTATTATTATTATTATTATTATTATAAGCTAAATGCTGACTACATTTCAACAGAGCACATTTGAAATTGGCTCTCAGTACGAAGGCCTGGAATTCGATGGTTGTAGTTTGGGTCTGCAGGAGGAGCTAAAAAGTGGTGCTAACATCCGCATATTCTTGGCTTCTTTCTAGCTGGGCTATATGGATTCTTGTTTAATTTGAACTTTTCTCTCGTACCCTATGTATTGATATGCATTTTTACGGTACGCTGAAGAATTTCAGTGAAATGCGAAAGAAATTAAGGGGAGAAGCAGATGAAGGGAGTTTACCGGCATTGCCCTTCTTTAATTACGGCTCCACGCCGTTTGAGCGCCACCGCCGCAGAATGAAAGATGAGGGAAGAAGGAGGCGACTTGACAACTCATACAGAATTCCAATTCTGGGAATGACATTAACACAAACTCTGGCACGTCGGGACGCGAGCTCTCCGATAGATATCACTGACCATTAATTTCTGCCAACCCCGGTACCTACTTCTTGGTAGGCGTGGGTATGCGCTGGCATCAAGTTTTGTTCGAAAATGGGATGTTTATTATGTGTCACTCGTCATCCACTATAAACACATGTCCTTAATTCAGATTACAGATTTAGAACTATTCACTATCTGGATAAGTTCTTCTAAGAAGGCAGAAACTGTAAGAAATAATGAAGACATATGAATTTCATTTCATTTCATTTATTGCTTTCCATATATAATCTCACAAACATCCTTGAAAAACTCGGATGCATTGTCTGGAGATGAACTGCTGATTTCTGCAGCGAATTGTGTGTGTGTATGTATGTATGTATGTATGTATGTATGTATGTATGTATGTATGTATGTATGTATGTATGTATGTATGTATGTATGTATGTATGTATGTATGTATGTATGTATGTACATATTTTGAACTGGTAATGGAAATTACGGGAAGACGGCTGAACGGATTTTAATGAATGACCCGTCATTTTGAAGCTTGGCATCCAAGGATTTTCAGAAAAATAGTAACTTTCAGTGAAGCGTTAGTTTTCCTACATAATTTTCCTATTTTACAGAATCCATCTTTCGTCAATTTTGAGAACTATTTGCATTCACAATAAAACAAAACATATACTACAATAAACAATAGGGTATTACACGAAGGCCATGACCTGTAGGATTGCTGAGATATTATTTAGAGCTCAAATTCAATTGGTTATTAAAAACATCAAAACTTACTAAAAATAATTCACAGGTCTGATTCTGCGGTATGTAATTTTCTGAGTACAGCTGTGTATTGGATATTAAAATCTACAAAACTTGGGGTGGTTTGATGACATTATTACCATTAGAAATGAAATATTATTATAGTTAATGTCACGATGTGACTATTTTTCATTAATATACATATTAATGCTATACTCACGATATGAAAGTGAAACGTTTTGGGTTTATATAAGTAGATGTAGAGAATATCTTAAATTAGATCTTCATTTCTATAATTTACTGAGTGGCGGATATATAACTACAAAACTTACGTAAGATAATAATATTGTTATTAAAAATCAAATATTTTTATAGTTATTAATCAAGTGGGGTTGGATCTTTTTCATACACTTAATGGCGGTGTGGTGTAGATATTTATATGCGTTATTCTCTTCAGTATTGGTTCGAGAGAGCGCAAAAATTACAGTTCCTAAGGAAAGACCAAAAGGTATTACTTACTGATAAAATAAGAGGCCTACAAAATGTTGTACTCTCCCGATCATTTCAGCAAGATCTCTTAGCAGGATAAAATGATTTTACCTTCTACATTTCAAGCGCTACATGCAGCAGCTATACCAAGATGCTATGTTTATTATTCGAAAGCATAGCAAATCTGGCATTTTTTTAACTTTCACCTACAATCCACAATGACCTGAAATATCTATTGCTTTACTCCTACATGATCGTCCTGACATTGTTACTCGCGTTTTCGCGTTAAAACTCAAAAACTGAAGGTGTATAGGTTCAAGAAAAAGTATTTGGCATTAAAAAAACCATTCAGATGGAGTACATTTCATTATCATGGAAGCAAATAGCTTCAAAATGTCTGGTATTCTACATTGAAAATAAATCTGAAAAAAAAATTTATTTGAACGTCTAATGAACTTAGTTTGCATCATTTGCTGCACAAGCCACTAGTATTGTATATTTAAACAGCTTTTGGATTTATCAGTATTAAAATGTAGTTGGATTGTAAAACATTTCCGAGCCATAACTTTCAGTTCACAAGTTTTACAAAATAAAATTTCTCTATCAGTACTAATATTTTTCACCCAATTCTTTAACAAACCCACGCAATTTCGCACTATCAGAGTACTTTACACTTTAGACATCTTTAAACTATACTCGTATACAGCACAACTGAACTAGAGAAGGCGAAAGGATTTCGAGAAAAGGAGCAAAATAGGGATGAAAAATGTCCAATGTCTGTCCTCTGCTTTTAAATCCATGATAATAGGTTCACTGACTGTTTAAGAATTAACAGCGAAGTTGGAAACAATCGTCACATGTTTAGAAGGGGTGAAGGTAAGACCGACCAGCAACAAAATGGCCATATTCATAACATTATTTTGTCCTTTGTGTTTTCACAACTTACTCCTGACGACTCCTGTTCCCTTCAAATTACATTTAACCACAAAATATTTCTAGAGAAAGGAAATCCAAAATAATAACCAAACGCGAACAAAATCCTTTGCCATTATTGACACAAAACAGTTGAATAACATTTGGAGAACTCTTAAAAATATGCTTTTATACCATTTTATTGGTAAAATGTGCATTCATATGACCAATAAAAATTGCCATTGTGTTCAGAAAAGCTATTAAGTGTATTTATTTATTTATTTATTTATTTATTTATTTATTTATTTATTTATTTATTTATTTATTTATTTATTTATTTATTTATTTATTTATTTATTTATTTATTTATTTTTGTAAAAATAAACCAGGATAAAAAATATGACGTCATAGAATTTCGAGCTCTGCAGTCATCAGAATAGTTGAGAATGCTATTTGTCTCGGAGCAAAATGCTTTAGTTCGCTTATGCATTTCATGTTATCATGTGCTTGAAAGTGAAGTCAGTTGGGAAACCTTACACAGCGCTTAATTCCTCCTTGAAGATCGAAAAAAAAATGGTAAACGGCAAGAAAACTAGGTTTATCTCAGAGTGGGAACGTTACGACCCGCCCTGCTATTTAAAAATTGAACCGCCAGCTTGAATGGAACTTAGAGGAGAAAGACATTTCCATTTCCAAAAATGAACATTGATAGTTTCAGTTTATTGGCGATTTGCTCCAAATCTACACATAGAATTACGTTAACCATTATGATATTTATTTTTTGACGCAGGGCTACGTCTTTCTCCACACTAGTTAAGTAGGGATAGCTTGAGAATTGACCCTCACATACAAATGCAACCCCCTGTCTTTTTCTCCCTGTATTTCTCTTCTTCTACTTGTTTTCTCTTTATTCTTGTCTTTCCCTTGTTCTCTTATATTTTCCTGTTCTTATTGTATTGCCTTTCTTCTCCGTGTCTTTCCCTTGTAATCCTTATATTTTCTTGTTCACCTTGTATTCCCCCTGGTCTCCTTTTCTTCCCCTTATACTCCTTATATTTCATTTCTCTACTTGTATTCCCCTTGATTTCCTCTTTTTTCCTGTTTTCCTTAGATTCCCCTGTTATCCTTGTATTCTCCTACTTCGCTCTGCTTTCTCTTGTTCTTCTTATATTTCCTTGTTTGCATTATATTTATTTGTTCTCCTTATGTTCCCCTTGTTCTCTTTGTATTCCCTCGTTCTCTTTGTATTCCCCTTTTTCTCTTTTCATTGCCCTTGTTCTCCTTTTATTTTCTTGTTCTCCTGAATTGCTCTTGTTCTCCTTATATTTCCTTTCTTTTCTTGTATCCCCCTTGTTCTCCTCTTTTTTCTTGTTGTCCTTAGATTCCCCTGTTATCCTTGTATTCTCCTAGTTTTCCCTGCTTTCCCTTATTCTCCTTATATTTCCTTGTTTGCATTATATTTATTTGTTCTCCTTGTATTATTCTCTTTTTATTCCCCTCGTTCTCTTTGTATTCCCCTTTTTCTCTTTTCATTGCCCTTGTTCTCCTTTATTTTCTTGTTCTCCTGAATTGCTCTTGTTCTCCTTATATTTCCTTTCTTTCCTTGTATTCCCCTTGTTCTCCTTTTTTTCCTTGTTATCCTTAGATTACTCTGTTATCCTTGTTTTCCCCTTGTTCTCCTTGCTTTCCCTTGTTCTCCTTGTATTCCCTTTATTCACATTCTATTACCCTTGTTTTCCTTGTATTCTCCTTGTTCTCCTTGTATTCTCCTTGTCTTTCCCTTGTTTTCATGTTTCCCTTGTTCTTCTTGTTCTCCTCGTGTTGGTACTGCCATGATTTTATAAAATTTGATTTGAACATATTTTTTGTTATATTACATTAAGTTCTTCTTATGTTCACGTGAATGAGTTAGAATGTGTTTTTTATCGACATCTTGGTCGGACGTAGGCCTATAGCTTAAGATTAAGTATTTAAATTTTGAAAATTTTTCAATAGGTTTGTTGTCAATGACAACGCGAGCTTGTTGTGATCTGTGCCTCTATGGCATGGCTTTCTTTTTATTGTTCGAAATTTTAATGTTGAATTCTGCTGCTGTTTTATTTAATTTATGGTCCGTGATTTCTAAGTCGTCTTCAGAACTTTCCAGTATAAGTTGATCATCAGCGAATAATAATAATAATACTAATAATAATAATAATAATGATAATAATAATAAATGTGAGCGAATTATTGTCGGCTTAATCCTGCCTTCCAAATTCCGAATTTTTTTCTTGATTGGTGTGAAGATAAAAGTGTAGATAAGGAGGCAAGTATGTAAATAGAGCAGTACTGATAGAGAGATGATGTAATTCCACTCTTAAGTCTGTTTCACAATTAACTGCAAAGCCTCGTTTTGTTATTGCTGCTAATAAAATAGTTTCTGAACGAAGTAAGTGCATTACTAATGACCGAAGCAAATAAACGTTTGTGTCCGAAAATGCTGAGTTAGAGATGAGGGGAGAAATATCCATACTCAGACCTGGACCACACGAAATTGTGTCAGCAAAATATAAAACGGATGCATTGGTGTGTAGTATAAATGATGCTAATTGTAAGAAAGGTGGCCGATGTATCGAGCTGCTGTGCGCCGGGCAATGTAAATATCTGCTGGAGGAGCATTGTGCTGCGTGTTCTGTCGCTCTCACTCCCGATGTCTTGGCGCTCTACGTACATCTCCTGCCGGCTCTTCCTCCTGAGTTGAGCCTGGGACTCGGACAATTGCCACCACTGCAGAAAACCGCTCTGAAGCACATGGAATAAACAACTGCTAACATTCCGAGAATTCACAAAAAGGTTCTTTGGCATTAAAATGACCATCTCCAAGTCCATCGCAGTGGAGTAACGGTTAGCATGTCTGACCGTGAAATGAGCGGTCCTGGGTTCAAATCCTGGCTGTGATAAATTATCTGGTTGAAGTTCTTTCCGAGGTTTCCTATCAACCCATTAACAGGAAATGCTGGGTAACTTTCGGCGCTGGACTCTGGATTCATTTAGCTGGCATTATCACCTTCATATCACTCAGACGCTAGATAAACATCGCAAGCGTTGTAAAATAACAACACATTTTTAAAATGTTGTCCTGTAAATTTAAATAATTGAAGCTGGCAACCTGAAGAACGACACCGTTTCTTTTACCTGGAGATGACTCAGCTATTCTCTTAGAGCAGATAAAGATAAGTTATATATCGATGTGACTCCATTTACATAAACAAACTACAGATTCTTTATTCAAACAAACTACTTCACATTTCATCGTCTCAAAGGACCATCGTCGTTTTCTCTTTAATATGAGTCGCCACGTCGTTCTTGAGAATATTTCTCTTCAGTTACCGACTTTCTCAAAGGACGGCCGTAGAATCTTCTCTTCCACGTCGTCCTTGAGAATATTCTTTGTCATGTATTGTCGACGTTTTCAAAGGACGACCGTAGTATATGAGTCGTCACGTCGTTCTTGAGAATATTTCTCTTCAGTTATCGACTTTCTCAAAGGACGGCCCTAGAATCTTCTCTTCCACGTCGTCCTTGAGAATATTCTTTGTCATGTATTATCGGCGTCCTCAAAGGACGGCCGTAGAATATGAGTCACCAACAGAGAAATGTGAGGTACACCATTACATGTAAAGAAGTGCTGTGACGAAATATATCATATCATATCATATCATATGAGTCACCATGTTGTCCTTCAGAATATCCATCTTAATCAATTATCGACCTCCTCATACAGTATCTCAAAGGATGACAGCCGTTTCTTTCCCTCAATATGAGTCGCCACTTCAATTTGGGTCGCCACGTCGTCCTTGAAAACATTCAAATGATTTACATCTAAGGTACTCCCTCTTCATCTTTTAAGACCTTCTCAAAGGATGTCCTTGAGAACACTGAATATATCGAAATAACTTCCTCTTCATATAGTATCGACCTTCTCAAAGGATATCCTTGAGAACATTAAAATACATTGAAATAATTTTCTTTTCCTTATCAAAGGACGACCGCCTTGTCTTCCCTTCTTTGTTGTTAGTGCCCTGCAATTTTCGTACATGAGAAAGGCAACCATTAAAAACTTAATCTTATTTCATAATATGAAAAACTAATCGCAAGTTTTGTGCTAAAATTCTCAAGCGATTAATACATGAGTGAAGGACAGCGAATATTTTTATAACATGATGTAACAAACTTGGCAGGTCTCTCCTGTAGAGCGAACATGGGCAAATATCGAACTTCACCATACTCGACAAACTTGAAACGAACATAGCGCCTGTAATGCGTGACGCTAATTGTTGTTGCCAGATCGTCTTTGAGATAATTGAAATATATCGTAGCAACTATTTCATTTATCGATCTTCTCAAAGGATGACCTCTGTTTCTTTTCCTCGTAACGAATCACCGCGTCGCCATGAAGAACGATGAACTTCACATAATATTATCAACATTTTTAAAAGACGAACATCTTTTCTTCTCCTCAATAAAAATCACCGTGCCGTCGTAGAGTATATACAAATACAAAGAAATGACTTCATCTACTTGTGCTATCGGTCTTCTAAAAAGACAATCGTCTTTTTCTCTATGTGAAGTCATTATATAGAATTATAAAGTAGTCTAAATTCATCTAAACACAATGCAGTCATCTAAGGCACTCCACCTGCTCAAAGGATTAAGCCATGTTTTTCTGAACCGACGCATGCGACATGCGAGGTGCGAGGCCCGCCTCGCACAAATCTGGACTACACGAGAGATAGTGAGTGATTTCTATAACTGCGAGATTCGAGGTCTGCGCATCTCGCAGCCATAGAAACCACTCACTATCTCTCGTATAGTCCGGATTTGTGCGAAGCGGGCCTCGCACCTCGCACGTCGCATGTGTCGGTTCAGAAAAACCAAGGCTTAACGGAAGGATCACCGTCGGAGTGAATTATTACGCCGTCATTCTGTAGCAAAGCCAGGAACATCGAAGTAACTACCTGTTCATGATGATGATAAATATATACCTTCTGTACGACCGAAAATGTATGTCTCGGGGGCGAGCGATGGCTGCCCGCGGTCAGTTTTATACGTCAGTTGCGTCCCTGTACTTTTTGGGTCATACGTCAGTTGCGTCTCTGACACAAATAACACTTCCCATTTTACAGACTTATTACTGGCTGTAACATTACCAATTGAAACGTTACAGGTAGTTAAGATTGTTGTTTGTGGCATCTTCACCATACAATGTTGGTAGAGTCATTTTTTTACCATGAAATGTATTAAAATTCAGATGACAGATTCCAGATGAAATCCAATCTTGTTATAATAAAACCTTGCTGCAAATTATTCATGTTTTTACGAATGAAAGCTTCTTTCTCCATTCTTGCTGTTTAAATGGCAGAGCTCTACCAGTACGTAGTTTTAAGTATGTTTCGCTTGGTATTTTCTTTCAAAACCTCTATAAAATGGTACCTAAATGTTTGAGTGAGCAGTATAAAATAGACTATTAAGTTTTGAATGAAATGACTCGCAGCCATTAGTCGTTCTCATTGTTTTTGCTGCAAATTCTGTCCATATTGTTGGAGGAAAAGTGAAATCCGGAATTTCAAAGATGTAATGCGTAAACTGTTCAACTGAGAAGGCATTATGTGTCTGTGAATGCCTCGTCGATGGCGGTAGGGTCCAAAAAGGCAAATACTATCCAACTTCGGAATTGTTTGAGCGGTATTCTTTCACGAGTCCGAGAATCTGTGTCTTACGCCACCAACACTGTCAGAGATGAAAGCGACACCATTTTATTTCTGTCTCTGGAAGAATTGTTTTTATTATTAACCCGATTTCTCAGTAGATCAGATCAAAGGCCCTTTAATTGTCCAGAGTTCCGTTGGTTGACGAAATGAGTTCACGTTTTGTATTCCTAGTGGAGAGGTAAATACATAGCGGGATACATAGGAAAAAAGGAAGAAAGAAAGAAAGGAAAAGGAAGGAAGGAACAATAAGGGAAAAGGAAGGAAGAAAGGAAGGAAGAAAAGGCGGAAGAAAGAAGAAGAAATGAAGGAAGGAAGAAAAAGGAGGGAAGAAAGGAAGAAAAAGGAGAAAAGAAAGGAAGGAAGAAAAGAGAAGACAGAAAGGAAAACGAAAGAAAAATATAAAAAGGAAGAAGAAAGGAAGAAATGAAATTTTAGACATGAAAGCTCTAAGTTGAGATAGGTCTATAGGCCTACACTTAACAGTATATTATGTTAAGCATATAATTTTCGCAATACTAGTAAAGTCTTTCTTGTTTATTATCAGTGACAACCTATACTACTCTCGTATGCAGTATACTCATTATTTGGTAGTGCGACAGGTCCACCATTTTACGACCTCTCACCAAGACTTTCGTGGTTATACCTGCGTAAAGTTCCTTACACCCTCCGGGCCGTCGCAGCATTAGCTGAAATGCTCTAAATTGCACCAGTATCTCACGTAACCTAACATAACATAACCTGATCTAAACCAAACTAACCTCAAGTAGATTACTGTACAAATGACGAATGTTATATCGTGTCCCAAGTGCAGCCTTACATTTCCAACAGAGATGCTGCTTATACCTAGGAAGATTAAAAGATCATTAGAAAATTCATTAACAACTTGTGATATAGTAAGATATATTACTAGCCACAAACACAAATTCGTTGATGGGAATAGGAGTAAACATGTCCCAACTCACACTTTGTTTACCAAATATTCCAAATCATCACTCAAAAATTTGACGTGAGTTCACAATTGAAATATAAACTATTAGAAAAAATTTTAACGATACAACACCAAAACTATATAAACTAATCTAACTTAACGCAGGCTAATATAAACGTGATTAATGTAAATCGTTTCCCACATTTTATAATATTACCAACAAAACTTACGATAATGTGAATGGAGGAATATTTCCAAGACAAAAAGACCCTTCCACAACTTTTTGATCTAATTGAAAACCTATATAGGTATTCTGAGATAAGAATTAAATCTTATCAGTTCATTTATTTAATATTAAAATTTATAAAATTGTAAAGGAATGGAAACAGAAAGTTGGCATTAGAATACAGCTTAGTAGAAGATATAAACTTCCGTTCCTGATTGTTTTTCCGAATCCTAATGTCTGTTTCTCCCTATTTTATTTTCTTCTAAAACCAACTTTCCAAAACGTTTATTTCTAATGTACATTTTTCAGGAAGGAATTTTTCTATTAATCATTGTTTTCTCATGATAATTTATGAAAATATAACAGCACTTTGACGTTGCTAAGTAATGCTTACTTTACATTTTATTTCGAGGTTAAAATGTTTTTTTATTTTATTCACCTAGTCACTTAGAAAAAATGCAAAGAAAGTCTACCCTTCTGAGTCCTGAGAGTATAGTACACTATACTATAGTTCACGCATGATTATGATGTAAGGCGTATGTGCAGAGACCCGATGTATAGTGTAATATACCAGCATTTGTGCTCTAATTGTAACCTGCAGAATTTTTTTAGCATTTCTTTTCTCATGTCAGTGACTTTTTTGAAGTGTAGAATTATATTGAGCTTTAAAAATAAAACAATATTGTCTCAGGATTCATTCAGGAGAAAATTATTGCAATTATTATATATGATACAACTATTAAAATTATAATAATAATCATTAAGGCGTGATCATGAAAGTAAATTAATTGGCTACACTAGTTACGACTGGAATTGGAGATATGGAGTTGCTATTAAATGCATTTGTATATTATACTGGGTGAGCAGTATGGAGTAGAACAGGTTTCACGGCCGGCCGACCGGCCATGCGGGCGAAGGTGGGGGACTCAAGGCCGCGAAACCTGTTCTGCTCTGTACTGTTCACCCAGTATAACAAGATCTGGAAAGCAGGAAAAAATGTATTGGAAATACAAACGACTTCTAACAAAGAAACTTCCTGCAAGAACCGTCAATGAGTGATTTCTTCGGGTGCTTAGGAATGACGAACTATCATGTCATTCTCTTCTTTCGAACAGAGAAGAGGCAGAGATAGAGCAAGTTAAACAAAATATGAAGTATGCCATACCCAATTTTATGATGGTGACGATGATGATGATCAGCAAAACAGAAACAGCGTTAGGAAGATCGTATCTTGTGATGTGTAGTAACAGGGCATAACAGCTGTAATCCTAAATTTATTTGTTATGATGGTGGCGCGATGACGAAAAAAATGCTCCAAAGCACATGTCCCAACTTAGATTTAACAATATTATTTGAAAAAAATGATGTTTATTAGGAAGGAGAGAATCCCAATGAGTAAATCTGTGTTAAGTGTTAACTAGGAATAGCGATTATTTTTTCCCTTTCGTAATTGGGGTGGGGAAGTTAGGAAAATGTTAGTATAGTGATTTTAAATTACATCTTTAGTTCGCCACATGTTGATAAAAGTTTAAAAGCTCTTGATCTAGATGAAAAAATAATACTACAATATCATGTTACATGCATGCATTCTTGTGTGACTTGTTTCTGTACGAAAATTTGTTTCGCTTGATTCTCTGTGCATAGTGTTCAGTATCGGTACTTCCGCAGCAACTGTCTGACAGGAACGAGAATTCAGGTGTGGACGTAGGCTGCCTTAATATTACGACCGTCAAACTCCTCATGTCTCGTGTTGAGATTTCAAATGCGTCGCTCGCGTTTCCAAACTCAACACGAAAATCCGTAATTGACAAGTAAGAACTGATATTAAATTCTCCAGACGAGTTTTATCGTCCAGCAGAGAGAGCATAAAAGATCGCATGTGTTCGGAACAAGGTGAAAATAGAAGTACTCAAGTGTAATGATGTTTGGTATCTTAAGAACGCTTAACAGACATTTGAAATATTTCTAACACTTGGTTTACTTGACCAAAATTCTAATATATTGTACTATGTGAGGATGAAAGTGAAATAACCCTACAGATTGAAAGGGACGATAGGGTACTCTAAAATGAATAGAAACTTATACACCGTGTCCCGCTTAGAGGGATCGAGAAATAAATGCTCACCATTTAAAAATCAGATGAAGATATTGTTGTAATTTACATCTGACAAGATGCAGAAACTGTCCAAGTTTATGCACCAATGGTTTAAAAACAGTTACATGTTCATGCGCATGCGCATTAACATTCATCGTGGAAACAAGCCCGGCGCCATTCAGTAGAACATTCTGTCACTGGACCATTCCTCTTCATTGAGGCGACAGTCTCAGGGAATGTGTACCTGGACATGTTGCAGGACTTTTTTTTTATCAATTCCTCCCAGAATCGGATTTTCAGCAACATGGGTTTCCACCCCATTACTATGGAGCAGTGCGTGGCTTCTTGAATGCAAACTTTCGCAGTAGGTTGATCGGAAGAGGAGAACCCTTGCCTGGCACCTAGGTCAACCGACTTGACGCCCATTAACCTTCCTCTGGGGCTTTGTGACAAGTGTTGTGTACCAACGTGATACTTTGGAAAAACTGAGACAACGCATTATAAATGCAGCTGCACTAATCACTCCACAAATGTTATGGAACACTTGGCAGAAGGTTGAGTACCTTTTAGATGTCTTCAGGTTAGCTCGAGGCGCACACATCGAGTTCCACTGACCATTCTCCGAAACTCGAAGAGTTTTTACATCAAGTTATACAAAAAGTTATGTTACAAAACCATTATTTATATTTTAATTCAGTACTTATTTCTCGATCCCTCTAAGCCGGACACGGTGTATTATATGTTGTGACTAAATGCAGAGTTATATAGAAAATTAAGTTGGACGTTTCAGCAGTCTGACAACAACACCGCTAACACACTGCTCTTTCTTCTCGTAATGTAGATATAAGAGGTCAACGAACTCAAGTCTGTCTCCCTAGGTGAATCTCTTCCTCTCTGACTACAATGTTGCAATCTGTTAGCATTGTTCAGTGGCTTGAAATTAGTGGTTTTAAAACTAATTTACACGAAAACCGTCCACACTATGGAAATACGCCAGAGAAATGAGTCTTTGTTAGATTTTCTATCAATATGGAAAAAAATCACTATCGTACTCGCAATAGTTACCGAATAAGAGGTTTCTGAGAACACTATGAACTTTCCACAAATATGGTATTACATGTCTTTTTTGTTGCGTAAAACATGAGCTATTCGCTCTGAAAATCTGCAAGGTTATTTCACTTCCATCCTGCATGGCATCATTTACACATACTCACTCACTCACTCAGTCACTCACGAAAGAAAGGCTTTGTTTTAGACTTAGTATCTGGAATCCTAAAATTGTAATTCATCATGCATTATTTAACTGCTGTGTGTAATTCATTTTCTGACTCCGATATAATTAGCTAATCGTACATAAATAAAATAACTAGAAGTATATTGTTCATATTAATTCTGTGTGTAAAATTTCATTGTCTTCGGTACTTCTAAATCCGAATCGATATATTTTGAAAAGTACTGATGATAATGAGGAAGCTTACTTAACGTTTTGATTAACTTTCACTTTTGCACTAGTATCTATGAAATATTTTACCATTAATCTGACGATAAACAATTTTGAAATTAATATAGGCTAATGACAAAGACATTGATTATAATTAAAATGCCACTAGCGATTCTTGAACTATTGTGTAGTAAGCGATTGCTCAGGAGGGACCTGCAAAGTATTTTGTTTGTGCGTTAATTGGTTTTAATCTGACCGCATTCGGACCGCTGGCCGAACACGCAAGCCTGTCCCCTGAGAGTTCCTGCCTAGCTGGTAAAGAACCCCAGGTTAGCGGCACAGCGGCAGCCGCGACACGTTATGGAGTTCCAAGCCCTTAATTAAATTAGTATGACTGTTGTTTGAATTCAGGACACAGCTCATGTCATCAAGATTAAATTATTTGTCAAGTCCCATTTCGTAATCACATGGAATATGTTGACAATTGAAATTATAATGGGTTATTTAACGTCTTTTTTTACACAAAAGGGGCTATGCACTATAGGAAGATGCTGTGGTAACAATTCTGTATGTTGGAGATAAAGGACATTGTCACAAATACTAAATCTTACAGGAGAGCTAAATCAAAGAGCTCTTTAACACGGTACGTTATGGCACATAGTACCGTTTCTAACAGGCTAACGCGATTATTATTACTCGTAGAAGTTAGTACTTTGCACTGCTATAGGAAAGCGAAAAATTAAATAGAAATATACAAAGATCTCAATTTCGTAAAAAAATGAACATAGTGCCCCTCACCTCCGATATACAGAATTGAGCTTTCTGGTTGGGACAAGTTAACTACTTCAGGATTTTTTTCCAGGGCTTTCCCTCAACCCATTAAGAGCAAATGCTCTGGACCCTGGATTCATTTTGCCGCCATTATCACCACCTCACTTAGACGCTAGATAACCATAACAGTTGATAAATCGTCGTGCAATAACTAATTAAAAACAGTCGACTTGATATTGGTACACTTGTTTTTTCCTTGCCCATGCTGTTCATAATTCTGGAACTGTTGATATTGCTCTTATTGCTACTGCAGTTGCTGCTGTTCCAATGCTACTGCCAGTGCTGGTCATCGGAGTGACTACTACCGTGGAGGAATCGGAGATTATGGATAAAGCTCTCCACCGGTGATCTCCGGTACTATCGTAGGTGGAACAGGGGACATACGGAGGGATGCGGTAGTTCGGAGCGAAGCGAAGTTGGAGGACGTAGAGCTCAAGGACGACCGGCGCGTACGGACTGAGGGTAGTTGTGAGTGGAATAAAATGGCACCAAATCGTATATCCGTCGTATGGAAATTCTTTAATTTAGTTGAAGATAATAATAAAGTCGCACGCTGTTAACTTTGTGGGCGAATTCACTCTAAGGGTGGTGGTACTTCGAATTTGATAGACCATTTGAAGCGATCGCACAATCGCGAACTTGAAGTAAGTAAGTAAGTAAATTTAACTGTTCAAAACACTTTTGAACTCTTTTAAAAAGTGTGTTTACTTTGATTTATATATAAAAGTTCTAATAAATAATTTCGTGGTTTTGTGTGCAGACAGAGTAACATTGCGAATGAAAAACTGAAAATCAGAAGAATTTCAGCAAAAAAAGGACCCCTCTAAGATTGATCCAGCATATTGTTACGAGATGAAACTCCAAACTTCAGTGATGAGCCGCTTACTTGAAAGGAAATATGAGTTGGTGGTTATGTTGCCACAAAAGCCAAACGCTCCTAGGACGCTAACAGGTCCGTATTTGGAAATCTCTATGCCGTGGACCAGATTAGATAGATTCTCTGAGTAGGTCTAAATTTTAAAATGTAGGTATATAAGTGTTTAGGCTAACATTAAGAGCCGCTGTTGTGGTACTCGTACTTGCAGTCAAAAATAAATTATTACCATTCAGATACACATTGACGGTTAATTAGTGATATTATCGTTTTCGTAGTTTTAAAATTACGCAAAACATTTGATACGATTTTTTTGAATTGCTTTAGTACTATTGTTCCAAAGGTCCACAGTCTAGAAAAAAAGTCTTGAAATTTCTATAAAACGTAACTTTCGAGGCAATAAAAATCATACATAGCTTACATGGAATATTTAAAAGGCAACTTGAGTTATTAGATTAAAATATTGAGTTTCATTCTGAAACTAAAGAAACGTGTGAGGTATTAATATAATTACAATTATCCTTAAGTTGATATCCGCTTATATTTTTTATTACAGAGGAAGAATGACGCGTTTTAGAAGAGACAGTTCAAATACTGACACCCTTTAACACAATGATCATAATCCTGTCTGGTGAAGAATCTTAATAAATTGTTTTGGACAGTAAAATAACCCATTGATACCACACGTTTCTTTTGTTCCATTCTGAAACTCCCTTAATATATTTTACGTTAAACTAAACCGATTAGAATAATTGACAAAAACTGCTTGTGAATAAACGAGTGTTTCCAGGAAAATTATAAATATTTATATTAGCTACTGAAAAGCTTCGCTTCTGCGTTAGTTTTCAGTTAATTTTAATGTTATTAATTTGATCAATGACATAAAACTAATACGCCTTTCCACATATACTATGAATTTCAAAACTAAAAAAAAATATCTGTCAGCTAACATAGTACTGCAAGCAAAAAAAGAAAAAAAAAAGAGCCGAAGAAAGAGAGAGAGAGAGAGATAAAAAAGAGAAAATAAACAACAAAAAATTACACACTTATTTTAAAAGATACGCGGGACGTCAGCGGACTCAAATCACTAGCTGATCCGATTAAAGGAATGCTCAGCGGAAAATGTATGTCTGCGCCGCAGCACATATACAACCTGCGCGGCATCATTCGGAGGTAACCGGAGGTCTCCGATTGAAAGCGTACAAACAACCGCTCCGGAGAAAAACCTAATCATAAGCAGCATTGGCTACTGCTGTTGATCTTACTCTTTGAATCCTCCATGCAGAAAGGGCTTCAGTCCATTAGACCTAGTTTTGAGAAAACTAAAGAAAACATTCTGTACACTATATTCCTTTCTGCATAGAACTCTGAGCCTAACGCTTCAGTTTCTATCTTTCCAAGCATTAGACTGAATACCTTTCTGCACAGGCCGATGGAGCCACCCATAAAGATATGATTTCCATCGATATCTCGTTTTTTCGAAATTTGTGACTGAAGCCCTTTCTGCATGGGACGATTCTATTGCTACTGCTATTCTTATTGCTACTGCAGTTGCTGCTGTTCCAATGCTATTACTGCTTATGTTACTATCATTGCTACTGCAGTTGTTGCTATTCTACAGGGACATCATTTTATTTTTACTTCAATTTTTATTGTACCTGAGTTTTTGAATGTACTTCACTCCCACCCCTTCTATTAGTAAACTTCCAACCGTTCACGACACAGAGCCGAGAGCGCGTAAGCAGTACTGAGCGAGTATAGTACATTCCAGAAATATGTTAGCGTTTTCCAGTGACGAAAGAGCTTTCAATATTGAATCATACTTTCGTACAGGTATTGTCGTCCGTTTGCCTACGTCGCATCGCGGTTTCCCCCACCTGCTTCTGTTCGCCCCTCTGTTAAGTCAAGTAGCTGGGCTATCTTAGCTCTTTTCTGAAAACATTAATTTCTGTTAGGAATTGGACGTCTACGTAATATTATACAAGTGTTTAAAATAACTTAAATGAAAGGGCCTCGTTAACTAATTAACTGTCTCGTGATCCCCCCTTTCTACGATCCTGCGACAAAACCACTTGAACGGACAGTAGATAGCATGTCTGGGTAATTTTATCTTTTCGGATCGGGCAGAAGTGAAGATTGAATTTACAGTACGCAAGGTATTCTTTTATAGAGTACGGAATTATTTCAACATGAGTTACTCGTACGAAGGACGAAACTGGTAATTGGAATTAGGTACAATAGTCTATAGTGCGATAATATGCACAAAAGAACTGAATCCTGTATCGAAATGAATGGCCACCATTTTCAAAAATGTGTTTAAATATCCATATTATAATTATTTTTCAATTTAACTTCATTCTCTATATTGTACGCTAATGTGCTGTAACAGTACAATATACACTGCATAATTAATACGTCCGAATGGATAGCTCAATTCGTGAGTAAAAACACTAAGTGTTAATACAGTTCTGTATTTTGATTAAACAAAAACCTAATGCAAATTATCAAACTCAAAATTACGGTATTTCCTAGTTTACATAAATGGATGATCTACTTTTCTTCCCTTCTATACCTTGTAAAGTGATTTGTATTTTACGCCGGTATCATCGAACTCCAGTCGTGGAAGGGGGTAGCAAACGGTGTTTCCTGTTTCAATCGTTAATAGAAAGGTATAGCCAGGTTAATATTAAAAATGTTAGTAAAAATAAAATGATGTCCCTGTATATGCTACTGCTGTTGACGCTACTCTTATTGCTACTGCTGTTGCTGTTATTCTTATTGCTACTGCAGTTGTTGCTATTCTAATTGCTACTGCTGTTGATGTTACTCTTATTGCTACCGCTGTTGATGCTACTCTTATTGCTACTGCTGTTGCTGCTATTCTAATTGATACTGCTGTTGATATTACTCTTATTGCTACTGCTGTTGCTGTTATTCTTATTGCTACTGTTGTTGATGTTACTCTTATTGCTACTGCTGTTGCTGCTACTATTATTGCTACTGTAGTTGCTGCTATTCAAATTGATACTGCTGTTGATGTTACTCTTATTGCTACTGCTGTTGATGCTATTCTTATTCCTACTGCTGTTACTGCTATTCTAATTGATACTGCTGTTGATGTTACTCTTATTGTTATTGCTGTTGCTGCTATTCTTATTGCTACTGATGTTGCTGCTACTCTTATTGCTACCGCTGTTGATGCTACTCTTATTGCTACTGCTGTTGCTGCTATTCTAATTGATACTGCTGTTGATATTACTCTTATTGCTACTGATGTTGCTGCTACTCTTATTGCTACTGTTGTTGATGTTACTCTTATTGCTACTGCTGTTGCTGCTACTATTATTGCTACTGTAGTTGCTGCTATTCAAATTGATACTGCTGTTGATGTTACTCTTATTGCTACTGCTGTTGATGCTATTCTTATTCCTACTGCTGTTACTGCTATTCTAATTGATACTGCTGTTGATGTTACTCTTATTGTTATTGCTGTTGCTGCTATTCTTATTGCTACTGATGTTGCTGCTACTCTTATTGCTACTGCTGTTGATGTTATTATTATTGCTACTACAGTTGTTGCTATTCTAATTGCTACTGCTGTTGATGTTACTCTTATTGCTACTGCTGTTGATGCTATTCTTATTGCTACTGCTGCTGCTGCTACTCTTATTGCTACTGATGTTGCTGCTACTCTTACTGCTACTGCTGTTGGTATTACTCTTATTCTCCCTCTGTACTATTTTTGCTATTTGGACCTTTTTTGTGATTGTCACTGTTATTACTCCTAATGCTACCATCGTTCTTGTTATTGATACTCCTATTACGTTTCTACTGTTGATCTTACTGCCATCGCTTTGACGTTGCTGACATTATTTTCATCTGTTATTAAACGACGCTTTATCAACTACGCGATTGCCTAGCGTCCGTCAATGAAATTGGACATGTCTAGATGTCACTTTGATGAGATGAGTCTGAAAATATGTAATTAAATTCCCTGACATTCTCCTTGTAGTTGAAGGAAATCTTAAAATATACTGTATCTGGTAATCAACGCAGGTGGGATTCGAAACCACACCCCAACTCAGTTCAGAGCACGAATAACGCTCCCTGCCGCTGGACCCCACACATGGCTCTTGTCTATATTTCTATGTTATTGAACATAACGGTTAGAGCTCTGCATTTCATTAAGAACGACCGACCGAGAGTTATGATATACGCGCGGTCGGTCTCTCGCTCCGTACTATACGCAGGAAGCTGGCTGCCGCGTGTCCTGACTCCGCAGAAAGCAAACACCCGATGATTCGTCACGGTCGACAGTCGGTCACCTTGATCTTTTAAGGGTATCATATACTGAAAACTGTCTTCGATCGAAGTGTTTACAGTATGCGCTATGGAACTGTTAACCTGCCTGTTGCCCTATAACCTGATTAGTGAAGCTAGTTGGTAGGCCTATACAGGCTATTAGACTGAATAAAAATTACGATAAAATATTTAAATAATAATATTAATTAAATAAGCGATAAAGTAAAATCAATTTTTAACAAACTATGTTGTCTATAAGAATATAACTATAAAGTATAAGCAGCACTAAAATAAAGATAAAAACTATGTTAGCCTTTATTCTCTAGTTGAACATGACAGTTAATTTACAATATTTTGTAACAGTGTTGTATTCGTAATGGCACAAGATAAAAGTAAATACATTAAATGAACCGAGGAGGAAATTATGAATAAGATTTTATAATTAATTGTAACGAAATTATTACATTATAATAATCGTCATTTCGTAGTGGTTGTGGAGGTCGTGGTCACAATGTATAAATTTAGGTACATTTCTGAGTTTAATTTTTGATCTGAATAAATAATGTTTTTCATATCTTCAATACATTACTCTTGCTAGTGTAATTAATAAAATATTATCTCTCTTGAATTCCTGGTCATTCAAAAACAAAAGACTTCTCTCTGAGAATGGAGTATGAACTCGTCAGCTTAACTTTTATGAAATTTCTGAAAACATGCAGGGGCATAATATTGGCATATTAGCCATTGTTGGTTCATCACACATACGTGATATGACCGGCCTCTAATGCGTTAAGTACTCAAGGGGTTACATCGTTCTTCAGATATTGTCTCTTATCGTGAAATGTCAGACTCTATTAATGGAATTGCGTTCGTGTAATATTTTATGTAGTTTTTATTTTACTTCCTAATAAAAATAAAGTTAGAAAGTCTTGTAACGTAGTATATAGATTTTGATTTTCCATGGAAATACACTTTTCCAACATTCCTGATAGAGAGGAAATGATTTTTTACTTTGTATGTATGTATGTATGTATGTATGTATGTATGTATATATGTATGTGTGTATGTATGTATGTATGTATGTATGTATGTATGTATGTATGTATGTATGTATGTATGTATGTATGTATGTATGTATGTATGTATGTACTCTATGTATGTATGCCTAGGTCTATGTATTTTATTGTATTTAAATGATGAACCGTAAGTAATGTCATTAAATTCAGGAGGTTATTATTTAAGATATTTCAAACAAGAAAGTTTAATACTGTTTGGCTCGTTCTTGCTTTCTTTTCGAGGAAACAATTGTTTTATATGAAACATTTCATAACATGTTTTGGGAAAGCCGTTGATTTAATTCCCAATATGCTCAGGCAATTTAAGAGAACAGTGTATTATAATATTAACTGATTGAAAGGATTTTTAGTTTTCCCCTTTAAATGTCTAGAAATTTGATCCGTATAAATGTAACATTTTAAAATTATTTTTCAGAACAAAAAATTACATTTGTTCGAATGAAATTTCTGCACATTTAAAGCACAAAACTAAAATTCTTTGAATCATTCAATATCATAATACCACAGTCTAGTATATGCAGTCACGAAGCTCAATATGTAGAGAATATGCATCCATATATAGTTGCTAACCACTAGGATCGCCACTATCGCCTCATCACAGACAATGCGAAATAGTACCGGCACAGTCTATTGTTCCTAGTACCCTCAACAACTCAAGCTTCGTAACGTATATACTAAATTGTGATAATACGCTGTTCTCTTAAATTATCTGAGCATAGCAGGAATTTCACTACCGATTAGATGTGTGCAGGGTGACGAGAGGTGCGCACATTGAAGGTCTTTGAGTGCTGTACACTGACGGTCAAAGATATCTGACTTCCAATTTCCTGATCGTGTAAGCGAACTTTCTAACCACGGGAAAAGTCAGCACTAAAGATATAACAAATTGATAAACTCTGAAATAGTTCCGCTAGTTCTCAATAGCTGACCCTATTATTGGGACGGATAAAAAGATATTTGGAAAATTTTTGATGTAGATTAAGTATACATTATTCTCATCATTGACAGTATCAGCAGTTTCCATCTGAATACAGTGTTTTTTTACAGTCATTAGAGGGGGATGAAATTTTGAATTTTATAATGCGGGTATATTTATGTACTATTGGACGAGATTGAGGGTTACCTTCGCCATCTATTGAAAGAAGTAATAATCAAAGAAGCCACACTTACACGAACAAATTATCGATCACTATCGATTAATACGAGTCACATATCTTTGAACGCCAGTGTACACCAAGCTTGATAGTTATTCTTCCGATTGAAGCTTTTCATTAATTTATAAATTAAAAAATACAGAAAGTACAGTGGCTTGAAACCCCAACATTCCTTTGTGAACATCGTATAATTATATATTGCAATCATTTGTAACATATCTTTGTTTATGAAAATAAGTATTTTAAAGTACTATGAATACTAGAGATGAACAAAAGTGCCGCTCTCGCTCGCTGTGTTCGTTGCACTTGTCTTCCGAGTCTCGTCTCGTCTCGTTATTCTCGTGCGCTTCGAGTCTCGCTCATCATTCTCGAAATAGCATTTAGTCGGAATGGAAAGATTTCTTAACTTTGAATAACATACATCATTGAAATAAATAACATTATAAATGTTTAAATGAGACAAAAATACAAAACAGAACAGTATCTTAGTTATCAAAATATTCTGGTTCTATTATATGATATTACCTATGGTTATATAAATAGGAAAAAAAAAAAAAACAATTCTCAAATAAATTTTGCATTTCTAAGAAACATAAAACATAACATTAAATAAAGCATTAATTTTTTGAGATTGCGAAAAGAAAATTTCTAGCATTTTAATAAGGGCCTAGTAATTAAATAATGATTGGGGAACGGATTATTATACACTGAAAGGTAGAGATGATGTTTCAAATAAGCTACTTGATTGTTTATACATATATAACAGTTGTCAAAGTAGATAAAAGTTCAGTCAGGTATAAACAACTGTGGCGGTTCAAGGCTGCTTGACGTTCGGGACTTCGGCAGTGGTCAATCTCGGCGTCTCAAACACTCAAGTAGTCTTTACATCAACGACGCGACAGAAGTATTGAACATTGTCGTGCGGGTTTTCGGCTTTGCGGGCGCTATTAGTCTTGCTTTCTCGATCGTTGTTCATCTCTAATGAATATATTTATCTGATATATTGAGACTCCTTTTTAAATACCTGACTCATGTTTGGTATATTTTATAAATATGTATTTTACTCAGGCATATTTAACTTCATCGTATCTTACTAATCTCTGGTTTTATTAATCGGAGGGCAAGAAGATCCGAATTATTTTTAATTATGTATCCAAAAACTTAATTTTATGCTTTAAATGTCACAGAATTTGGCGATAACGAGGCCTAGTTCTCTAGTAATAAAACCTCAGCTGACTGAATGACGTCAGTACTGTTAATAGTCCAGCGTGTGAGGTAGCCAGTTAATTGGTTATCTGTACTCGTAATGCCATTATTCCGAAACATTCGCGGCTTGTCATCCAGTGGCACTTGACGGAATTGATTGTGGACTCTTGTAATGACAGTGTGCTTCAAGTCTTCCCCTAAGGCCCTCTGTTATTGATATAATACATACGCGGTTGAGTCTTCTAATTCGAGTAGCTCCAAATGAACCCAACCTATTAATATCCTAAACACAACCTAATGAACGTGGGACATTTGAAACCGCAAAAGACCATTGTATGTTAAAGGGGATTCATTTTCTGATTTTGAATATTCGAGAGCTAATTTCACTATATCTAACTGATGTATGATAACTTTCGTTATACAGTGTGTCCAAGAATGACATGGCATATTTCAAAACTTATTTTATGAAAATAAATTGATTGTATACAGGTACAACAATAAAACTTACACTGCATGAGAGAAACATGTGGAGAGTTCGCGAGAAAAACGATGAATGTCACATTTCTGTTAAGGATTAGATAATGATCTAATTGAGTCTATAACTGCAAGATATAGTGCTGTTTCTATAGAAAATAAAGGAAATGATTACTGTATTCGTGGTGATAATTCTTCTTTTATCATTTTTCATAAGAATAACATTAAATTTTGTAGTGATCCATTGAATTAGATAATGACATCAACCTTAACAAAACTGTGACATTCATCGTTTTTCCCACGAACTCTTCATGTCTAAAGTTTTGTGCACATTCTTTGCAAATATATGTTGGATACGGTTACGCGCATGCGCTACTTTTGCAACTTTTGTGATAAGGTATTACACAGTGCAAGTCTGAAGGACGCGTGTTCGATTTACAGTAGAGTAAGGGATTTTATCAATTGATTTATACCCTCTGGCCTCATTATGGGTTCATGGATCACTCAGCCCCTAACAGTCACAACAGCTACTTCCATAGGGGATAGGGAGCCAACACGTAATTTACTGTACGTATTCTAATTTTCCTTCATGTAGTATTCGGCTCTGGAGTTTGGACTCATTTTGCTGGTATTATCACTTTCATTTTACTCAGGCGCTACATAACCATAGCGGTTGATAAAGCGTCGTAAAAACTCCTTTTAGGCAGTGTATAATTTTACTAGTTGAATGAAGTAGCCAATCAATAACTTCATTGGTTGAAATAATTGAGCCAATTAAGTGATGTAAAAAATTTGCCAGATTTTTTGTTGTCGACTGGCGAGGAAATTTTCCGGCTTTAAGGAATTCATGCTACCAGAATCATCTTGAAAATAGGCTTTGTTGGTGACACTGCACCGTATATGTTCATTTCTTGGCGTTAGAAATTCAGTCTCATCCATCTCCGTCATCCTTCACCATCCGAAGACTCGGAGAGTAGAGGTGAACTGCGAAGTACGAAAATGCCTCAACAATTCCGCGACTTGTGATTCAGCAGTACAAAACTTGGACGGAGAGGCTGCTGCTGCTGGCTGCTGGACCAATTAATACATCTCGCGAGATGAAGTCCTTCCTCCCCCGGCCCGCACATATCCCTTCCACCCCGCGCCTCCCCCGCTGGGCTCCCCAAGGTGCTGGTCATGTCGGGGTAATCGATAAACAGTGTGCATGTGCCGCTTTTGGGGAGGTTCGCGGGGGTAAGGCGAGTGAGCGAGGAGGGTTGGAGTAAGGATTGCTTGAGGAAGTTGCTTGCTTAAGTCAGCGGGTGCGATGGTGGCAGCGGAGGCGAGGGCGAAGACCAGGGAAAGGGAGAAAGGACGGCTTATAGCGCAATAACTCTGAGGGAGGACCCGGGCAGCCGGGGTGCCTTCTTGTACTCCGACCGCGAAAAAGAATTTATGACTGGCATTCCTAACCCGCATATCTGGTCATCAGTATGTAATCCAGGTCATCACACACCATCGGGATGGAAGAAGTCGTGGACGCCACTTTCTCCAATTTGTGCGAGATTTACATCTCATGAAGTCAAATTCTGCAAACTCCATAACACTGGCCTCATAATTGTCCCTAAGACCCCTGTTCCTCCTCCTCGCGGAGTACTCCAACCACTGTTCCATCACACTAACCAACATACAGGGAGTTCATTTCTAGATTGTCTGCTTGTCATCCCACACTTCCCGGCCATTGACGTTCACTTTCCATTTAGATCGATTTAAGTGTAAGTATAATAATATTTTACCTATTTCAGACTAATTCGCTCTCTTATTACCTTTGAAAACTTTAGTCGGTAGAGTGGTCATCTACGGTCTAAAACAAACCTGCAGAACTGTAGCTACTCAGAGCGACTGCCTTCGTACCCCTTCTACCCCACTCACCTTTTCTACCAATGTCGTCATGGCGTTCTAGTTGCGCTCGGCTATATCAACATTCATACTCGAGGCGGCAGGTACACAATACCCGCAGTTTGAAGAGAACTGGAACATGGCAAAATCTAAACCCGTGAAGAAATACCACTTCCAAAATAAATGGGAATGTGATTTTTTTTTTTTTTTTTGCTGAAGAAGATGAAGGAATTGCTTGTTTACTATGTTCCATCCAATTTATTTCTACCCGTTATTTCAATATTAAACGACATTTCAACTAAGCCAATATTGAGGATTATGGACTAGACAAACTTTCGGGTAAGTTCATTATTACGAACTGTATGCCTATATTGATTATTTATTTATATACTGTTAAATTAAGGACATCACTCGTTGTGTTCATTTTGTATTAAAATGAACAGTGGCATTTATATTAACTTTCAAGTTTCATTACTTAAATGCTAGAAATTTATGCTTCCGTAGGTGATGACAGAAGGAAAGTTTTGGAAAATCTAAAGTAGGCTAGGTGCAAAGCAATCCCAAAGAAACTAGCGACAGAAAATCTAGCATAACCGTAAATCTTGAAACGATATAACGCATTATAAATACAATGGCTTTATTGCAATCCTTTTTTAAAATTATAGTGCCGCCACTGATGGACCTACCACACTCAAAGAATATGAACAACCCTACGTAGAAGTCGATCATCCCCAATAGAAGTGGAGAGAGGCTGACGTCGTATTTCCCCTACTTATGGGTTCTGCAGACCTGGTCTAAAAAGTTCAGGATTTGCTACACTAAGCCTCATGCGAACTTTTCCAACCTTTTTTCAATCCAGGGGTAGAGTTTTGAACACAAAGCAATTTTAGTTTGACTTGAAACAAGTAAAAAAATATACGAACTTCTTCTCAGATCTTGAACTAGGCTTCATATCTTTTAATATTGTCCACTGTCCTTCCATTTTTGGTCAGCTTCAGCCACAGTTCCAACAAAAGTTGTGGAATATTGAGTCGGAAGCGATTTTGAGTGTAGTATGAGTCGAAGCCGATAAAAATGTATACCTTATTTTATTTCAAGGAGTGCAGTTCGGTGGCTCCTTTGAACACCCACTTACAGATTTATGACTTCCTACACAAACACCTCTGACAATTCCATCCTGTCCCCTCGTCCCAACATTGCACAGTTGCCACAATCCTGGTGACCTTCGAAATTATGCAGTGAAACTGACGGGATTCTTGGAATTCGGAAAAGATGCGACAACTCTGCCTCCACGTGGATTTAACGGGAACCTGTCAATTCTTCTGAACGAGGGTTGTGATTGGTTACTGACAAGAGAAGACAAGATTTCCGTCACAGTAAGGAAGACATTTATTTATGACAACCAATTAGTAGTGGGCAGTAGAAGGTTTGTCGGCAAAGTCCTTTCTATGAAACTGCAGTCCTTGAAATAAAATAAGGTATACTCACACCTATTCAGATCTCGATATAAAATATTTTAAGAAATGCTTTAAAATACTTGCGTTAGTAAGGTATTGCATTTAGTGAGATTCAGGGACTAATTGGGGTACATAATGTGGGAATAACTATAATTTGGCATTCTTTATGTTCTAAGATCCGATTTCTGTGTAGCCTAATTTGCGCAAAGACGGTGAGACCGATCTCGTACAAGTTACTATGGTCCAACCCTGGGCAAAAAGGGGAAGGAAAAAGGAAAGGAGATTCCCTTGCCCATGTCCTTTCCGCTTCACCGCTTTAGAAATGAACACACAGTAAAGCACTGTGCGTCAGAGGTGGATTTTAGGCGACCAGCGAGAGTCGAAAACTATGAGGCATGCCTTATACAATCCGTCACTCAGCAATGCTTTCCTTCACGTCTACTCGTATCGGTCCTATACAATAACTGTCTCTGCAAAGGAATGTGGAGTAGGGAATTGAGGATTAGTTCGAAGTGCCTCAATTGAGGTATTAACACAGTCTAAGACATACAGTCACGAAACTTCAACACTTTCTCTGCCAACATTCGCGACACTAGCGCCCAAGCGGCAGGCAAGGCACTGGTCATAGTCTCGTTCAGCCAGCACGTACTTTAAAGGGATGAGAGATGGTATAATAACGTTTTAATCATGCATCGGAATAAAGGCAATGTGTGCAATGACGAAAATTGCAGTAACAAGTTTAAATCTCCGAATTTGTCGTTCTTCAGATTCCCTAAAGACCAAGAAAAAATCATAACTCAGGAATAACCAATAATCCACGTTGTAAGTAGCCTACGTATTGTGTTCTATAAAACATTTATTAGTTATCAGTTACCTATTTGTATGTCAGGAAGGAGAGTTTAAATAAAAACAAAGTAAATACCTGTTACAGTATATTATTTTTTTGCAGAAATCATATGTGTAAATGTGTAACCATTCCGATTTTGGATAATGTATCTACAGTTTTTAATGCAAGTAATTCCATACTTTTTGTATTCGTGTTTTTTTTCTATATATTTTTCAAAAGTTGAACGTTATATTGCATTCAAGTAGGGATCATGGTGTTAATTTTTCAAGAATTCATGGAGTATTGTAATCCTTTTGCAAAATATTCACTTCTTGAACAAATCCAGACTGTGTCGATAGATTTCTGATGTGTTGGTGTAGATTCATGTGGCAGACGTATTAAGTTCTCAAGAGCCTTTTTAAATTTAATATAAAAAGCAATCTTTTCTGTAATAATTTGCCTGACTGTTATTGGTGTTGATTTTACATTCCCTGTGATTATTTGAGCCGTTCAGAGCAGAAGTGGTGTAAGTCAAAATTAGGTAATGAGATTTAAAGTAAATATTCTGTAAAATACAGCGCAAAGTAGCAATTAATATATCCTTCGTGCTATTCACTGACTACTAATAGTTTATATAAATTCAATATTAACTGCTACTTTGCGCTGTATTTTAAAGAATGTTTACTTTAACCCTCATTACCCATTTTGACTTACACCACTTCTGCTCTGAAAATAAAATTAGATCTACATTTTCTGAGTTAATTGAAGTCACAATTTTTTCAACAAAATTGTGTGTTCATTTATTTGTTCTCACCTACGTCATATTAACATTAAGGGCATGTAAATTACGTATTATATAGGTAGGATAAGTTAAAATTAAGCTTATGTGTGAAAACTGGAAATGTAATGTAAAATGCGGTGAACTTGCCATAAACATTTAAACCATAATATCAGCACTATTTGTCACTCAAAATAATAAAGGAAATACCGGTTCTTAAGAAATGAAAAATAATGAACTTCATAAATCAATGTCTGTCATATTAAGGTTTAAATCTTCCCCTTTTTTATTTTCAAGTTTACCTCAGCGGCCGAGTTTACCCCAATTTGCGGTATGGAAAATAGTTAATTTCTCAGGAAATAGGGAGAGGAGTTCACCACGCAATGTATCCTACAATTTTGAAGCTACTAATTTTGACTCTTCTCACAGGAAATATAGAGTTCTAATGATTCATAAATATATTCAGGAATGAATTTAATTAACCATCCACGTACGAACTATTATATTATTTCAAACCATGATACGTGAACAGTTCCATGATTCAGTTGTAAGGAGCAGAAAGAATTACGTTTATTCTCAGCTTCTGAAACTTGTAGATTAACTGCGTGTGAAATTCTTCTAGGATTCTAAAGTAAAATTAATAAGAATCATATACACTTACTGTATAGCATAAAAATATAAAACAAATTACGCAAAACCCGTTTTCTGATGTGTTATCATATGTCGTGTGCGCACTTTTAACTTGCCTGCCGCTAGAGGGCTACTGTCGCGCCAGCTGTCAAATGTTGGCATAATTTATACGTATGAGTTGCGTGACTGTAAGTATTAGACTGTGGTATTAAGCTACGATTTGTTTACAGCGATCATCGCCGGACGCACATCACCGGCAATTGTAAACTCTGACGATAATCACCAGGAAGTGTTTTCTTTATCAGCGTACATCGCTGTCAATTCTCATTTGTTTTGCTGCCATAAATCGATTCGATATTTCTACATGGCCTTCTCTAAATATCGATTATTGAACATGTATGCGGCGATATGCGTCCTGAATTTGTTTAGAACAGCGGTCTCAAGGTTAAAACTGCACTGGGCAAAGCATCGTTAGTCATTGCAAAACCGAAGGAACCCGATCGTAGAATGATGTAACCTTGAGCGCGCTGATTGTAACGCTTCTGTGATAAGACGTACACCCACATCACCTTTGATTCATAACATGTTACTAACGTATTATATTTCACGTTAGGCACAGACATAATTCGTAGCGTGTGACATTATGAGTGGTCTCTGCGTAAGGAAAATGAAAGTAAGCTTTCTGAATGGATACATTCCATACACGTGTATTCGTTCGTATTTGGGAACGATAAAATAACTTACTCGTACATTGTACTATACAAAATTGTATAAATGAACACACATATATGTATATGTTATATATATATCACCGAAAATGGAGTTGTAAACAATTCAAAATCCGAATAATTTCAAGGGAAAAATTGTTCCGGGGCCGGGTATCGATCCCGGGACCTCTGGTTGAACGTACCAGCGCTCTACCACTGAGCTATCCGGGAACTCCGCCCGAGAGCGCTGGTACGTTCAACCAGAGGTCCCGGGATAGATACCCGGCCCCGGAACAATTTTTCCCTTGAAATTATTCAAATCTGCTTTACAGGGAGCTTCACCTGAAAGACTAGATTTGCACAATTCAAAATCCTTTTTAAAAAGCTGAAACTTCTTGAATCTATGCTCAAATGATATTCTAAGATCTTTCAAAATTTCACTGTATCTAAAGATGTTGCTGTTCTACTAAACAAGATAACCCTTTAACGTTCCCGAGTTTCAGCTGGGCTTCCAATAACGTGAGCCTCATGATAAAAGATTTGATGTCAGCTATTAAGCTATCTTTCCCTTGTAGGCTTTTGACTAAGACGCAGTGATATGACTAAGAAGGGCTAAATCTTGTATCCATTCCTCATCAATAAGCTCTAGTACTGCGTGCTTAAAGACTGTCTACAAATTCCTTTATCTCAACCTTAATAGTTCCACTCTCTGTAAGCAAATAATCTTTTTTCAAACTTTCTCGTAACGCATAGTTTTCAGATTTCC